>NC_084733.1:62731434-62851434 GCF_033978785.1 Entelurus aequoreus | reverse complement strand
GGTATCTTTTAGCGAGAGATGACAGCAGTGGCAAGTCCTGCTGCTCTTTCCACCACTGTAGTGGGTTTTTTGAAAATCTTTCTCAGTCCATTATCACCTTCGGTCAGACTGACGCTTTCGTTCTCCTCCACATTCATTTTCCGTGTTGTCTCTTGTTTATCACTCGTGCTAATACCAGCTAGGCGGCTACCGCGTTTGGCGAGTAGCTTCAGCTCTCGCGTTGTTTTAGAGACGCTGACGCATATTGTAATCTGGACGACCCATGCAAAGTCTCGCGATAACCGATCCATGACTCTATAACCGATTCAGCTAGGAATTCATGGATTATTCGCATTGATTGAGGAGTCTGCTACCGATGCAATCTAATCGCTCACTTGTTGAACCGAATACTCGGTCGCATCGGTTTATCGTTCACAACCCTAATATATATGTGTGTGTGTATATATATATATATATATATATATATATATATATATATATATATATATATATATATATATATATATATATATATATATATATATATATATATATATATATATTAGGGATGTCCGATAATGGCTTTTTGCCGATATTCCGATATTGTCCAACTCTTTAATTACCGATACTGATATCAACCGATACCGATATCAACCGATATATGCAGTCGTGGAATTAACACATTATTATGCCTAATTTGGACAACCAGGTATGGTGAAGATAAGGTACTTTTTAAAAAAATTAGTAAAATAAGATAAATAAATTAAAAACACTTTCTTGAATAAAAAAGAAAGTACAACAATATAAAAACAGTTACATAGAAACTAGTAATGAATGAAAATTAGTAAAATTAACTGTTAAAGGTTAGTACTATTAGTGGACCAGCAGCACGCACAATCATGTGTGCTTACGGACTGTATCCCTTGCAGACTGTATTGATATATATTGATATATAATATAGGAACCAGAATATTAATAACAGAAAGAAACAACCCTTTTGTGTGAATGAGTGTAAATGGCGGAGGGAGGTTTTTTGGGTTGGTGCACTAATTGTAAGTGTATCTTGTGTTTTTTATGTTGATTTAATTAAAAAAAACAACAACAAAAAAACGATACCGATAAAAAAAACAAAACGATACCGATAATTTCCGATATTACATTTTAACGCATATATCGGCCGATAATATCGGCAGGGCCGATATTATCGGACATCTCTAATATATATATATATATATATATATATATATATATATATATATATATATATATATATACAAATACATACATATTTCTGTGTGAGTGTGTGTGTTTGTTACAATTAAAATTTGATTAAAATTTTTTTTTAAATTGATTTAAAAAATAAATATAAAAAAACACTTTTTAAAAAAAAAAAAATGTTAGATTTTTTTATAATCGATTAAGAATTGTTACACATACATACATATTTTTTCCTTCTAAAATATATATATATATATATATATATATATATATATATAAATATATATATATATATATATATATATATATATTCAAACACACATATATATATATTAGGGATGTCCGATAATATCGGCCTGTAATATCGGAAATTATCGGTATCGGTTTTTTATTATCTGTATCTTTTTTTTTGTTTGTTTCTTATTAAATCAACATAAAAAACACAAGATACACTTACAATTAGTGCACCAACCCAAAAAACCTCCCTCCCCCCATTTCTTTCTGTTATCAATATTCTGGTTCCTACATTATATATCAATATATATCAACACAATCTGCAAGGGATACAGTCTGTAAGCACACATGATTGTGCGTGCTGCTGGTCCACTAATAGTACTAACCTTTAACAGTTAATTTTACTCATTTTCATTAATTACTTGTTTCTATGTAACTGTTTTTATATTGTTTTACTTTCTTTTTTATTCAAGAAAATGTTTTTAATTTAGTTATCTTATTTTATTATTATTTTTAAAAAGTACCTTATCTTCACCATACATGGTTGTCCAAATTAGGCATACTAATGTGTTAATTCCACGACTGCATATATCGGTTGATATCGGTATCGGTTGATATCGGTATAGGTAATTAAAGAGTTGGACAATATCGGAATATCGGCAAAAAGCCATTATCGGACATCCCTAATATATATATATATATACACCTGCGATGAGGTGGCGACTTGTCCAGGGTGTACCCCGCCTACCGCCCGAATGCAGCTGAGATAGGCTCCAGCAACCCCCTGCGACCCCAAAAGGGACAAGCGGTAGAAAATGGATGGATGTATATGGATGTATACACATACATATATACATACATATATATATATATATATACATAAATATACATATATATACACACATACATATATACTAGGGCTGCAACTAACGATTAATTTGATAATCGATTAATCTGTCGATTATTACTTCGATTAATCGATTAATAATCAGATAAAAGAGACAAACTACATTTCTATCCTTTCCAGTATTTTATTGAAAAAAAAACAGCATACTGGCACCATACTTATTTTGATTATTGTTTCTCAGCTGTTTGTACATGTTGCAGTTTATAAATAAAGGTTTATTTTAAAATAAATAAAAAATAAATAAATACATTTTAAAGCCTCTACGCATGCGCATAGCATAGATCCAACGAATCGATGACTAAATTAATCGGCAACTATTTTTATAATCGATTTTAATCGATTTAATCGATTAGTTGTTGCAGCCCTAATACATACATATACATATATATATATATATATATATATACATATATATATATATATATATATATATATATACAGATATATATATATATATATATACACACACATATATATAAAGATTTTTATTTAAATCCATTTTTCTTAATCGATTAAGAATCGTTACGAATAGGAATCGCGATTTATTCGAAAATCTGTTCTTTTTTTTTGACACCCCTACTATTTTCCCAGTGTTCAAGATATTTTTATTTCACATTTTAGGTTGTGTTTCGCAAAAAATTTAATCAGGCCGATGTGCAGGACAATTTAAATAATAACGAAAAAATACTATACAACCGATTGTACCAGGCAATCATAATTTTTTTTCCTGGGGACGGAAATGACACTGGTTGGGTGCAATGGCAGTTTGTTTGAGCAAGAAACAAACCAAAAAAATCTGCAATACCTGAGAAGACTGCAGTATGCACTTAAATTTGAAGAGTCCAAAGTGGCCAGTAAGGTGTGCTCCGCTACATCTTTAGCCTGATTTCAACATTGAACAACATTAACTCTTTATGTACAGCACTTGAAGGACAAACGACAAAACCGCAGGGTTTCTTCTCACCTTTGTGACACTGGAGGTGCTGGAGAAGCATTTGACTCCTGCGAGAACCGCTTGCACCGCAGCTGAGTAAACGCGAGACAAAAGCCTAGGAAGTGACAAGCAATTAAGTCCTGGTTTTGCTCAAAAAGAAAAATTGTACATTTTGGAATAAAAAACAACCTACAAGACTTCCATTTTTTGGGGCTTTGTGCGCTGACTCCCTGTGGATGACATACATGAAAATATAACGAAAACACCAGATGAGCTAATGCGGTTTTGTAGTCTGAAATTTAACACCAAACTAGGTTAGACTATCATGACTGAAATAATGTCAAACCGTGGCTCACCAAGGTACGGGGTGTGCGTGGTTCCAAAGAAATAGGTCCGACAGCAAGCTAACGCTCCTCTTGGGGCAACACATTGCAATATCTGAGGATGGAAAGTGTAAAATCCATTAAAAGTCCTGTAAAAACTACAAGTAAACACAAAAAAATGCATAAACCAAATGAATTCTTTACTGGCATGTGGTGTTGTGACATGTTTTTTAGAGAGAATGAACTGCAGCAGGTTGGAATGTGTCCAAACACTCGACATGTTGTCATGCTAGTGTTCTTTCCACATGACAACACTAGGTGGTGCTGCAGGGCTAGATTCACAACAACCTTCAGCTGCATTAAATCTGTACCATGCTGCTTCTTACCATGTGTCTCGCTGCCCCGCCTGTAGGTCCCATGTTGCGGACTTGATGACTCTCAGAGGGGAAGTTGAAGGAGTAACTGTCCATGTCTTCTGAGGACGAGTGTGCCCCAAACAACACGAATGGCTGCCGGTCCTTACTGGGAGTACAAAGAGTGTCTTTTTAACATCAAAACTGCGTCTGTGTTATTTCACTACTTTGAGAAAATGACCTTTTGTCTGAGATGTTGCTTGAGATGAGTCCGTGGGAGTAATACATACGGAAGGCCTGAAAAGTAAAGTGCTTCATGGAGACTACAGTGCATCCGGAAGGTATTCACAGCTCTTCACTTTTTCCATATTTTGGTATGTTACAGCTTTATTCCATAATGGAATTAATTAATTTTTTCCCTCAAAATTCTACACACAACACCCCATAAAGACAATGTGAAAATGCTTTTTTTGGGGGGGGGGGGATTTAGGAAAAATAAAATATAAAAAAAATAAAAAATTACATGTACCGTGTTTTACAGACTATATAAGCCGGATCCACTAAATTTTAGAAGAAAAATGTTTTCCATATATTAGCCGCACCGGAATATATACCACAGATATATACATTGTAAAATGAATTATTTACACAATAAGATTCTGTAAATGTTTATTTACACCACCATCATTGTTTCCAAATGGTGTCTGTAACACGGCAGTAGAACGGCTGATCAAACAAAACAGAAGTCATCGTCACGGACCCACGAGCTGCGGAAGCTAGCTCTCCAATCAGCTAAACAGACTCAATAACACCACGGTAACGTTTTGGTGAATTTACTGAGAAATTTGTAAAACTAGAACAATACAAGAATAATGCCATCGTAAGTTAATAATACTAACACAGACACTCGTAAACGTGTTAGCATATTACCTAATGCAAACAAAGCTAGCGTCATTACATGTGGCATCGTATTCAAAAAGATTTGAGGCTGTAATTGCTGCCAAAGGTGCATCAGTATTATTGAGCAAAAAGCACCGTACATGTATTTTGGTTTTTTTATTTTTAATACATTTTCAAAGGACATTTAAAAAACATTTTTACATTGTCATTCTGGGGTATTGTCTGTGGAATTTTGAGGACAAAAATGAATGTATTCTATTTTGTAATAAGGCTGTAACATAACAAAATGTGGGAAAAGTAAAGCGCTGTACCACTGTCTACTTTCCAGGTGCACTGTGGACATACAAGAACTTTATTTGTTGTAGCGTGTCGTCTTACCTCTCCTGCCTGAGCCTCCGACAGCTCCAATATGGACATGTGACTCTCCAGATCCATCCGGGAGAAAAAGCTGCTCCACTGCCTCTCAAAGCTGCTCAAATCCTGGAAGAGACAACAGTGTAAAACACATCACATTGGACCACAATTACAATTTTTATAGATGGTGGCAGCGTCCTATCAGTTTTACCAAGTACCTGGGCCAGCAGAAGGTCCAGAGACACGGAGTCCAGTCGGCTGTAAAGCTGCCACAGCTGCTCGCTCATGTCTGACAACTGAGGAAAACGGGAAGTGACCGTTAAAGCGAAGCAAGAAGTAAAAGATAAAGTCGGACAATAAAACACATCACACCTTGTACTTCATGGTGAAAAAGCTTCCTCCGCCGATGCCCTCCAGAGCAAAGGCTTGGATTAGGGGCCACTTCTCCACCATGAAAATGTCAAACTTTTGCACGTGTCCTGAAAGTCACATGAAGCCAGCGTAAGTAACAATGCAGTACATGTAATATGTTGAAGGTAGTCAAGTACTGTATACCCAGGGAGCTGTAGGGCACACCGATGCGATGGCAGTCTTGCACCATTGTGACAAAACTGGATATCTTGAATTCCTCTGCCGCCTCTTCTTCCTGGTACTGCATGAGGAGGACACGGTGCCAAGTCAGGGGCAAAATGAGGCAACAGGGAAAACCAACCCCTGATTGGGACTTCTCAGATTTGAAGAAGTGCAGTGCAGCCTAAAAAAGCCGCTTTAATGTCACCATTTGACATAATGTAAACAAAATGAATCTATTCCAGGGTCAAACTGCAGCTATTCTAAAACCACCTGCACCACAAGGTAATGTTTCAAGTAACATTCTATTATTTTTAAGTTGCAGTTGCAAATATGCAAATGAAATCAAAGCGTTGTCCTTGGATGACTCGTGATGGAAGTGTATCATTTAAGGACGTGGGGAAAGAGGTTTTCTACCGTCTTATATTCCTAACTTTAATGCAGGAGCAACAAGAAGTTGATTGCTGAAAACTAAAACTTAAAAGCAATACATTTTGCACTCGCTATTAAAATGTGGCTGGGAGGTGAGTTTCTAACACAACTCATTTTCATTCCTCTTCCTGTCTTGTCGCTGGAGCCATATTGTGCTGAGCAGCCAGGACGGTGGCAGGTAATATGTTGCATTAGAGTCACATTCCCGGTTCTGTGGTCCTCGTCGCACATTTTTTTCCAATCGTATTCTTTTGTGAAGATACAAAAAAAAAGAAATTTTAGATGCCGACTTACTCAAATGGGTTTCACAAAGGATGTAAAACTTACAACAACTTTTGATTTCATTCCAATTCTTTGGGGTGACGATTCCCAATTCCTAATCGAAACTCTTTGTAACGAAAGGGTGCCAATGGCAGGGTGAACTCCATTACTCTATAAACAACACCAGGGATGCACACACTTTTTCAGCAGGCCAGCTATTAATAAAACGAACAAGTCAAATGTGTTGAATTGAATCAGACAGGGATGCTGATAAATTCCACAACTTGGAATGTGACATTATGAAAAAAGTAACCCCCCTTTTCCATATGGAAGAGGTTGGTTTTTAGCTTCTTACTTTGTCCAGCTCATGTACTCATTTTTACTGTATATCGTGCATCCAGAAAGTATTCACTTTCTACACATTTTATGTTATAGCCTTATTCCAAAATAGAATAAATTCATTTTTGTCCTCAACATTTTTCAGTGATTTTTTCATTTTACAATAACGACAATGTGAAAAAAATAATATAATAATATTTATTTTAAAAAAAAATCATATACGCCTAAGTATTCACAGCTTTTGCTCAATACTTTGTTGATGCACCTTTGACAGCAATTATAGCCTCAAGTATTTTACAATATGATGCCACAAGTTTGGCACACATATCTTTGCGCATCTTTGATTTTTTTTTGTTTTTAATACATTTGCAATTAAAAAAACAAACACACTTTTCACATTGTTATTATGGTGTATTGTCTAGAATTTTGAGGACAGAAATTAATTAATTCCATTTTGGAAAAGGCTGTAACATAACAAAATGTGGAAAAAAGTGAAGTACTGTAAATACTTTCCGGAAGCACTGTACTCTTTGGAAGAAAAAATTGCAAGCTAACTTATTAGTTTGGTAGCTTCTGTGTGCTGTTTCAGTGGTAGAGGCAGAGGATGTAGTGTGCAGCACTTATATTGTGAAGGCCAGTTGTTGGCAGTTGTGTTGTATCGACGTGCCTCTCGAGTTCCTGTCTGCCATCCTTTCTTTATGCTGAGCTTGCAGCATATCAGTCGACATCTTACAAGACCCTCGGCTGCTGTGTATGTCAATCAAGTGACAAATGTGAGGATGGATGATAGACCGACATCTATTTTTTTCGATGTTATGAGAATGACCTGACTGTATTTCTTTCTATTTAATGCGGGAACATTCCCGACATCTAAAGCTGTCTCGCTAACTTTAGCATGCCACTTGCTTGAACAACAAACCGTATGCGCATTGAATACGAGTGCCGATGGCTTGGAAAAAGGCGTTTAAAAAAAATCGATTAGTGAACATTAAGCTAGTTCATATGTTATGAAGTGGCATCATGGCTGCTGCTGACACAACAATGCAGAAAGCCATTGAGTCTTGCTCCTACAGTAACTTGTATCTAAGGCAGTAGATCGGCGTGCTCAAACCTCAACCTCCGTCATGCAGTAGAGGTGCAGGTTCCTCCAGTGCGACACGTAAGGCAGCAAGTAGCTGAAGTTGACAGGGTTGCAGTAGAGGTGTACACACTCCGCTTTGATCAGAAGGATGACGTCTGGAAAGAAGACCAGAAGAAGTTGCAGGTATACTCAAAAAAACAAGAAAACTACTTAAGATATTCACCATCCAGCATGTCCTCTGAGAATCCCTCCAGGGAATGTTCCATGGTAAAGGGACTTCTTCCATAGAGGCCATAGAAGAGGTACTTAGCCAGCTCTGTGCAGCCTTCGTTGTACCTGCTGTCAATTCCTACAACACATATGGAATGAGCATAGTCCACAGAATCTATCAATTTGTTCATATTAGACTTCCTTACCAAGAGAGCACAGGACGCCATCAGAAGTGGAAGTATCGCCCTCACTGAGCAGAGACTGAACCTGACGCAGACGGCAGCAACTAGAAATACATATTTCAAAGAGTAACAGCTTATTTAACTATGCACTCTTTTTGAAAGGTGCTATTTCACAAATACATTACATACTAGGCCTGGGCCAATAACACATTTTGCTTGATGATATATTGACCTACAAATTATTGCTGATAAACGGTAATATTGCCTTATTTTTATGAGCCAAATTAACCATTAATGTAATGATAATATATACTAATAATAATGCATGTATTTTAGGGGTGTGGGAAAAAATCAATTTGAATTTGAATATACAGTCTTGCAATAATATCCAAAGTCAAATAACTGTTAAATGAAAAAAACCTATAAATTGTATACCAGGGGTGTCCCAAAGTGCGGCCCGGGGGCCATTTGCGGCTCGCAGGTCATTTTTTAACGGCCCCACTGCACATTTTAAAAATACGATTGAAAAAAAAACAAACATTAAAAGTGGTATTTAAAGAGCAAACAGGTGAAATGTAACAAGAAAATGTAGCAATGTTTACTCTAATCACACAAAGCTGCCATGTAGGCTGTTCTTTCTTTAAAAAATAATAATGAATCAAAATCAATGTCATTATGAACTATTGACCTATTCAAGGCTCCAATTACGTCAAATTAATATTTTTAGATAATTTTTGGGGAAAATGTTGCATATTTTGTGTTTGCCATGTAAAAAAATGAGCTGTTTTTTTTAAAGAAGGGTCTAAAACGAACAAACAAAAAACATAAACAACAATAAAACTTATAATTGACAGATAGATCTGAAGTTGATCTCGAGATTATTGTGTTAAAAGTAAACAGTAAAAAAAAAAAAATTATAATTTATTTTTTAACACTTTAATAAGTAGGACCCTTTTGGATCCCCTACAATTTTAGTGTGATTAGTTTTTAAGTGTCATTGCTCAAAAAATAATAATGAATCAAAATCAATGGTGTTATGAGTTATTGACCTTTTTAAGGCTCCAATTATTATATAATCTCAAATATCCCACTTAAAAATTTTATTGGGTGAAAATATTGCATATTTTGTGTTTTTTTTCATTAAAAAAAAGGGTTTTATTTGACGAAAAGAGCATACAATTTAAATCTTTAAAACATTTTATATTGACAAATAGATCTAAGGTTGATCTAGAGATTTAAAAACTTGAATAATAACACAAATAATAATACTGAATAATGACACATTTTTTATATTTTTTGGACCAAAACCCTTTGGGGTCCCCGGGATCAAGCCTGAGTGTAGGCCTAAATGTATATTTTTTATACATATATTGTATTTGTTTTTAAATTAAAAAAATGAAAATTGCCCCTGCTAGCTTTGATATTTCAATGTGCGGCCCTCAGTGGAAAAAGTTTGGACACCCCTATTGTATACTGTTCCCTGTATCTCCCCTACATGACCTAATACCTAGAAGTGTGGGGAAACACTTATAAAACTAATCCTAATCCATCTAGTATCATTCAAAAAAGAGTGATCCGCATTGTGAATAAAGTGGCTTACAGGGCACCTACAAATTAGCTTTTCATTACAATAAAAACACTAAAATCCAAGGGTATGGTCGACTTTAAGACACCACAATGTATGTATGACAAACAATAACAATTTACCAGTGTATATTCAGGATGGTTTCAAAAACGGTGTTAATAATATCCGAAAGAAAGAAATGTTTAAAAAAAAAAACATTTGTGAAAATGAGTGCAAAGCAGCGTTGTGTGTCTTTTGTTGGAATTAAAGTATGGAATAAGTTGGACCAAAAGCTAAAAAACTGTATAACTTTAATTAAATTTAAAATAATTTGAAGAAATCAATTATTTAAAAAAATATGTTGACAAAGGATGCTAATGATGTAAAATTAAGGGGAGGCAGCTTTTTCATAATTGTTTTTTGTGATGAACAGAAAAACAAAAACATGTACAACTGCATGCATAAGACATGGGTACCGGTAGTTTTTTTCTATTTTTGTTTTGTAAATACACTGGGATAAGGTGTAATAAGCTTTAGCTTCTGCCTAGTCCATTTCAGACTATATGTATAAAAAAATGTCCTTCCCTTTTTGTCAAATGTTTAAATAAGAGAAACTTTAAGTACTGTAAAAACTGGACCACAATTGCTGTGAATATAAGGGATTCTGCTACACAAGGCTCATTTTAATTTAAAAAATGGCTGCTTGAGGGCCAAACTTGTATAAAAAAAATTATAGGCTATTGCTATAAAAGGAATTAAAGCTTCAACATATGAAATGTGAATCATATTGTTTTATTTACAGTGGTATCTCAGTTAACAAATGCCCAAGTCACCATTATTTTGGACAAAATGTCGCCATGGTTATGGGTTTATTTGTCTCAGTTAGTGTCCAATATTGCTCGTGATAAACTGCTGGTGCGTTGACAGAAGGGCTGCACAATTAATCAACATTGAGGTTTTAGTTTCTGCAAATACTCATTCCAAGAGGCTGAGTTGTTTTTATTTGTTTTCTCTCCTCCAGCTTCACATTTAATCAGAATTGTCGAGCCTTGCATCCCTGGCCTGCTGGCTAATCAAAAGTGGTTACAGGAAACAATGCTGTGTGTGCTACAGCCGATGCAGTCAGTGTGCTAATAACAAACACCATTGGTGTTGTATTACTGTACTGTATCTGTAAAAAGTTCTAATGGTGTACACCAAGCTCTACAGGATATTTTCAAACATGAAATACCCCTTGCAAGTAAAACTTTGTTTTTTGGACATGTACCTCAGGACTGACTGAAGAAAGATAAACACTTAATGAATATCCTACTGGTGGCTTGTAAAAAGACCATTACTAGGAAATGGATATCCTAGGAGAGCCCAACTTTGAAGCAATGGATGGAAACAACAATGGACATATATAAAATGGAGAAGATAACTGCCTTTATTAATTATAAATTGGAGAAATTTACTTCATACTGGGAAAACTGGGTCAACTATGTCACGCCCCAAAAACCTGACTTAAATTTTTTGAATTACTGATTGTAATGCTTAAAAAAAAGGATTACTCCCCTATATGTGTATATGTATGCATGTATATATATATATATACATGTATGTGTGTGTGTGTGTATATATATATATATATACATACATATATATATATATATATATATATATATATATATATATATATATATATATATATATATATATATATATATATATATATATATATATATATACAGCATATGAATCTGTTTGTATTTTATTTCTGATTATTATTATTATTAATGTATTATTTCTTTTTTGTTTATTTAATTGATGTGTTTGTAGATATTACTTTGTGGTTTTTTTGCTGTTTCTTTCTTTTTTGGGGGGTCACTTTTTTAGATCTGTCAGGAATCCTCTCAGCTGAGAACGAAAGTGATGGCCAGCTGTCCCTTCCCCCACACTACAGGTGTGCTTCACACACTATCAACATCATCTCCACAAGTCATGTGGAGAAATATTTAACAACAAATGCAGAGGCCAAGGCTGTGTGTAGGAGCAGCAGAGCATAATGTGCAGCTCTTTGTGCCAAATCAAGCAGATCTACTGTTGCATCATAAACAGTGGAATAAGTCAGCAAAAGAAAGCTCCTGGTACCAACATCCACAAGGTGGAACTCCTTTGATACAGTGGATAGAATTGTAGAAATCCCCATGAGTGACCTGACTACTCTGTGCACCAAGCTGGGAGTGACGTGTTTAAAAAAAAAAAAATAGTACCAGTTCCTGCATGAATACTGCAATGCCATGAAGCCTCTGACTGCAGCACTGGACATTCTACAAGGTGACTGTCCTTATGGGACTTCACTACCCACACTTGAAGTTCTAATGCAGAAGACCCTGGCAGTGAAAGATGGGCTCTCCAGGTGACTGCAGGCCTTCCGGATGCTATAGAGCAGGTATGTTCCATCTTTAAGCTAGTTAAAATGTTCTTTCATCACACTATTCATAACCATGGAACAGAATATTAATTATCATTGCAAAATTAAATCCATAACATCGATCCCACATTAGGCATGGTTTGCACAAGTAGCCCTTGTAAGCATAAACATATTTCCAGACTCGTTTTGCCGGTGTGCTGGACGACAAAGATGCCCTTCTCGCAGCTGTCAGTTGTCCAAAATTGTAACTCAGATGGCTGAGAGATGCAGATAGAAGAGAGCGAGTAAAAGGGCTTCTGACAGCAGAGAGCTACACAACTGGTCCCCCAGCACAGAGCCTTGCCAGTGTGCCCACCACCTCTGCAAGCCAAGGTGAGATGGACTTTTTCACTTTTGAGGCACAGCCAGAGGAGACCTACTCTGCCAAAATGTAAGTCATGGACTACAGCCTACTGTCAGCCTATGACCTGCAGATTCTGCATCGGTTTACAAAAATGAAGAAAATGTTCTTAAAGTATAACTCTCCAACCCCATCGAGTGCTCCTGTGGAACAGCTTTTCAGTCTGGGAGGTTTGGTCCTCACATGGCAAGAGGTTTGAGAGGCTTTTGTTAACTAGGTACAACCACTTGTTTACTCGCCCCACGCCACTGTTTGACTCATAACTTGATAATTAGAGCTAACACGTGGTGTTATACACTGTTTTGTTTTGTAAAACCACACCTAGCTGCGCTGATGTTGTGAACAACAGGTTCAATGTTCATAAGAAAAGTTAAAAATAATTTAAGTTACATTTGTATTTGTAGGTTTTGCCATTGCAGTATTAACAGTCAGGTAAAAAAGACAGTCTTTATTTTATTTGATAAAAAACAAAGAATTTATGTCAACTGCAGTAAAGATAAACTGTCGTTATTTTTTATTTTTTATAGATAAAACAAGTATTTATGCGCAGTAAAGAAAGACTGTCATTAATTATTTTTTTTATATGTAAAACAAGTATTTATGTTAAGTGCAGTGAAGAAAGACTGTCAGTATTTTTTTTTTATATATAAAACCAATGTTTATCTTATGTGCAGTTGTTGATGTTAAATAAAGTGATTATTTGCAAAACAGCTTGTCATTTTTATGTTGAGGCGGCGGGGGTAATGTCAGGAGCTGCATTGCTGAATGTAAATATTACAGTAACTTGTAATCTAACTTAGTTACTTCACTGATTAGTTGATTTTAAAAGTAACTAAGTTAGATTACAAGTTACTTTAATGATTAGTTGATTTTAAAAGTAACTAAGTTATTTTCTAAAGGAGTAATGAGTGGTCATTAATCAGATTAGTTTTTCAAGTTAACTGTGGCAACACTGGTCCTCTTGTAGTGGTGTTGCGGCGTTTGTATTTGTTATGGCTTTTGCAATCGTGCTTTAGCTGAAAGCTGTAATTTTGTCATTTATATTGTCTCATCGCGTTTGCAGTCGTCGAGTCCTTTCTCGCCCCCGTAGCCATTCTTGTTTTGCCGCCTGATGGCGATGACGCCACAGACGGACGTTTAAAGTCCTCATTGTTAAAAGTGATAAACTTCATATTAAGTCTGCCATTCTTAAAAACAATGTGTTCCTTTTTTAGTATCGATTAATGTGATTCCTTTCCTTTTAAAACAATGTTGGATCGAATCCTATCTTTCAGAAGGCAAACGTGCCGAGCATAGATTGATGTAATTACATTTAAGCAATGGTGTGCCGTCAGGGCCAGCAAGGCCTTCTCTGCTGGCCTAACATAACCAGAAATCATGATCATATTTAAAGATAAAATTCATTTTTAATCTACTTTCCCTAAATATCTAAAATGATTCATATTCTCTTCATGTCATATTATGCTCCTTCCAGCGCTATTGTTTTTAGGTTATACAGTTTTTATCCAATCAGAATTCAGCTAGCTTATGTTGCCATGCTGTACCAAATCTGCCTAGGGCCTTCAGAATCAATAATGCAGGCGTCTGTGCACTGTAAGTGAACGGACACAAACATTTGACAGACAGTTGCGATAGCCAATCAGATCACGACTTGTTGTCAGTAAGGCCTTCTACATGATATATAGTGATATTATGAGCTAGGTAACATAAGAACTCCATTACCCAGCATGCCACAGTAGTGAAGAGCATGCACAGTAGCCCCGTTTAGGTTGTTGAATGTAGACATGCAGCGGGATGTTTTTGATGAGCACGCTGTGGAGTAAACTTTAAGAACTCAGCCAACATGCCTCGTCTGCATCTTTTATGATTAGACAAGACAACACATATATTTGCAAGGCCATTTTCAAGAAGGATATTTAAAGAGAAACTACATCTTGTGAGACGATGTCAGCCAACTCCGGAAGCTAGCTCATCTGTCCCGGCGATTAAATGTGAGTTCATATATTTTATTTATTTATTTTTTCATGTTTAATATGTTTTTGCAATGTAATTTTGACAGTACCACATAATATGTTTTAATTGCTGATGCGCGTTGATTGATTTTTAAATGTGCCAGAAAATAACCCGTTTTGTACAATGCCCGGTAGTGCGTTAATGTGTTTCTGTATAGTATTTCTTACAGCAATGGTCATGTGAGGACATCAGTTAAGGTATTTTGAGAGGGAATCATTGAAGTCAGACATCACTGAAAGCCTAGGTGGGAAACGCACGGCCCGCCACTGAATTTAAGGAATATAAATCGATATATTGATTAATCGTTACACCCCTAATTAATATGCAGCGTCCATTTTAAAAAGATCAATCTGAATTCTAAAAAAATATATATCTCATATTGTACAAATAAAATGTGATTAATCGAGATCCCCAGAAAGAGCTGGACAAAGTGGCTGGGGAGAGGAAAGTCTGGGCTTCCCTGCTTAGGCTGCTGCCCCCGCGACACGATCTCAGATAAGCGGAAGAAGATAGATGGATAATCGATCTTTGCATTTTGTTATGACATCATCTATTCTAAGACCTCCTGTACTGTCAGTTCAGAAGATGGTTTACTTGCAAAAAAAGGTTCCTCGCTAAGTATTAAAAACAAGTACATTTGTTTTGCAATGAAAAACAGCGAACCATAGCAACGCTTGTTGAAGTATAATGTAACCCAATTTTGTCGCGATCTTATTCTGTCACTTCCACGATTGTTTTATTTTCACACCGACGAGCCGACATGTTGGGCAGCCAAGCATCTCCGAGGCTAAGCGACAAACACAACAGTAAATCAAGTGTTTGACAGGCGAGTGACGAGCAGCTGCACGTTAGCCTTGCTAGCAAGGACGGCCGCCATGTTTAACACATAACATTGCGGGTACCTGACGGCGGGGTTGACGCCAGGGTATTTCCCGGTTGCCCGTCTAATCCCGGCCATGGTTTGGTATCGTCGCTGTGTGGCAGGGATGTGTTTTATGTGGTTAAAATCTCGCTTTTCCCAGGCAAGAGAGCGAGCTGCATCTTCTCCATCACCATCGAGAATGTCCACACTAGCATAGCAACGGAGCCAACCATTACACGCCGAGGGTGCCAACACGTATATCTGAGTGTACGTGGACTATGTCTATTTATATTGTATTTTATGGCTAATTCATATGTTTTACAATTGTTTTGCATCAAGATGGGTCCAAGAGGTGAATATATCTGAATTTGTCAGAAAGTCTCCCCCCCGCCCCCCCATTTTGTAACGCCATGGTCTTGTCCTGTTTGGGGTCTTTTTGACAGCGCAACACCGCAGGACTACAATATGGCGCAATCTCGAGGCAATAACTAGGTGCGATATCACTGATTTTCTTTCCGATCCGATACTAAGTACAATTCAGACTGGTATTGGCGCTACCGATCCGATACCAACACGTTGTGCAAATATACCTAACGTGTTGGCTAAAATTAAAAAACGTTGTGTATTTTCAAATAATAACATATCTATCTAAAAAAACAACTTTAAAATGTAAGAAAAAAGAGCAAAAAATCTAAATGTATTGAGAAAAAGCGGAAATTTTTAAACTGATAATATTATTCTTGGTCACCTATAAGTTATAGTTATAGTTATTATTATTATTATTATTATTATTATTATTATTATTATTATTATTATTATTATTTTAATTAACTACCTAAACTTTGTTTATATTTTCAGTATATATTTTTTTATTTTGAGAGCTTTTAATATTTTAAATGTGGGGGAGGGGGTCATGTTGTTAAAAAATGCTAATAGCAGATATTATAGCTATTCAAAGACACAACTTTGTGTTATAGGTCAGTGGTCCCCAACCACCGGGCCGCGGCCCGGTACCGGTCCGTGGGTCGATTGGTACTGGGCCGCACAAGAAATAATAAAAAAAAATATAATTTTTTTTTTTTTTATTAACTTTTTGTAATTAACTAATGAATTAATTACAAAAAAATACAACAACCATAATAAAATAAATGTGTAACTGAACATTATAATTTTTGTGCTGGCAACATTTTTGACACGAGGTTAAAGATACTGGGTCAATAATAATACAAAGCTGATCAAAATATGTTTTTTAGTATTTTTTTTAATTAAAAAAATATTTTCTAAATCAACATAAAAAAAACACTTACAATTAGTGCACCAAGCCAAAAAACCTCCCTCCCCCATTTACACTCATTCACACTCATTCGCACAAAAGGGTTGTTTCTTTCTGTTATTAATATTTCTGGTTCCTACATTATCTATCAATATAGATTAATACAGTCTGCAGGGATACAGTCCGTAAGCACACATGATTGTATTTTTGAATTGAATTTATTATGAGAAAAAAAAATAAAATACAATTTTTCAAGCGTTGACCGGTCCGCAGTTACAAAAAGGTTGTAACAAACAATAACATTGTTAAACTTTGCCAGGCTGGGAATTATTAACCGTGTAGTTACATGTCCATGGTTTAATAGTATTGTTGATCTTCTGTCTATCCTTCCAGTCAGGGATTTATTTATTTTGTTTCTATCTGCATTTGAGCAGTAGCTAAAGAGCTTTGCCGATGTATTGTTGTGGAGATAAAAGTCACTGTGAATGTCCATTTCGCGTTCTCGAATCTCATTTTCAAGAGGATATAGTATCCGAGGTGATTTAAAATACAAATCCGTGATCCAAAAGGAGAGAGTGTGGAATCCAATGAGCCAGCTTGTACCTAAGTTACGGTCAGAACGAAAAAAGATGCGTCCTGCACTGCACTCTAGTCCTTCACTCTCACGTTCCTCATCCACCAATCTTTCATCCTGGCTCAAATTAATGGGGTAATCGTCGCTTTCTCGGTCCGAATCGCTCTCGCTGCTGGTGTAAACAATGGGGAAATGTGAGGAGCCTTTCAACCTGTGACGTCACGCTACTTCCGGTACAGGCAAGGCTTTTTTTTATCAGCGACCAAGAGTTGCGAACTTTAAATCCTTTCAGCAAAAATATGGCAATATCGCGAAATGAACAAGTATGACACATAGAATGGATCTGCTATCCCCGTTTAAATAAAAACATTTCATTTCAGTAGGCCTTTAAATTTGCACAGAAGACAACAATTTGCACAGAACTATATCAATGTGCAGTGTCTCATGCAGCATTTTAAGTGGGGTTACAAAATGTTTATTTTACTCCTGTTTGTTTAACATTGGGTCGAGGGGGAAGAGTCACAGCCCTGCTTTACCGTGGGCAGGATTGAACCTGTGGTATCGAGTGGTTGACTGATTCAAAGACATTTAGACCCAGGCCAGACTTTTCCTTTTGGATGATCAAATATGTTTAGTCAGTTTTTGTGAAAAGGCCCAAAACATTAAAAAAAAATACCCATTATTTCTTGTGTACAAGTTGTTAAGTTAAAGTTAAAGTACCAATGATTGTCACACACACACTAGGTGTGGTGAAATTATTCTCTCCATATGACCCATCACCCTTGATCACCCCCTGGGAGGTGAGGGGAGCAGTGGGCAGCAGCGGTGGCCACGCCCAGGAATCATTTTTGGTGATTTAACCCCCAATTCCAACCCTTAATGCTGAGTGCCAAGCAGGGAGGTAATGGGTCCCATTTTTATAGTCTTTGGTATGACTCGGCCGAGGTTTGAACTCACAACCTACTGATCTCAGGTATTGGTATAGTACATCCAAATTATGGGCCCCCATACACAAGACCAGTGTTTTTCCACCTGTTTTGAGCCAAGGCACAATTGTTTTAATTTAAAAATCCCACTACAGAAAATGTGAACAAATGAAACTAAGTAGCGTATATTGACCAAATATGACAAAATATGATGCAAATGTTTGATATGGATTGAAACCATAACCGCTAATACACCACTAATTCTCAAAGTAGGCCTATATAGCAATTAGCTACCTGCTGCCACTTACTGATATGGTTACTCTCTTAACAACCGCACATTTCTTGTGGATTATAATTATTGGTTTGCAAAAAATATTTTTTAGGCCAATTAGGTGAAATTGCATATTTTCCCATGGCACACCGGACAATATCTCACGGCACAGTGGTTGAAAAACACTGCACAAGACCTCTAAAGGGCCCCCCATCCCACCCTCAGCCCAACATTGCCACCACACACACACACACACACACACACACACACACACACACACACACACACACACACACACACACACACACACACACACACACACACACACAGTAAGTTTATTGTTTACATGCACTAAAAACAAATTATTGCATGGATTTGGTTGAAACCAGCTTTGCAAAACACATCTATAATTAAGTTTTGGACTTTTTAATGATGGGATTAACAAATAGGACATTTAGAAATATCTATCTATTTATCTTTGGTTTTATAATTATTTTTTTTACGAATAACTAATTCAATATGATTGAAAATAAACAAATAAGATATAATTATTTACTCAAGTTTGACTTCTCAATATGTCAAGTTTTTCTTCACTCCAGAGTGCAAAATTATTTGACTCCTGTTTGTTTTATTTTGGGTCAAGGTTGGAGGAGTCGCAGCCCTGCTTTCCGTGTACCTCTTGGTCTGTATACTCGCTCTCCCCGGTATAAATGTGTTTGCTGAACAGAATTGCTATTGCGACATCCAGTGGACACATTTGGAACAGCAGTTTCTTTCATTTACAAATGCAGCTCACTTTTACACTTAGCAAACTCATCTCGAGGCCTGAGCCGGCCTGCACACAGCAGTCTGTGCTTGCACAAAACAGGAAAAAAAGATGCCTTTGATCCATATCTTATGCATTCCAAGCCGTAGGCTGGCATGCACTTCCTCGAGAAACAAAAAACGCAGTTTGACACGAGACGTGTTGAAATCAGGAACCGTCTGTTGCAGAGCTGCTCACCTTGTTTTGGACTGAAGTCTGCACCTCGCAAGAAACATGTCCGGCAGTAAGTATTCTTTTTCTGCAGATATGACAACTGTTCTGGTATTAGTTTGACAAGTGTGAACTCTTGTTTGGCAGACATGAGGCAGGCCATGCTGGTTATATCCACTGAAGATGAATGGTCCTCCTTGGTGTCTCTGCTGGAGGGAAGTGTTCCAGATGAAGAGCAGCAATTAAGTCCTGGGGGAAGTGTCTATAACTTGGTGCTGGATGACCGCATGATCAGCCTGCATCATGCGGATTTAAAAGAAGACATGACAGGGGAGAACATCAGCAAGGTGATGGATGGGTGCTTCACATCTTGCAAAGATGGAGTAAATACGTTCCTGCTGTTGATCCAAGGTGGACGATACACACCAAGACAAATGCAACTGGTGGAGATACTGCAGGCCCACTTTGGAGTTGAGGCCCTCAAGTACCTGGTGATCGTCTCCCTGGAAGACGGCAAAGCGGTGCACCTGTTGGACGACGTCCTCCTGGACCTGATCAACACGTGCGACGGACGTTTCTGCACAATGACCTCGCCCTCCGCCAGGGAGGAAGCCGGCGTGCTGGTCAGCATGGTGGACAACATGCTGATCGAGAGCGGATCCGCAGGCTACGGCCGAAGCGTGCTAGTCGAGGCCAAGCGGCGGGGCAACGAGGACGCGGCCATGCGCATGCTCAGGCAGAAGGTGCGGGAGGCGAAGGAAAAGGTGCAGGCCTTCGGGCGGGTGGTCAGCCAGAGAGAGGGGAGGCGAGCCGAGGAGGCGAAGGATCTGAGGGAGAAGCATGACGAGGAGAGACGCAAGGAGGCCGCCGAGAGGAGGCAGTTCGAGACCAAGAAGGACAGCCTGGAGGAGGCTGTGGTCAGCCATCGAGCCACACTGCACCTCCAGATGAAGCTAGAGGACAGTAAGTAGGGGAAGACTTTAGGGCTGTCAATCTTGGGGTGCCACACCATTCCATTCTTGGGGGTAACAAGTCGATTCAGTTGGATGCCAGTTCTATTATTACCTACATTATTTCCTCCATAAAATAGATAAACAGCTCTGATTTTTTTGTTTAATACATTTCTACCCAAACATTAAATAAAGTCAAATACAAATAAGGCAACAAGATAAATATCCAACACTTCTCTTTCCTAAAGTAAATCTGTACAGCAAATTAGGCATCTACATCAACAATATGATTTCCCTGAGTGGCTAGACAAAACAGATTTGGAATTTTTTTTTTTTTTAATAGATTAAGAATGGTTACAAATAAAAATTGCAATTAATCTGAAAATATATTTTTTTAACACCCTTAGTAGACTTGTTGTTTTCTTGTCATATTTAATAAAAATGAATGGTTTCTTCATAAATCCACACTGCATGACAACATCTCGACTGGTCAAAGGTTGTTTACCGTGCATTAAAGGAGTCATATGTAAAAATCTGGCCAGAAATGGTACTGCAATCACAGTCAAAATTCTGTACTACCATCTCCCCTCTCCCTGACTGAGATTGCCATCGATCGACTGGGCTACTCCAAAGAACTTCAAACTTCTACTGCCTCTTACTAGGGGTTGAGGTGCTGGGACCATAATAGCTGAAAAAACAAGCATTTTGTCGATAACAAATCTCTAACCAACACATTTTACATAGAAATTAGGCTATTTTTAGGAAGAAGTACAATATCACAACAAATGGCAATCATATGGTTATTGTCAGTACTATCAGAAGACTAAAACTAACTACAACCAACTACTGTTTCAAACGTTTCAGATTGTCATATAACTTGGTATATTTAGTCCACAATATGCAAGCACAAATGAGGAATTCTTTTATCATGTGATTTGGCTGTCTCCATACGTTTCACATTGCCATGATGACAGCCGTGCTAATGTTGGAACCCATTTCCTCAGCGTATCAGCATGTTGAGAAGGAAATAGGCACTGACACTACCCATATCCACATAGGTTTTATTTGTCTAAAATATATTTTGCCCTGTCAGTTGGATGACACATCGACATACAGGGTAACAGGCATATATTTCCCCCATTTGCCTATATGTTGATGTGTCATAGACCGTGCTAGCATGCTAAGTATTGGTTGCTGGAACATACTAGCTTTGTTAGACAAGATCATAGACTGTATTGGACAATATAGTTTACATACCAAATGTACATTTCCATTTATTACAAGTAATAAAAAAATGTAAATGCCTGACTTCAAGGAGGAAATGAGCAAGTTTGGCATCAGATGAAAACATTTTCAATGGTCTCCATCTTTCAAATCCTCGTTTTGTTCCTGGCTTTATCATGAATAAGTTGATGGTATCAAGGCCTTTTAGATTGACTAAGGTCTGACATTTTTAATAACTTTACCAGTAGTTAGACAAAGATGGCGGTGTCTAAGAAACCTGGATGTGACACACTCATGGACTTTCTAATTGGTCAAACGGTGGAGGGCGGCGCATCGTAATTAAAACAATAACAAGATTTCAGGGCTTTAAGTCTAATTTTGAAATGAGCATATCCCGGCTGAACTACCGTTATCAGTTATAGAGGTATTGGAAAAGAACATGATTTATTAATGCCTTTTGACATATCAGGGCCATTTAATGATGACTTTACATGAAATTATTACATATGGCTCCTTTAATATAGTGTTTGGTTTCATAGTGAAATAACTTCAAAATTAATTTTGGAAATGGACAACAGAGCAACAACATAACTGTAAATGTCTCAGAGTGTAAACAATAGCGGACATTGGTGCTGGACTATCGTTTTCTACTCTAGTGCTATAGGAGGCGCTAATGTGCTTTTAAAAAAAGTGGGTGTCTTGCTTTGACCACATGGTCATCTATTTGGTCTAGTAGTTGATGCACAATCAGTACAACTGTACGATATTTGTACGATCGTTTTCAGGAGTGTCAAAACATTTTTTTTTTTAGAATGAATTGATGATTTTTCTTTCTAACGATTCTTAATTTATAAAAACAATTAAAAAAAAAAATCCATGTTTTTTTAATTTAATTTTTGATTATATCTGTTCTGTCCAGCCACTCAGGGCAAATCATATTGTTGATGTAAATGATCTGTATCTGCTGTACACATTTACTTTAGAAAAGTAAAAAGTGTTGGATACTTCTCTTTTTGCCTTATTTGTATTTGTCTTTATTAAATGTTTGTGTTATTTTTTTAAATTAAACAAAACAGTTTTATTTTAGGTAATATAAACATTTATCAGAGCTGTTTATGTACAGTAGTTAATCATAGAACTGGCACCTAATTTTATTAGGATGGCTATTTAAAGAGATAATAACCAGGTGGTCTTTTGAGTATATATTTTGACTTGAGAATCGTTGTAGTAGAAAGTCCAAATCTTAAACAGGAACAAAAGTGAATTTATCACAAGAGTTTTATTTACTCATAATCAAATGGTACAAGGTTGGATTGAATTGCCATGATACAGACAGTTTCTCCGGAGAAACTACGGTGGTCTCTTCTAGCAGGAAAAAAAGAAAGAAGAGCCCCTGACTTGGTCCAACTTGGTTATTTATGTTTTTCCTCATGGGTCAGGGGCCAGCTATTTTGAATTTGCTTACTCTGCAATATCCTTGGATCCCTTAGCCATAACAAACAATCAAAACATCTTGTACAATGTCAGGGCGACCATATGCTCAACTCTTACACACTTGGCAATCTTCTCCCTAATGCATTCAGGTGAAAGGTGAAAATAGGCAGAAATTCCACTAAAATCGATTTGGAATCGAATTGTTACCCACAAGAATCGAAAATAATCAAATCGTGCAGTAATAATAATTTCCCCTGCGGTACAATGTTTGTACCAATTTGACTTTTGAATACATGACTATTAGCAAACAAGATACATTCTGCACTGCGCCTGATGTTGTGCATTGTCTCACGTTCCTTTTTACAGCCAGGTGGGGGCGCTGTTCTAACAGTGGCACCTTGTTTTCAACAACGCTGTTAGTTTATTTTAAGGTAAAATTGCTTTCTAAGCCATGCAATGAAGGTCTTGGTGGGATGGACAGATGGACTGGTGCAAGGTCAAATTTAGATATGTAGGATCATTTTTACCAAAATACGATCATTTTAGAGTATGAAAAAAAACAGATTAAACTGGGTTTGGGGATGTAGAGGGGTGGTCCATGGGCCAAAGTAAGATGTTCCAGGCAACAGAGTGATTAATTTATACATTTTCACATGACTCTAAGCTCTTCTTAACGGTTCACTCTTAAAGCGAGCTGCAGCATTAGCCAGCGTGAGGTGTGCGCTTGACACGCCAGGTAATAAAATATCCTTCATAAAATGCGCCCCGACGGGCAATTACAGCAAGAGGGGTGTTTTTTAAAGTCTTGTTTGCAATGATTTATGGTTGCACCAATGACATTTTCCTGTCACTCTCCTCTCAACAGCTCGCCACCCGCTTGTAAACGCTAACACGACGCATCAAACGGAGAACTTCTTCTGACTTGAATACTAATCGCATGCTGCAGGTGTGTCACCTTATTGCCACTCTGTTAGAAGAATACCTGAGTCCAATACCCCCATTCCAAAACTCACAATATATTATAAAAAGCACCCTTTTTGTTTAACTTAAAGGCCTACTGAAACCCATTACTACCGACCACGCAGTCTGATAGTTTATATATCAATAATGAAATCTTAACATTGCAACACATGCCAATACGGCCGGGTTAACTTATAAAGTGCAATTTTAAATTTCCCGCTAAACTTTCGGTTGAAAACGTCTATGTATGATGGCGTATGCGCGTGATGTCACGAAGTGAACGGAAGTATTGGCACACCATTGTGTCCCAATACAAACAGCTCTGTTTTCATCAAAAAATTCCACAGTATTCTGGACATCTGTGTAGGTGAATCTTTTGCAATTTGTTTAATGAACAATGAAGACTGCAAAGAAGAAAGTTGTAGCTGGGATCGGTGTATTAGCGGCGGACTACAGCAACACAACCAGGAGGACTTTGAGATGGATAGCAGACGCGCTACCGTGAGTACAGCTTTGGCTTCCAAACATTTGATTGCTTGCCCGTACGTGCGTGGCGCTATGTGCATGTCACGTACGTAACTTTGGGGAAATATATGTTTCTTGCCAACTCTGATGGTGGCCGGGGTGTCCTCGAAAGCTACAACGCCCGCCGCCGCACCACTGTTCTCACCTTGACTTCCTCCGTCTCCGGGCCGCTGACCGCATCGGTGATCGGGTGAAGTCCTTCGTCGCGCCGTCGATCGCTGGAACGCAGGTGAGCACGGGTCGTGGTGAGCAGATGAGAGCTGGCGTAGGTGCAGAGCTAATGTTTTTAGCATAGCTCTGTCAAGGTCCCGTAGCTAAGTTAGCTTCAATGGCGTCGTTAGCAACAGCATTGTTAAGCTTTGCCAGGCTGAAAAGCGTTAACCGTGTAGTTACAGGTCCATGGTTTAATAGTATTGTTGATTTTCTGTCTATCCTTCCAGTCAGGGGTTTATTTATTTTGTTTCTATCTGCATTTAAGCACAATGCTATCACGTTAGCTCCGTAGCTAAAGAGCTTCGCTGATGTATTGTCGTGGAGATAAAAGTTACTGTGAATGTCCATTTCGCGTTCTCGACTCTCATTTTCAAGAGGATATAGTATCCGAAGTGGTTTAAAATACAAATCCGTGATCCACAATAGAAAAAGGAGAAAGTGTGGAATCCAATGAACCCTTGTACCTAAGTTACGGTCAGAGCGAAAACAGATACGTCCTGCACTGCACTCTAGTCCTTCACTCTCACGTTCCTCATCCACAAATCTTTCATCCTCGCTCAAATTAATGGGGTAATCGTCGGTTTCTCGGTCCGGAATGCTCTCGCTGCATTGTAAACAATGGGGAAATGTGAGGAGCCCTTCAGCCTGTGACGTCACGCTACTTCCGGTACAGGCAAGGATTATTTTATCAGCGATCAAAAGTTGCGAACTTAATCGTTGATGTTCTCTACTAAATCCTTTCAGCAAAAATATGGCAATATCGCGAAATGATCAAGTATGACACAAAGAATGGATCTGCTATCCCGTTTAAATAAAAACAATTCATTTCAGTAGGCCTTTAAATAACAAGTTAGTGCTCTTTGACCATGAGGTCATTTATGAAAAAATATAATGTACAAAACAGCCGCAACAGAACCATTGTTGGAGCAATCTGCTAAGTCAGCATTAATAGTGCTAAAAAGTAACGTGCAATAGATTTCTCACCAACAACTGAGTAGGAACGTTTTCAAAGTTTTATCTCTAAAACATGTTGTTAATTTGATCAGACTGACCTAAAATAATGAGACTTTGTCCGAATACAAAATTAACTATATACATTTTCTTATGATTTTGTGTGTTTCATTCAGCTTATGTACGTACACTCTTGGTGTTCACAGTCAAAAATTATTCACTGTATTGAATGTATTACGTTCCGTGTTGGCATAGTTGCTCTGCACCCCAAGATGTAGAGAAGGCAGGCAAAGTGGAGGCAGACAGTCCTTTTATTATGAACAACCAAGGGAGCACTAGCATGGTCAAAGTGAAAGAGTGTCGCAGGGAAATGCAAAAAAACAACGGGTGTATGGAAAGTTACAGTATGCAGTATGATAAAGCACAATACTGTCGATGGCACACCCACACACACACACACACACACACACACACACACACACACACACACACACACACACACACACACACACACACGCGTGCGCACACACACACACGCACACACACACACACACACACACACACACACACACACACACACACACACACACACACACACACACACACACACGCACACACACGAACAAAATGCACAAAAGAGTCTCCTTCCCATGAGACAGTTGCAAGACAGTTTAAATAATATTGGGATTTCCTGGTTATTTGGCCCTGCTCATTGTTTGGCAGAACCACAGCAGGTCCCTATACTGTAATTCAGGGTCCTCCAGGTCTCAGTCGGGAAGCCCAGGTCTTCGGTCTTCAGCCACCTATTCCAGTTCCACCAGGGGAACACTGAGGAATTTCCAGGCCAGCTGTGACACATAATCCCTTCAGCGTGTTCTAGGTTTACAATGGGGACTCCTCCCATTTGGGCGTCGCCGAAGCACTTCACCAGGGAGTTTTCCAGGAAGCATCTGGGCTAAAAGCCCAATCCACCTCAACTGGATCCTCCTGATGTGAATCAGCAGTGGCTCTACTCTGAGCTCCTCCTGGATGACCGAGCTTCTGACCATGTCTTCTAGGATGAGTCCAGCCGCTCTACAAAGGAAACTTCTAAGTAAACTAATTCTGTCCGGAAGTACCCGCAATCTTGCTCTTTCTATCATTACCCAAAGCTTGAAGCCATAGGTAGGGATGATGCTCGAAACCGGTTTTCCCGGTTGTTCGATAAGAAAAGAACCGAGTCCTCGGACTCGAATCCCTTTTTGAGAACCGGTACCCGTTATCGAGACCACTATAGTAAAGAAAAAGAGTTGGTTCTTCATTCGAATCCCTGAGAACAATTCCCATCCCGACAAGAAATGCCTCGTGTGACATCACAAGAAATGACGTCACGTAGCCCAGTCATTTGTCACGGTGGGGTGCTGCGTGCTGCGGTTAGTTCCCGGGACGCAAAACTGACGGCTCCGGACGAAAGCGTGCAGGTAGGAGATGATTTATTTCTCATAAATCATACACATTACAACAGACAGGAACGAAATAAAAGGAAAGCGTGCCGTTCGCACGAGAAGCTAAAGCAAAAACTTACTTAGCACAGGAATACTAGAAGTTAAGGTAACTTAGCACAGGAATCATGCGCTCGAAAACCAGAATGCCAACGTAACTGTTGCAAATGCAAACAATGAAGCCACGACGAGTGACCGGAAAAGGCAGGCTTTAATAGAGTCTCTGATGAGCAACAGGTGCGCATACAAGGCAGGTGAAAATCATAAGTAACCATGGTGACTAAAACAAACCCCCGAAGTGTACAAAACAACTAAAGAAGTCCAAAACTAACAACATAACTAAACAAAACATGATCCGACCACATCATAATACATCACAGTTTCATATAATTTCACTTTACAGGAGTAGGAAGAAGTAAAGCTTATTTAATCCTACCCCTTTCCCACTTCATACAAATATATACATCATTTACTGACCTTTTTATAATAAAATATCTATGAATTAGTATTGACGGAAGTGGATAATTACATATATCCATATTTAAGTGTTACTTCTTTAGTTTCGTGGTCGTATTGCAAAACAGCTCCATTTTGTTCTCTTTTGAGTCTTCAAAGTGTACGGTATGGTCTGGCCTTGATAGCTCTGGAATGCAGGAGGCAGAGAAGAGTCCTCCCTGCTTCCCTTCTCAGGCCGACTCTAGATAAGAAACACAATGGACATTTGTAGTCATTTCTGTAAGGTGGGGGCGAGGAACAACGAAGGTGGGGGCGAGAGACAGAGGAGAGAGGGCAACGCTGGCGTAGGGAGGGAAGATCAATCTGAGCTGTGCGAGTGAACGCTTCTGTACTGGATTGGTCTCACGTTTATTGTCAAAGCTTTGAGAATAAACCACAAAATACCAACTACTGCCTGGTGTACAATTTGAGCTCAGCTATGTGTCATCAAAAGAACTTGGGAGCAGCCAGCACAACTTAATTTCTCTGGGAGGAAGATCTGCTGGGACGCAACAGTATATACAACAGTTTTGTAATAT
The DNA here is from genome assembly GCF_033978785.1 of Entelurus aequoreus. Classification (NCBI taxonomy): domain Eukaryota; kingdom Metazoa; phylum Chordata; class Actinopteri; order Syngnathiformes; family Syngnathidae; genus Entelurus; species Entelurus aequoreus. The sequence continues at coordinate 62,823,113 of NC_084733.1, read as the reverse complement.
GTAATTAATTAATTCAGTCATTATTAATATACTGAGATGAAGAATATCTTATTTTCAATAAGCTTGAAAGTATTTCTCATAATTCTTCTTCTTCTTTGTACTTTGTAAGCACTATTCATTTGAACAACCTTATAAACTGGATCATATCAGTACAATGTTTAACTTCTTTACTTAATCTATTCCATCATTTAATTCCACATCATTTTAGCTGTTTGCAATTTAACATAATCATCGAACTTTAATATTTTTGACTCAATAAATAAAGTGTTTGTACAGTATGTTCTCTATATCCAACATTATGTATCAGTCTAATTGATCTTTTTTGTAACACGGTTAACGAATGTAGCGCACATTTGTAGTTATTTCCCCACATTTCTGCACAATAACTCAGATATAGTACCGTAATTTCCGGACTATAAGCCGCACCTGACTATAAGCCGCACCAGCTAAATTTAGGGGAAAATACAGATTGCTCCATATATAAGCCACACCCGACTATAAGCCGCAGGGTTTTGATGTGTAATTACCGTAGTATATAGGGGTTCCTGCTACCACGGAGGGGATTGTCGGGACAGAGATGACTGTTTGGGAACGCAAAGCGTCCCATTTATTAACAATAAATCTTTCAATCATTCAATCAGACTTTCACATCTTTGACATGGCGAACAGCATTCGTGCAGAGTACAAATAATACAACGGTGCAAACTAATACAAAGTGCTCGCCTGTACGTTATCAAAATAACCAGCCTACCGGTATATGAAAAGTCAGTCTTTAATCATTGTGTCATCGTCTTCCTCCTGCGTACTAAAACCACCGAAATCCTCTTTGTCGGTGTCGGAGAAGAACAGGCCGTAAATAAGCCGCACCCTTGTATAAGCCGCAGGGACCAGAACGAGGGGAAAAAGTAGCGGCTTATAGTCCGGAAATTACGGTAATACTATAGTAGCGAGCAGTAGAGAATGTGAAGTGATTTGTTAAACCAAATATTGTGTGTTTTTCCATATACAACAACCTATCTGGACTCGATAAAAGAATCGATAAGGAATCGGTTCGATAAGAGGATTCGATAATAGGCTCGAACTCGATAATTTCTTATCAAACATCATCCCTAGCCATAGGTGGGGTTAGAAACGTAGATCGACCGGTGAATTGAGAACTTTGCCTTCCGGTTTGCCTGACTCTTCACCGCCAACGATCCGGTACAGTGACCGCATTACTGCACCGATGGGCCTGTCAATCTCACGCTCTAGCATTTCCCCACTCATGAACAAGATCCCGAGATTCTTGAACTCCTCCACCTGGTACAAGACCTGCACTCCCAATATGAAGGGTGCAATCCACCCTTTTCCGGTTGAGAACCATGGCCTCGGATTTGGAGGGGCTTAGTCTCATTTTAGAAGTGTTACACTTAGCTGCAAACCTCCCAAGCGAATGCCGGAGGTCACATATTAATGAGGCCATTAGGACCACTTCATCTGCAAATTGCTGGGATAAGACCCAAAGGCCACCAAAATGGACACCCTCAATGCCTTCTCTGACACGACTCTAAATAGAGACGCCGGCAGTTGGTTGCTTTTATACACCACGCATCTGGCGATTGACGATAGGTGTCTCTGTGGTTACAATAAGTGAATAGGTGATAGTGACGTTAATTAAAACATTTACTGTAATCAACCAACAGTTGCTTTACAAAGAGGTAACAACTGCTAAACAGATAATTCCTCAATATGCAATCCCGACCTGGTAAAAAATACATTAAAAAAACAGACATTGGAATAGCTGAACCGGGAGGCAAAGCTCTCAATTTACTGGTCGATCTATGTTCCTATCCTCACCTATGGTCATGAGCTATGGGTTTGGATCGAAAGGACAAGATCGGGTATATGGGTGGCTGAAATGAGTCTCCTTCATAGGGTAGCAGGGCTTTCTTTTAGAGATAGGGTAGGGTAGGGTAAGCTCTGTCATTCGGGAAGAGCTCGGAGTAAAGTCTCATCTTGAGAGGAGCAAGATGAAGGGGCTCGGGCATCTGGTTAAGAATTCCTCCAGACACCTCCCTGAGGAGGTATTCAGGGCAACTCCGACTGGTAGGAGGCCAGGGGGAAGACACAGGACACGTTGAAAATACTATATTTCCCAGCTGGCCTGATAATGCCTTGGAATCCCCCTGGTTGAAGTAGCCGGGGAGAGGAAAGTCTGGGCTTCTGTGTTCAGGCTGCGGCCCTGCAATCTGGATGGATGGATGGCTATTTAAAGAGATAATAACCAGATGGTCTTTCCTGTCTCTTAGATGATGACACAAAAAAGATGTCCGTGGTTCTGCTAGGTCTGTCAGGCAGTGGCAAGACGTCAGCTATTAATCTCATCTTGGAGCGAGCAAGTAACCAGTTCCCCATAAACGGATCCAATGACGAGGACCCCCAGTCCACCCTGGTCTGTGAGAGGAAAGAGGTTTGCACGGCGGAGAGGAGGCTAATCCTGGTGGACACACCTGAGCTGTGGGACGAGGACGGAGTGGAGAACCTTCAGCAGGTGAAGGACTGCCTAGCTCTGGCGCTGCCGGGACCCCACGTCTACTTGCTGGTGCTCCAGGTGGGCCGCTTTACTCAGGGCGAGAGCGTGATTCTAACTCACCTGCAGAGGATCCTCGGGAAAGACGCCGCCGAGCACTCCTTGGTGCTGTTCGTTCACATGAGCCAAGGCCCGCCCAGGTCTCAGAGGATTCACAACTACGTGGCGGGGGCCCACGCAACGCTGCAGGAGCTCATCCGGAGGTGCGGCAGCCGCTACTACGAGCTAGACCTGGCCAAGACCCACAATGCTTTAAGCTACCATCAGGTCAGAGAGCTGCTGTCAGGCATCAACAAGCTCGTGGCGTCTCACGGAGGACGAGCACACGCGGTGAAGAGGTTCACTGCTCAGGAGCTCCAGGACAGAAAGAAAATGATTGAGGACATGAAAGGCGGGACCTGGGAGTCCAACTTCCAGCTCAAAGATGGTTAAGTGCCATCCATCAGTTATATGGTTTTTCACTACACTATCATATTAGTTTTGCTTATAATATACGTTGACAGAAAAACGGAAACATTGCAGGGGCTACTTTGATAATCTCTTATTTGTGGATTAAAATGCAAAAGCCAATTCAAAATATGTAACATTTAAATTGGTGCTTCAATAAACCATTCCAAAAGGTCAGATGAATACTGAATTGTAATTTTTCAGTGTGAGTTTTGGGAGGAAAATATGGGCTGCAAATTGCCCCGAGGCATGGCCTTTGGACACCACTGTACTATACTTTGGTCATGTCTCTGCGGGTTGGTTTTCCCTCGGTATTAAGGTCATTTTCAATACGGTAATGTTACATACCGTAACTTCCGTAATTTATTAGCCGCAACTTTTTTCCCATGTTATGAATCCTGCGCCTTATACAATTCTGCGGCTAATTGGTACATTTTTCCGAGTTGAAAAACTTCACATGTTGCCAATAAATTTAGCTTAATCACATTAGACCAGGGGTGTCAGGCTTGTTACAGACAGTTTGGTTATGTTTGGGTTTTCCTCTGTTTGTGTTTATTTCCTGTCAGCGCTCTTGTTTTGGTTCCATTTCCTGCATGTCTCCCTGAGCGCTCGTTTCCCTCACCTGTCCCTGATTGGCAGCCTGACACACCTGGTTGCAATTGCCAATCAGACTACTATTTATGCCTGCCTCACCCTCCAGTCCGGGCTTGATGATTGTATCCTGTTGCCTGTAACCTGTTATCCTGTTTCCTGGTTCCTGTTGGCTGTTTCCTGTTACCTGTTTTCCCTGCATGTGCACAATTTTTTTTTTTTACATCAAAGTCATGTTTTCCTGCGCTACGCCTGCTATCCCTGCATCTTGGGGTTCATGACCGACAGCAGTCCCTGACATAGGGGTGTCCAAACTATTTGACTTGGGACTTGGGCTAAATAAATTTGGCCGTGTGACCAAATACATATTATATTAATATGATGGATATACAGGGTAATTATAAAAGAATACGCCAACATTTTTTCATTGAAAAAATTAAAAACAATATAATACCTAGGTTGAACACATTTGTTGTACATAACTTTGAGTATTTATTTCATTCTTTACAAGTTTTTACACTGCACCGTGACAATGGCATTTGTTTTCGCAGACTTAAGCACACAAAACACCTTCTGTTGATCCAGTTTATTACAATGCTTTAGAACAGTGGTTCTTAACCTTGTTGGAGGTACCGAACCCCACCAGTTTCATATGTGCATTCACCGAACCCTTTTTTAGTGAAAAATTAAACGTTATTTTTTAAAAATTCAAGACAAAGTTATATGTTTTTTTTTACTGGTGCACAAAATGAACCGTTCAAAGAACAAAACCAACACAGTGCATAAACTCACAACAAATTACACACCTGCAAATCAGATGGAAAATTAGAGGGAACATTGTTTGGGGGTATCCATAGTACGCCGATTGGGAGAAGTTTTTATTTACAAGATGAGTCAGGTGTGTCTTGACCTCCGCGGCGGAGGCTCCACCGAACCCCTGAGGCCGACTCACCGAACCCCTAGGGTTCACTGCCTTAGAATGTAAAAGTTTGACTCCTACCTTGTTTACTTCCGTGACGACCTCCTTAAAGATTTGTAATCAATCAGAAATATCAAGCAGCTAAAATGTGCCATACATGGATAAGTGTGGAGAATGTTTTACATTCCCATCATGCACTCTAATGGGTTTGAATGGGTGTAATTTTGATTTTTTTATGGTGTTCGGACGTTTTTCATAATATCCACAATGTTCAGTGAGCAGGTTGTGTTATGTGGATGCATATGTTTTCTGCATTGTGACTAGGAAAGGTTGTTTGGATTGTGTCATATAACTAAATGCTGCGCTGTTATTTCCAAGTACGTTCAAGGGTCATTGATCAGACTTACTCACATTGTCCAAAAGATGGCAGCAAATATGTAGCGTTCAGAATCTGCCTGGTATTTAAAATTATTTGAAAGCACTCAATGCTTTATTGATCTCTTAAAATCTTATATAGGTGTGTGCGTCCAATTTATGTACAAAATAAAATGTGTTGGTGCGGCTTATATTTAGATGGGCTCTATAGAGTGGAAATTACGATACGGTACAATGAAACTCCTTATACCAATAAATAAAATTGTTGACTGAAGAAATGAATAAATGTGATATACAACATAATATGTCACACAGTAAGAGTTTGAAGATTGTTGATGGTTATTTTATTTGTAGTAAAGTAAGTGTCCTTATTGACTGAAGAGCAGCATGAATGGATACGGCATGTGGATGAACACTCACTGCTTTCGTCGACTGTTTACGTCAAGGGCCGTCGAAACATTTTCCATTGAGGGCCGCTTAAAATCTGGGGTCAACTTCGATATTTATATATTTTTCAAAAGCCTAAAAAAATATTGTCTGGGTGGCGTATGTTGGCCGGAGGCATGGCACCAGGATGCAGGGACCGGACACGAATTGATGGTAAAAATGCTAATTTGATTATCTTTGCAGCAAAAACTAAACAAAACAGCGTCCGTCTGAGACGCGGGTGCTGGCATATAAAGCACTCCGACGGAGGAAGGGGCGCTGACACTAACTAAACATAAAACACTAGTAAATAATATATAAAGCCAGAACTGCTATGGCAGGTCATGACAGTTATAAGCTATTTGCAAAAACAAAGTATTGTTACATAATGTCCTCTTGCTCAGTGTGGAGGTCTCTCTCCTCGGGGTTCCTCGGACCACCAAGCACTGACATGACACTGTTTTATTTTGCAATAAAGTCTTAATGTTGTGCTTTTCAGCAAGTGTTTGTTCGTGGCTGTCTCTCTCTCGCTCTCGCTCCAGCTCCACCACCTCTCTCCTCCCGGCTGCCGCCTTTAACAGAGCGACAGGTGATTAGATAACCAGGCCCAGGTGGGCCATCTACGCACCTGTCGCTGATCTCGAAGCCGGTCCTGGCACACCCCGCTTTGCTGCAGGTCCGCAGGCCACGCCTCCCTCCACACTCAGATTTTATTTTATTTTATTTCTTTTTTTTTTTAAATTCATGCAATGTTATGGGCCAATAAACATTAGCAAACATAAACTTTGGATGCCCTGAGTTTTCATATTTAGGCAAAGTGTTGCCGAAACTGCTTGGTTTGGATTTGCAACTAAGCTGGACAGACACAGACTGCAAAGGCCAATCAGGACTGCAGAAAAGTTCATCGGTGTCGACCTTTCCCCTGATCCAGGACTTATACTGATCCAGGGTCAGGAAACAGGCAGGTGTCACCAGAGGTGTGGACTCGAGTCACATGACTTGGACTCGAGTCAGACTCGAGTCATGAATTTGATGACTTTGGACTCGACTTGACAAAATGTAAAGAGACTTGCAACTCGACTTAGACTTTAACATCAATGACTTGTGACTTCACTTGGACTTGAGCCTTTTGACTTGACATGACTTGCTACTTTCCCCAAAACCCAAAGATTAAAAAGTTATTTGGGAGCGCGCTGCTCCGTATTTTTCATTTTCTTCGTCTGTGTCTATCAGCGTGTTGTTCCTGTCAGCTGGTGTGCTCTCATTACAACAGCCAATCAAATTAGATCTACGTTGTTTTCATCACACAGCATTCATCCAATCAAATTGCAGGACAACCACCGAACAAGAGTTGTCAAACAATGCGGCAGTGAGAAACAATTATGCCAAAGTTAATTTCGTTCGGGTATTAAAACTACGACTTGGTCAACAAAAAACGAATTGCCGTATGCAAATCACGCAGTTCGAATATTACAGACGGAGACGCAACAACTTCCAACTTCGTTCGACATTTGAAGTTGCACAAAGGGTAAGTTTTGAATGTAAGATAACGTTTATTGGCTAAGTAACGTAACTTTTATTTGCTGTGTAGTTAAATCAGTAAGGCTGTAAACTCACTGCTAACGTTATAACCTTAGACATCTTATAAGGGTACGCAGCATCGAGCGCTACTGCCTACAGGCGCAGACGAGACGCGGGGCCGCCATCTTGGAGTGGTGATCCGCTCCACTCAGCGCAAATCATTTGGCAGGAGCAATTAACTGTCAGCGCATTTAATTCATCTTACCTCACTGAATACCACTGATTTTCACGCGCTTTTTTGTCATACGTGTAGCTATGATAAAGGAAACATGTTTTGGCGTGTTTTATTATTCATAGTTTGCTTAACAGTAATATAATATTCTTATACGCTATAAGTGACCAGACGTCCGAGATCAAAACTGGGAATATAATCCCAGAGAAAGGGGAAAAAAACGGTCAGCTATTTTTAAATTGAAGAAACAATATGATTAGGTTATGTATACATGCGTATATCCTACATAAACAATGTATGAATACATTATATATATATATATATATATATATAAATATATATCTTATAGACTGTATCTCTGTTGCTGCAGCAGCAGAGAGTCTGTCTTGGCACTTTGTATTGATATTTTGTATTACATTCTTCCCTTAAATGATCATGCTTACAGTCATTGTTTTATATGTATTTTTTATGTAAGTCGCTTTGGATAAAAGTGTCTGCCAAATACTTCAACATAAATATATATAAACACCTGAAAGTCTATCAGCTAAAACCACCAATCTGTTTCACTGGATTCAGAATAAAACCAAATTCTGTCTTACCCAACAATGTTAGTATTTGAATATTGTTACTTGAAGACTTATTCCTGGTTACAATTATACTGTTAAGAAAGTATTGTCTTATATTTTGCCTAAAATGAGAATGCATCATAATCAGTGGCGGCTGGTGAATTTTGTTTTAGGTGGGGCTGAAAGTTTGTAAACCAAACCCCTGTAGGGCAGTCATCCTCCCCCAGAAGATTTCTTTGTGATTTTCACATACAAATATTGAAGATCTTTGCTCCTTCTCAACTCTGTGGTAATATTATTTTCATGAAATACAACCAATAGTACATTAATGTTAAATCTTACTTGTGAAAAGTAATCCCCCGATTCCTATTTTCAACAGTCCGCTCATTTGAGTAGGAAAACGCTGAACACCATCTTTATTTTCTACCTGTCAACTGTCACTACTTCAAGATGGCGGCCAAATTGCTCGCGTCACAGCAACCAATGCTGCTTCTACTTATAAGATGTCTATGGTTATAACGTCATTGCAAACACGGCAATCTGTTGCGTCCACTGCAGTTCGCTACCTTATTCATACTTTTTGCCAAGTGATTTTTTTAAGCAGGGTTGCATGAGGTACCTATACGAAACGTTACGTTAGTCAATGTATCACACACAGTAACGTAATGTTAGACGGCGGTCAGCAGCACTGCGTATTTTAGCCACCTACAAAAACACAAACATAGTCAAATAAAGGTCAGTTAAAATGTATACTATATTAACAATATGTGTACATATTGCATAGGGCCCTGACATCTAAAAAGTACAACTCTGTTCATTGTTTTGTTCATGTTTTTGTTATGTTTTTCATATGTACGCACACATAAACACACAGACAGTACGAGATGAGATCAATGAGATAAGGTAAGAACAGGATAGAAACTGCTGTGGAACTAGTTACAATGCAATATGCCATGGAAATACAATGTTAACACTTTTGTGCAAATAAGTACAGTTGCACTTGTTTTTTCAAATGTGTTTATTCTGTAAAAGAATGAGTTAAATGTTTAAAATTACTGGATAATAGTGCTATTATGAAGTGCAATGTCAGCACTTTTTTTCCCCTGCAATTTCAAATGCACTTGTTTTAATAAATGAATACAGCGTTTTAAAAGCATACACAATCTGTGTAAATATATTAGTCTGTGGTTAAAAGGACTTGAAAGGACTCGAAATTCAAAATGCAGGACTTGGGACTTGACTTGAGACTTTCCAGTCTTGACTTTGGACTTGACTCGGGACTTGCCTGTCTTGACTCGGGACTTGACTCGAGACTTGAGGGCAAAGACTTGAGACCTACTTGTGACTTGCAAAGCAATGACTTGGTCCCACCTCTGGGTGTCACTGCAGACCCCTCACACCCTGGTCACAAAAGGTTCAAACTTCTACCCTAAAGCAGCTTAACGATTATGAAATTTGAAGTGTTTGAAGCACAGATTTTACTTCTATGACCCAAAAAGTCAACACACATGGTCACAAACACCACAATCCTGCTTACCAAACTTTGTGAATATTGTAAAAAAAAATGTCCAAACACTATACATAATTCAAAATTATAAATTTTTAAAGCCACTACAATGCATAATGGAAAAAAATGCAAAACATTCCCCACATCTATCCATGTTTGGCATATTTTAACTGCTTGATACACACACATTGTATATATATATATAGTTTTCATGCAGTCGGCTTTCGGTCCCTGGCCAAATAATTTTAGCCAAATGCGGCCCTCAGGTCAAAAAGTTCGGACACCACTGGAGTAACAAATTTGCGAGCGGCAATACACATCAAGATAAGCCAGCATAGGAGTCATTACCACGGAAACTGGAGTCAAATGGTACATGCACAGCCCAACCCCACTTTGGAAAATTATATCAGTCTTAAAAATTACCCTAAGACGCTGAATCTAAAAATTGACAATGACTTGGCGAAAAAATTCTGTCGTAGAATAGTCGACTATTTGACTATTTGATCGGAGGAAGTCTGACTGGACTATCAACCTTCTAGAAAGTGCTCTAGGCACCTTTCCACGCCTCGTCTTTTTGTGGCTGCTTGGGGGCCTGGATCCCTGCTCGCACACCTTTGTGTTTATTTGTCGAGTAAATACGTGACACAAGAAACACTTTCTGTCACTTCCTAATTAATTAATTAACTCTGTACGCTTCTATATGGAACTGAACTCTGAATATGAGTACATGAAGTCTTCCACACCAAATTACTTGTAATTACGCTTTCTTTTCCCTGCAACATTAAAAAAGGTGCCTCTTCCTTCCAGTTTAAAGAGATGTGGCCTCTTCAAACATGACATTTTTCCTTGTTATGTCATTGTTGCAGTTGTTGATGTTAGGATTTGCCCGCAAACTAACCAGCAACAATTTACAATTTCGACGCACTTCTCTATTGTTTACTTCACTGTGTGACTGACGATTATAGAGCTTAAAAGATGAGCTGTTTATTGATGCTTTTACAGGAGCTAAAAAGGTGGGATTACTATCCTAGGGTGAGTGTTTGAAGCTTAAAGTAAATATGACGGGTGCGTCGGAGCGTTTGGAGGCAGGTAACGTGTCCATTGTGGTCCTCAGGGGTCGCTCTGAAGGCCCATGACACCGTCGATCCACTGGGTGTAGTGCGAGATGATGGTGTAGATCCCCGGCTTCTTCAGTTGGCCGCACTTCTTCCCGCCGTTCGATGTGATGCCCACCGCCACGCCGTTGTAGAGCAGGGGACCCCCAGAGTCGCCCTGAAAGAGACAATGTTTAGTATCGTGCTTTTAATTTGGGCATGATCAATTGTTTTAGTGATTTGTCAATAAGAAAAGCCTAGATGGGCTGCTGTATATATGCATATATATTTATTTATATAGCCTATACATAATGTATTAATATAATGGATATATAATTAATAATTCATATAATTAAATATTTAGATCATGTCAAAGTTTGACTTCTACCTTGTTTACTTACCTGACGACCTCCTTAAAGTTTTATAATCAGTCAGAAATATCAAGCAACCAAAATGCACCAAACATGGATAAGTGTGAAAAGGGTTTTGCATTTTTCTCATCGTGCTTTGTAATAGATTTAAATGGGTGTAATTGAGAAGTTTTTAATGGTACATGGAGTTTTTTTTTCTAAGATCTACAAAGGTCCGTGAGCAGGTTGTGTAATGTGTGACCGTGTGTGTTGGCTTTTTGTGTTGGTTTCATTTAAAAAAAAAAATTCATGGGCCATGACTAAGGAAGGTTGTATGGATTATGCCATATAAGTAAATGCTGGTCTACAATTTCAACATGAAATTAATGGTGTGTGACCCAAATTACACATATTATCCCCAAGATGGCAACAAAGTTGTAGTTAACTTTGCCAGGTATTTAAAATTGTTCGGTAAACACCCTAAGGTTAAATTCCTTATTAAACTCATGACCTCTCGTGGGCCAAATTAAAGGCCCTTGATTTAGTGTTTCCCACAGTACTGCTATCTATTTGCGGCGGTGTATTTATGACATTATGTTATGTTTGCTGTCTTTTTGTGTTTTATTATATTTCTACAATGTGCCACGGGCCCTTAAAGAAAACAATGGTCACCAGGTCGCATTCTGGACACCTCTGACAGGTGTATTTTATTTGGTTTAAGTCTTACCAAATGACGGAAAAGTGTCTCCATACTCTATCTCCTTAGCACTATTGCCAGTCAAAGGCTGGGCTGCTCGAAGGTGTTCTACACACGTCCACAGCCCACCTTTCACAGTAGTGGTAGAGTACACTCCCCGGGCTTGTGGAGGTGCCCCGCATGGATCTCTGTTCATACTTCGCCTTTAATGACAGCTTGGGTTTGAATGCATCTCACAAGAAACACTTCCTGGGAATTCGGTACGCTTGATAACCGAACCGAAAGCAACACCTTTTTATTTTTTGCCACACCCGGTGTGTTAAGAAGCAGAGTTGCAATGCATACCGTGGTCTAATAGGCAGCACCAAATCTAAATGTAGCTGTCCTAACTTATTTGTGGCAAGGTAAATTAATGTATGCAAAGCACTGGTTTAGGTATAGGTTCGGACCGACAATAAAACTTGAATCAACACACAGAAGTCCTGGTAGACCGAGGACCTTTATCTTGACAGTCTATCTTGATGGCATCAATCCTGTTAGTCCACATTGACATGAGCACCAACTTACACCACAGGTGTCTTCCTTCTTGTGCGGCTTGTCACAAGGGTCCTCACACACCTTGTGAGCACAGATCATGTTGGCGGTGAACTTTCTGCCAAAGTAGTCGCTGCGCCTGCACAGTACCGGGTCCACCACCTCTATCACCAACTCCTTCAACTTGTCGGGCTGGGAGCCCAAGTTGTCCAGGAACCCCCAGCCGGCCGTATCCACCACGGCATCCGTGTCGGGGTTGGTGCCGCCCGCCCGCAGGAACGCCACGGCTTTGACGGCGTCTGAGGCGTTGAACGACCGGTCCAACTGCGAAAAGACGACAAAGACAACCGTGGCGTGTCCGAAAAAGATGACGTCCGACCGCGTCCACTTACTTTAATGAGAGCGATGTCGTTGTCGTAATTGGACGAGTCGAACTGGGGATGGTTGTGAAGCTCCATGATGTCAAACATCTGCTTAGTGTCTTCATCCTGACTCAGAGAGTGAACACCAAGCACCACCTTCCTACCGCTGGCCCTGTCAGACCAGTTAACAAAAGTTTTGTACACTGTATTTTTTGTAAGATTCGGATATTTGACACTTTTTTTTCCCTTGGTTTTGATACGACGCATAACAAACTACTCTGTTTACATTGAGTGCCCAAACAAAGAACTCGCCTGTTGGTGACTCAGTCTCTGTATTTCTTTAACTGAGTACGACTGCAAAATAATCCACCATGAGGTCAAAGAAACACAGGTGATAAACACTTTTGAATTCAAGACAGAAGTCGTAGCAAAGTACTAAGGTGGCGTCTGTGTGGTTCTCCCCTATACTCAGCTCATTGCAGTCTTCGTTAGAGTGTTTAACAAAAGTGAATTGTTACTTAATACATTTCATTCATCATTTATACGTATTTGACATTGTTTTTGCATGTGAAATTACAATTATTCTCTTTAAAAGTGGTTTTGTGTTCATATTTTTTGGTGTCTGGAACGCATTTGTTAGAGTCACGTCATTTCTAATGGGAAAACAGGCTTTTGTCTGACTTTTTGGAACAGATTATGACAAAAATTGCTGTGTTCATCCTAAACGAAGCAAAGAAATGAAGTTTCCGTCAATACTATATTAATCATCTCAAAGATTTCTTGAAATCGGAAGGTTCTTTTCCAACTCTTTCACGCTTCATTGTTGCCCAGTCAAAGAAAAACTGGTTTGTCAGCGTTTTTTCAGCACTTCCCCGAGACCTGAACTGGTTTACTTCTAATACCTTTGTTAACGAGACTTGACTGTGTCAATGAAATGCTTCTGTCGGTACTATTCAATAAGTGTACTCACTGTGTACTTTGGTAGTTCACAGTGTGTGGATTTTGACTGTTGTTGAGCACTTACAGATCTTAATTTTTAATATTTACCTTCTTCTTCTTGCAACCACTCGTCATAGTCACCAATATTTGGATGGGCCCACAAAATATCTGCCAGGTTTTCCCCCCATTTCTCCATTTTATAATATTGAGGAATCAGTTTGTTGGGGTTTTTTGTATTTTTTAAATAAAACTATTTGTTCCTCAGCCATATTTTTTAATCAGTCCCTCCCTTTCTGCTCCGTAGCTAAGATGGTGACTATTGAGGGTCTCCAGTACTGCACGCTGACCATTTTCACATCGGGGTACTGACATTGTACTACTGTGCATTTTGACATGCTTCTCAGTGTGAACACACCTATAGTAGGCGTGTTGAGGGTGATCTGCTAAGACTGCGTAAATAGTTGATAACAAGTGAAAAAGTGGTGCAGACTATTTCAATAAGGATTTTGCGCGTAGACCGGCTGTCACCATGGAGACGCTCATTTCCCACCACATTTACTTCATCATATGGTCCAACTAGGGTTGTCCCGATACCAATATTTTAATAACGGTACGGGTACCAAAATGTATCAAAATACTTTTTCAAAGCTTTTTAAAATAAAGGGGACTACAACCAAAATGTCGTTTTTGGTTTTATTTTATCCAAAAATCTTAGGGTACATTAAACATACGTTTCTTATTGCAATCAAAGAACAATTTTGTCCTTAAATAAAATAGTGAACATACTAGACAACTTGTCTTTTAGTAGTAAGTAAACAAACACAAACTCCTAATTAGTCTGCTGACATATGCAGTAACATATTGTGTCATTTATCATTCTATTATTATGTCAACATTATGAGGGACAAGCGGTAGAAAATAGATTATTAATCTACATGTTTATTTACTTTAATACTACAAATCCTGGTATCAATTTAATATCAAGTAGTTACAGGGTCATACATTGGTCAGAATTAAAATTATCCTAGCTGTGTCCACGGATGTATTTCTTGAGTTTATAAACAATAAAAAATTACAAAAGATGTTGAGATGATAAAACATATTGATGTTTTCATTGTAGTATCCACTATATACGGCTCTTGTACTTGGTGTAGTTACAGTCTATGTCTATCTAGATCCACCCATGGCATTCATGAAAGCTAGCTCGCTGTTAGCGGTTAGTTATTGTTTCCTCCATCAATACATTTGGATAATGGACAATTTTCCGTTTTTTATTATCCAACCAACTAAGCTTTGTAGATACACTGAAAATTGTCTAAGTTTATTGTTTCCCTTGTTGTGTTTTTGAAATGGCACCAATTTTTTCCCTCAGAATTCTCAACTAATTTGAAGTGTTTTGCCTAGAGGATTATTTGTGATATGCACATTTTTCAGAATGTGCTTGTTCTATTTTTGGCGAAAGTAATATAAAGAAAACATTCTGAAGTTGTTTTAAGAGCATTTTAAGTTATCATGCCATGATTTTACCAGTCCGCCCCACATGGTAATAGATTTTCCTCCATGCGGCCCTTGAGCTATAATGAGTTTGACACCCCTGGTCTACAACGACACAGCCGTAAGAAAAGGTATATAGCAAAAAGTTTTTTCATGTATCATTGTAATATATCTCCAATGCATGAAAAAACTAACATCATAAAAACAATGCAAGTAGTGACCAAAACTAATCAATTTAATTTGTTTTAATCAGCCCATTAAGACATCCAGAGGCTATACATTAATAAAATTATATTGCTGAATAGATGATATGTTTAATGTTTTAATTTCTAATAAGCTGATATAAACCCAGACAGAGGACAAGCAAACTCTAAAAAGCTTGCTTGGAGGAAGTATGATGTAAGGCAAGATTGTTTTATAAATGTCTTACATTTCAAATGTTCGGGACTTATGCAGATCCGAAATCCGAACAGCAGGTCCCAATAGGTAGGAAAAGTTGGTTTTGCACAATAGGACCAGTCAGAATCAAGCCTTTAGTAGAAAGGCAAGGAAGAAAAGATTGTTTTGTGAATTTTTCCTCAATTCCTCCACGGTTTGATTTCAAAATTTGGCAACTTGTGCAGATCCCAAATACACATAAGCAGGTACCTGTCATGATCTGTCACACCAGGTCATGATTTGTTTTGAGTTTGTTGGCGTTTTCCTGCGTTAAGTGCCTTATTTCCGGTTTAGCGTGCTTATATTGGTGTTTCTTCCTGTTTGGTTTGAGTGTCCCTGCAGGCAGCTTCACTCCCGACTTCTCCTCGCAGCTGTTTTCATTTTGTAATTACGGCTATTTAAGTTGAGCCTTTGCTGCTAGCCTTTGTTGGGATTCGGAAATCGAATGGCGGACCTTAAAGGCCTACTGAAACCCACTACTACCGACCACACAGTCCGATAGTTTATATATCAATGATGAAATCTTAACATTGCAACACATGCCAATACGGCTGGGTTAATTTATAAAGTGCAATTTTAAATTTCCCGCTAAACTTCCGGTTGAAAAACTCCTTTGGATATGACGTATGCGTGTGACGCCACGAGGGCAAGGGAAGTATTCGGAGCCCGTAGAATCCTATACAAAAAGCTCTGTTTTCATTTCATAATTCCACAGTATTCTGGACATCTGTGTTGGTGAATCTTTTGGAATTTGTTTAATGAACAATGGAGGCTGCAAAGAAGAACGTTGTAGGTGGGATCGGTGTATTAGCGGCTGGCTGTAGAAACACAACAAGGACTACTTACTTGGATAGCAAACGCCTAGCCGATGCTAGCTGATGCTAGCCGCCCACCCCACGGATGATCGGGTGAAGTCCTTCGTCGCGCCGTCGATCGCTGGAACGCAGGTGAGCACGGGTGTTGATGAGCAGATGAGGGCTGGGTTGCGTAGGTGGAGCGCTAATGTTTTTATCATAGCTCTGTGAGGTCCGGTTGCTAAGTTGCTAAGTTAGCTTCAGCGTCGTTAGCAAAAGCATTGTTAAGCTTTGCCAGGCTGAGAATTATTAACCGTGTAGTTACAGGTCCATGGTTTAATAGTATTGTTGATCTTCTGTCTATCCTTCCAGTCAGGGATTTATGTATTTTGTTTCTATCTGCATTTGAGAACGATGCTATCACGTTAGCTCAGTAGCTAAGTGTGTCACCGATGTATTGTCGTGGAGATAAAAGTCACTGTGAATGTCCATTTCGCGTGCTCGACTCTCATTTTCAAGAGGATATAGTATCCGAGGTGGTTTAAAATACAAATCCGTGATCCACAATAGAAAAAGGAGAGAGTGTGGAATGCAATGAGCCAGCTTGTACCTAAGTTACGGTCAGAGCGAAAAAAGATACGTCCTGCACTGCCTCTAGTTCTTCACTCTAACGTTCCTCATCCACGAATCTTTCATCCTCGCTCAAATTAATGGGGTAATCGTCGCTTTGTCGCTCCGAATCTCTCTCGCTCCATTGTAAACAAAGGGGAATTGTGAGGAATATTACCTCCTGTGACGTCACGCTACTTCCGGTACAGGCAAGGCTTTTTTTTATCAGCGAGCAAAAGTTGCGAACTTTATCGTTGATTTTCTTTACTAAATCCTTTCAGCAAAAATATGGCAATATCACGAAATGATCAAGTATGACACATAGAATGGATCTGCTATTCCCGTTTAAATTAAAAAAAATCATTTCAGTAGGCCTTAGGTTGTCAGTTAAACAAACAAAAGAGAAACGCAGATATTGTTGGTGAGTTTTATAACCTGGTTGAAACCAAATATAATCACCGGATTTAGATTTTTGTGGATGGTTCCAAGGACCAAGAGAATGATAAGACCCGGTCAGCGATTTTGGTACCGGATCTCAAATTTGGGTGTTGCAAAAGAACGTCAGATTGCATTAGTGTGTATGTGGCTGAAATGTTTGCGATAGTAATGGCACTAGAATGGGCTGAAGAAAGTGTAATGCAGGAAAAGAATAATATGTCGTGATTCTGTTTCAGCTCTTGTGACTATTGAATCAGGAAATGTTAAGTGTCATCAGAGATTAATGTATGAAATTATATTTGTGTACTCCAGAATGATAAGAGAAGGAAAAGAGGCGGTATTTGTAGGGGTACCTGCCCATTTGGGAATACTGGGAAACGAAAGAACAGATAGGCTCGCAAAAACAGCAACCAGAAAGATGAGACTGTATAGTATAGTTGGACAGAGGGCTAGTCAGCAGTGTCAAAGACTTTGGGAAAACGATGAAGAAGGAAGGCAGTTATTTTCTGTTCCGGACCAGGTCCGGGTTCCGAAGATGGAGAGGGATTGTAAGGAAACACCAATTAATAATGGTCTGAATTAGGATTGGGCATAGATATTTAAATGATACATTGTTTGTATTCGGGGAACGTCTGAACAATGTAGAATAGGAGAAACATTAGTGCAGGTTTTTATGGAATGTACTAAGTATAACATAGAAAGACTGACTCTGACGGCAACACTGAGGGTACTGGGACCTGTGGGATGGGACGATGAAAAGCCTGATAAATCTTGCGGACATTGAAAATGGAAGGAAAATTATATGGGAGTATTTGAATAATACTCGACTCAAGAAGAGACTGTAATTCAACATATATGGATGCCAACTGGCGTAAAACTGTGAAGAAGAAGAAGCCTTTGTTGGGATTTAGTGAATGTTTATTCATGTGGACGCTTCTCCTGCGGTACGTTTTCACCCGAAAATCTTTGCCGTGCTCCAGTATTCTGTTTTTGTTGCCTTGAAGTCTGTCCAGTTTCGTTTCGTTTTGCACAGCCTTCCCAATACTTCCTTTCCTAGCAGCACTCGTCGTTTGTTAATTTGAGCTGGTACATACTTTTTGACCTGCACATTGCCTCCTCGGCTTTCTGCATATCGGGAACACACCAACAATCCGCAACCAGTACCAATAGGTAAGAAAAAGGCCACTAAAATGGAGCTAAACATATTTCTGATGGGGCTATAGCCCACCCTAGACTGGAGGTAATGCCATCCCTGCTCAGAGCGTTGAACTGATCACAAGTAGACCGTTTAGTTCGTCTTGAACGTGGTTGAAATGAGATGGAAACACGGAGCAAAGGATTGATCAGTATGACTAATGTGTGGAATCCTACCAACATTTAAGCAATGAACATAAACTAAGTCCTCACCCGGTTGGAAGGCAGTGCACGGCCGTCATCACCCACTGATCGGCGACTACAAAGCCTCCACATTCGTGCTTCATCAAGTCGCCGTCGGCCACCTGGATGGACGCCATGTAGGGCCGCGAGTGGGGTACTGCCTCTCTGCCCCCGATGATGCCCTCCCCTAAGGGAGTCAGGTTTTTTGCCTCAACCAATACCAACTAATAGCAAAAGTGTCCAATAAGGCTCTGGCCAACTCACCTTGAGAGAAGAAGGCAAAAACAAGGAGGCCCACGACCACAAGCTTCTTCTCTGACGCCATAATGGAGCTGCAACACAGCACGCACAGCTGGGCTTTTAAAGGGTTCCAGCCTTCAAGGCAGGAAGTGGGAGTTCATCCTTGTTTTCCTTTCCTGGAATGCAACAGATAAAAAAAAACAGCAAAGCACAAGATGTTATTTCTCCGGGATGGGGTGGGAGTCATTGGACCGGACAGCATGTTTTTTTACTCTAGCCTGGGAGTGGGAAGTTTTTTTTTAATGTTAGAGTGTGACGGGAGAGGAGATAAAATCCACTTCTGTGTCAGTGTAAATTGAATTCATCCTTCGATTAAATAATTAATTGTTAATTATTGTTTGTCTGTCAGTTTGGTAGTTGGCATCAACGCTCAAAAAGTTATGGATGGATTTTAATTTTACTTTCTGGAAATGTCAGAAATGGAGTAAGGAATAAGTGATTCGATTTTGCCTGGATTCAGGATTCAGTGTCAGAGATATATTTATATCTAACTCATTGTATTGTGGTCTACATAAAATTACTGCATGTACTGTAACTATATGTGTATGTATGTGTGTACTTGTTTATATATATGTGTATGTATATACTATTAATATAATGGATACATAATTTGTATAAGTGGATTTTAAGAGTATGTGAAAGTTCGACTTCTACCTTGTTTACTTCCGTGACGACCTCCTTAAATTTTTGTAATCAATCAGGAATATCAAGCAGCTAAAATGCGCCAAATATGGGTAAGTGTGGGTAGCATTGTAATGTATTTCAATTGGTGTAATTTAGAATTTTTTAACAGTGCGTGGATGTATTTGGTAATGTCCACAAAGTTCAGTGAACAGGTTGTTATGTTTGACCATATATTCTTTATTTCTGCACCATGGTTAGGGAAGGTTGTTTGCATTGGGTCACATAAGTAGTGCTGCGCTTATGACCGTTCGAATCTAAAGCATACTTAAAGGTCATAACCTTGAATAACTCATGTTATCCTCTCGATGGTGATGTAATAGCAGTGCTAAAATGAATGCAACCTCCCTACGGGTGACATTCGTAATTAAACTAATGATGAGACATTAGAGGGCTGCGCCGTAGTAAGGCCACCCTGGTCTAGTTTGAGTGCTTAGTGTCACGGCCCGGGCGCATTCCAGTGCGCACTCATCTGTGCGCTCTGCTGAGTGCACCTCCGAGAGCGCACCTGCGTGCGCCACTCCTGCAGAAGCTGCGCCAGTGCACAGCTGCATTCACTCACCAGCAATCTGCACACCTGAAGCTGATGATGAGACCTGCCTTCTTCAGCCAGCACAACCTGAAGACGCTCCCCGGTCCACTCGTTCTACTTCCTGCAGCAATCAGCTAAATGATGCACTTCCTGCTCTCGGGCGTCCTCAAATCACCTCTCGGCCAGAACGTAGTCATCTGTTCCAGTACAGTTAGCCGACTAACCTAGCTCTATGCGCACTCTTTGCTCTCTGTGTTTTCTCCTCCGTGGTGTTTATTGTCTCGTGTCCTCCTTGTCGCCTCTCTGCAGCCTGCCTTGGTTCCCACATCACAAGGTGTGTGTCTCGTCTCCCCGCGTTCCCTTTGGTTCCCTGGCTGCATCTTGGATCTCGGCCTCCCGCGTGGACACGGACTTTGGACGCCTCGCTATTGCCCCGACTAACTGCCTGTCTCACAGACCTTCGAGCCTGCCTTTCCCCTCCGGGACTTCCGCCTCTCGCTCAACACTCGGGTAACACACAACAGTTAATATATATATATATATATATACATATATATATATATATATATATATATATATATATATATATATATATATATATATATATATATATATATATATATATATATATATATATATATATATATATATATATATATATATATATACACCGTATTTTTCAGAGTATAAGTCGCTCCGGAGTATAAGTCGCAGCGGCCGAAAATGCATAACAAAGAAGGAAAAAAACATGTATAAGTCGCACTAGAGTATAAGTCGCATTTTTTGGGGAAATTTTTCACCAGTCCCTTACAAGTTTCTCGCTTACTCCAAACTTCCTTTCAGCTGCCCAATTTCTGTTTTCTGCTGCATATTTCACTACTTCCAGCTTGTAACCTGCAGTATATGATTTCCTTTTCGGTGCCATTTTTGTTCAGCCCTTCTCAGTTTTTATAAGGTACCGCCAATGTTGAAATTATCAATTTTCATAGGTACGGAAGTAGAAGCAGGTAGCATCTTTTTCTTCACAATGCACTTCTGCCATGACACGCCCCCACCAAATTTTTATTGGTTGATGTGTGTGTGTGACGATTGCTGATATACGCCTAGGCTCTTACGTGAATGAGATAAATAATATTATTGGATATTTTACGGTAATGTGTTAATAATTTCACACATAAATCGCTCCAGAGTATAAAAACCCCCCGGCCAAACTATGAAAAAAAACGGCGACTTATAATCAGAAAAATACGGTATATATATATACTAAATAGAGCTAAAAAGACATCCCTCTTGTCTGTGCCGTCTCCTTCCTCCTGTACACGTAACACTTAGCTGTTGTATAGCTGCTAGATCATAGTTGTCTATAGCCTGTCATGTATACTTTTTGTAAATGATTTGACTAAAATACAAGAAAAGGCCAGCCTTGTGTACTTATTGGAGGACATTTACATGTTAACCGTCTGTACAGCTTTGAACAACTAAACGCGGTGCAGGACCGCTTGTATCCGAGCTCAGATCAGATATATCCGATACTTGTTTTTTTTGTGCTGATATCGGACTGTTATCGGATGGGGACAGCCCTACAATCTAGTGAGGAAGTGAAGGTGGTAGGACCTCAGGAAGAAGACGTCCCCCGGTCGACTTGTCCTACTTCCGGCAGCAATCAGCTAAACGATGCACTTCCTGCTCGGGCGTCCTCAAATCACCTCTCGTGTTTATTAGCAATCGTAGAAATACCCTGTAGAGTGAAGTCTCACATTACCACAGTGTGCCTACAACAATTGCTCCCAGTTTAGAGCTATTTCTGATCATTTGGTGTAAAAAAAAACACACACAACATTCTGGAAACTTGCAATAATTTGAAAATGTAGACTAGTGCTAGGATGTAGACATTATGTTGTGCACTTAGCATTGCTTGTTTACTTTCAACAAGCCTACACTGCCCTCTGCAGGCCGGAACCAGAACATGGCTTCTAAAAACAAAACAAAGACCAGTCTCCTCCTGAGCAATGTTGTTAGCAGGGCGTGTGTGTGTCGCTCCATGTGTGTGGTCCTGGCAGTGACACATCTATCAGAGCTATCAAGGAGTTATTTTTCACTTGATGTCTTCAGATTGTTTTATTGCTCGCCGCCTCCTCTCGTGTTCAGACGATGAGTCAGCAGGTGGCTGACTGACAATACTCACTAGTACTACTCTGCCTCACAGGGAATAGCGGGCTTCACTTTACTTTTTCTTTTGCAAATAAGCTAACCTAGCATGACGTTGCTGGTCAACTGTGAGCGTAATGTTAGCATGTAGCTCACATAGTTATGCTACAAACCCCAAAACCAGTAAATTGGCACGTTGTGTAAATCATGAATAAAAACAGAATACAATGATTTGCAAATCCTTTTCAACATATATTCAATTGAATAGACTGCTAAGACAAGATACTTAACGTTCGAACTGGAAAAGTTTGTTATTTTTTGTAAATATTAACTCATTTGGAATTTGATGCCTGCAACATGTTTAAAAAAAGCTGGCACAAGTGGCAAAAAAGACTGAGAAAGTTGAGGAATGCTCATCAATGTCACGACGGGGTTTTCGCAGCTTACTGCGGGGTTCGTTCTCCCGAAATGCAGACGGACCACTCATGGTAAAAACATGGTAAAAACATGATTTAATTCTCAAAAAATCAAAAGAGTACAAAAAACGGAGCTGATCGCACTTGGAGCAATCGCTATCACTTAGCATGGACTTGAGACAAGTAATACTCACGAAGACAAGGCTACCACTTAGCATTGGCTAGGAGACAAGCAAAACTTTCGTAGACAGGTTGCATGAAGCAAACAATGATGCCAGGCTGACTGACCGGCAAAGGCAGGCTTAAATAATGCCTCTGATTAGTGCTCGGGAAGCAGGTGAGCGGGCGATCACTAATCAGAGACAGGTGAACACAATGAGCAACCATGGCAACCAAAACAAACTCAGAGGTGCACAAACAGGAACTAAAGGAGTCCAAAACTAAAAGAAAATACAAAACATTATCCGGACTATGGATCATGACAATCAAACACTTATTTGGAACATCCCACAGTTGAACCGGCTAATTGGAAACAGTTGGGTGCCATGATTGGGTATAAAAGCAGCTTCCATGAAATGCTCAGTCATTCACAAACAGGGACGGGGCGAGGGTCACCACTTTGAATTTAGGGGTTTTGTGGTGGATTGTCCGAAGCTTAAGCAGGCAACAAAAATAGTTTAGTACAACAAATTTATTTACCCATTATCAGAAGTGCAGGTTGAATTGAGTTGTCCGTGCAAGCAGACACAAGGTACTCCTGAGCGCACAAGACACACACAAGCCAAAATCTCTCTCAGTCCTGGTTTCCTCTCCATCTTAACTGGGTCTTCGTGCGTCACAGTTTTATCTCGTGCGTCATTTGTTTTTGCAACATCCTTGGATTCCTTAATCATACTTAAACAATCAAAACATTCTGTAGACAGGTTGGCATGACTTAATATTCACTTTTGTCCCACACCCGGGGACACAGAATAGAAGAGGAATTAAATGAGCATACATTCTTGACAGACATGAAATATAGGTCAAAGGTCAGAAATTCTACTACAGTTTCACCATCTACGGTCCGTAATATCATCAAAAGGTTCAGACAATCTGGAGAAATCACTGCACTTAAGCGATGATATTACGGACCTTCGATCCCTCAGGCGGTACTGCATCAAAAAGTGACATCAGTGTGTAAAGAATATCACCACAAGGGCTCAGGAACACTTCAGAAAATCACTGTCAGTAACTACAGTTGGCCGTACATCTGTAAGTGCAAGTTGAAACTCTACCATGTATAACGAAAGCCATTTATCAATAACACCCATAAACGCTGCCAGCTTTGCTGGGCCCGAGCTCATCTAAGATGGACTGATGCAAAGTGTAAAAGTGTTCTGTGGTCTTGATGAGTACACATATCAAATTGTTTTTGGAAACTGTAGACGTGGTGTCCTCGTGAACAAAGAGGAAAAGTTATAGGCGCAAAGTTCAAAAGCCAGCCTCTGTGATGGTACGGGGGTGTATTAGTGCCCAAGACATGGGTAACTTACACATCTGTGAAGGCACCATTAATGCTGAAAGGTATGTACAGGTTTTGGAGCAACATATGGTGCCATCCAAGCAACGTTATCATGGACGCCCCTGCTTATTTCAGCAAGACAATGCCAAGCCACGTGTTACAACAGCGTGGCTTCGTAGTTAAAGAGTGCGGGTACTAGACTGGCCTGCCTGTAGTCCAGACTTGTCTCCCATTGAAAATGTGTGGCGCATTATGAAGCCTAAAATACCACAATGGAGACCCCGGACTGTTGAACAACTTAAGCTGTACATCAAGCAAGAATGGGAAATAATTCCACCTGAAAAGCTTAAAAAATGGGTGTCCTCAGTTCCCAAACGTTTACTGAGTGTTGTTAAAAGGAAAGGCCATGTAACACAGTTGTAAAAATGCCCCTGTGCCAATTTTGTTTGCAATGTGTTGGTGCTATTAAATTCTAAATTAATAATTATTTGCCAAAAAAAAACAAGTTTCTCAGTTCGAACATTAAATATATTGTCTTTGCAGTCTATTCAATTGAATATAGGTTGAAAAGGATTTGCAAATCATTGTATTCTGTTTTTATTTATCATTTACACAACGCAACAGCTTCACTGGTTTTGGGTTTTGTAGTATGTTACAGCCTTCTATGAGCGTAATTTTAGCATGTATCTCACATAGCTATGCAAGCTATGTTACAGCCTTCTGTGCAATGTGTGGCATATATTACACGAGACGAGGGCAGAGTTGGGCTATGTGTCAAAAGTGCACAATGTCGTGGACAAACACACGTGTATTTTTAGGTCTGTTGTGTTCTGGCGACGCTCCAGAGGAGGATTACTGCTCAACTGCCTTAATCCAGGCTGTTTCCTTCGTCAGCCTCAGCCTGTCTGATGGAAGCTGCTCTTAGACGGACCTCCGCTGGATGAGATGCTCTTTGAACTCTTTAATCTTTTTTTTGTACTTCTACTTGTCATGTCTGTTCATGTTTTTGTTTTGGCCATGTGTTTGTTTTTTGGACTCTTTTTAGTTCGTGGTTGCACTTCCTTGTTTGGTTTGGTTTCCATGGTCACCCATTAGTTTTCACCTGTCTTGTCACGCACCTGTTTCACATCTCGAGTCACGCACCTGTTTTCACTGATCACGTCACTATTTAAATCTGTCTGTTTCTGTTGTTCGTCCTGGCGTCCTCGCACTTTTTCATCACCCTGATTCATGTCATGTTCACAGTTCTTTACCAAGTAAGTTTTTGTTTATTATTGCCACAGTTTGTGTTTTTGTTTTATTGTTCATAGTTTTTGCCATTGTGCAAGTTTTGTTTTCATAGTCAAGTTGTTACCTAGCGGTCCACCCCGGGTTTGGAGCAGAGTAGAAAAGAAAAGAAAAGAAACGGCAGATCAACTGGTCTAAACAGGGAGTCTATTTAAAGCTAGAGTATAAACATGAGTTTTAAGATGAGACTTAAATGCTTCTACTGAGGTAGCATCTCTAACTTTTACCGGGAGGGCATTCCATAGTATTGGAGCCCGAATAGAAAACGCTCTATAGCCCGCAGACTTTTTTTGGGCTCTGGGAATCACTAATAAGCCGGAGTTCTTTGAACGCAGATTTCTTGCCGGGACATATTGTACAATACAATCGGCAAGATAGGCAGGAGCTTGACCGTGTAGTATTTTATACGTAAGTAGCAGAGGTGTGGACTCGAGTCACATGACTTGGACTCGAGTCAGACTCGAGTCATGAATTTGATGACTTTACACTCGACTTGACAAAATGTAAAGAGACTTGCAACTCGACTTAGACTTTAACATCAATGACTTGTGACTTCACTTGGACTTGAGCCTTTTGACTTGACATGACTTGCTACTTTCCCCAAAACCCAAAGCTTAAAAAGTTATTTGGAAGCGCTCCGTATCTTTCATTGTCTACGTCTGTGTCTATAAGCGTGTTGTTCCTGTCAGCTGGTGTGCTCTCAGTACAATAGCCAATCAAATTAGATCTACGTTGTTTTCATCACACAGCTCTCATCCAATCAAATTGCAGGACAACCACCGAACATGAGTTGTCAAACAACGCGGCAGTGAGAAACAATTATGCCAGAGTTGGTTTCGTTCGGGTATAAAAACTACGACTTGGTCAACAAAAAACTAATTGCCGTATGCAAATCACGCAGTTCGAATATTACAGATGGAGACGCAACAACTTCCAACTTCGTTCGACATTTGAAGTTGCACAAAGAAGGGTAAGTTTTGAATGTAAGATAACATTTATTGGCTAAGTAACATGACTTTTATTTGCTGTGTAGTTAAATCAGTGAGGCTGTAAACTCACTGCTAACGTTATAACCATAGACATCTTATAAGGGTACGCAGCATTGAGCGCTACTGCCTATTGGCACAGACGAGACGCGGCGCCGCCATCTTGGAGTGGTGATCCGCTCCACTCAGTGCAATTCATTTGGCAGGAGCAATGAACTGTCAGCGAAACTAATTCATCTTACCTCACTGAATACCACTGATTTTCACGCGTTTTTTTTTTTGTCAAACGTGTAGCTATGATAACGGACACATGCTTTGGCGTTTTTATTATTCATAGTTTGCTTAAAGGCCTACTGAAATGAATTTTTTTTATTTAAACGGGGATAGCAGATCTATTCTATGTGTCATACTTGATCATTTCGCGATATTGCCATATTTTTGCTGAAAGGATTTAGTATAGAACAACGACGATAAAGATTGCAACTTTTGGTATCTGATAAAAAAAAGGCTTGCCCCTACCGGAAGTAGCGTGACGTAGTCAGTTGAACATATACGCAAAGTTCCCTATTGTTTACAATGATGGCCGCATGAAGTGAGAGAGATTCGGACCGAGAAAGCGACAATTTCCCCATTAATTTGAGCGAGGATGAAAGATTTGTGGATGAGTAAAGTGCAAGTGAAGGACTAGTGGGGAGTGGAAGCTATTCAGATAGGGAAGATGCTGTGAGAGCCGGGGGTGACCTGATATTCAGCTGGGAATGACTACAACAGTAAATAAACACAAGACATATATATACTCTATTAGCCACAACACAACCAGGCTTATATTTAACATGCCACAAATTAATCCTGCATAAAAACACCTGCGTGTTTGTTATGCTAGCTCCTAGCTCCTCTGCTAGCTCCTAGCTCCATAGAACACGCCAATACAATTCAAACACCTGATCAACACACACAATCACTCAGCCCAAAAGACCGTTCACCTAACCCAAGGTTCATAAAGCTTATATATTTTTAAAAAGTTACGTACGTGACGCGCACATACGGTCAAGTTATCAAATGTTTAGCAGCCAAGGCTGCATACTCACGGTACCTGATATTCAGCTGGGAATGACTACAACAGTAAATAAACACAAGACATATATATACTCTATTAGCCACAACACAACCAGGCTTATATTTAATATGCCACAAATTAATCCTGCATAATAACACCTGCGTGTTTGTTATGCTAGCTCCTAGCTCCTCTGCTAGCTCCTAGCTCCATAGAACACGCCAATACAATTCAAACACCTGATCAACACACACAATCACTCAGCCCAAAAGACCGTTCACCTAACCCAAGGTTCATAAAGCTTATATATTTTTAAAAAGTTACGTACGTGACGCGCACGTACGGTACGGTACGTGTTATGCTAGCTCCTAGCTCCTCTGCTAGCTCCTAGCTCCATAGAACACGCCAATACAATTCAAACACATGATCAACACACACAATCACTCAGCCCAAAAGACCGTTCACCTAACCCAAGGTTCATAAAGCTTATATATTTTAAAAAAGTTACGTACATACGCAAAAAAAAGCCAAAGCTGCATACTCACAGTAGCACGTCTGCGTCTTTGTCATCCAAATCAAAGTAATCCTGGTAAGAGTCTGTGTTGTCCCAGTTCTCTACAGGCGTCTGTGTATCCAAGTCAAATGTCCTCCTGGTTAGAGTCTCTGTTATCCGAGTTCTTCCATCTTGACTGCATCTTTCGGGAATGTAAACAAAGAAGCGCCGGCTGTGTACTGTTGTGGCTGACTACGTTCGAAAAATACGTCCATTTCGCACCGACAACTTTCTTCTTTGCTTGCTCAGCTTCCTTCTCCATAATGCAATGAACATGATTGAAACAGATTCACGAACACAGATGTCCAGAATACTGTGGAATTATGAAATGAAAACAGAGCTTTTTCGTATTGGCTTCAATGTGGAAGGCATACCCGTGTTCGCCGGGCTACGTCACGCGCATACGTCATCCTCAGAGGCCTTTCGAACCGGAAGTTTAGCGGCAAATTTAAAATGTCACTTTATAAGTTAACCCGGCCGTATTGGCATGTGTTATAATGTTAAGATTTCATCATTGATATATAAACTATCAGACTGCGTGGTCGGTAGTAGTGGGTTTCAGTAGGCCTTTAAAGTAAGAACAAATAAAATAAATATACAATAAATATTGCAGCTGAGATAGGCTCCAGCACCCCACGCGACCCCGAAAGGGACAAGCGGTAGAAAATGGATGGATGGATGGATATTTAGAAACAACTAAATATTTATTAAAAACAATTTGTTTAACAAGTATATGTAATATTCTTTTTACTTTTCAAATGTTCTTGTAATCAGACAATATTTTTGGTATATTAGATGGAATTTTAAAAGTAATATATTCGGCCACTGAAACAATGCACAAAGTTTGAACAGTAACACTGTGTTTGAATATTTAATTAAGTGATTATTTGGCGTACCACTAGAAGCGCGTACCACAGTTTTAGAATCACCGGGTTAAAATTAGGCTGTGAATCTTTGGGCACCACATGATTTGATTCGCTTTTTGGGGGTAACGATTCAATTCAAAACGATTCTCGATACAAAACCAATACTCTTTTGATAACATTGGGTGGCAGTTCTATGATTAACTTCATTCCTTAATAAAATAGACAAACAGCTCTGATGGATTTCTATATTATTTAAAAAAAAACTGGTTTTGTTTAATACAATTTTACCTAAACATTTAATAAAGTCAAATACAAATAAGACATCCCTCCATTTTCTACCGCTTGTCCCTTTTGGGGTCGCGGGGGGTGCAGGAGCCTATCTCAGCTGCATTCGGGCGGAAGGCGGGGTACACCCTGGACAAGTCGCCACCTCAAGAGAAGTATCCAACACTTCTCTTTTCTAAAGTAAATGTGTACAGTAGCTACAGATATAGATCATCTACATCAACTATATCAGGGGTCTCAAACTCAATTTACCTGGGGGCCACTGGATCCAGAAACTGGGTGAGGCTAGGCCGCAAGAAAAGATTTCTTAAAAAAAATCTAACATGCACTTTTTAATGAATTCACCTTCTTTGAATGGCTTTCCCGCCCTAGCAACCATCTCACTCACCATGTAGCTAGCTTTGACTGCTGCATCGCTCTTTTCGGTTGCTTTCTTGAAGAAATCTTGTTGCCTCAGTAGACTGGTTTTAAAATGTGCAACCCGGTTCACTCTCTCATGTCCCTGGTATTTTGCATACTCCTCAGCATGTCCAGTTGTATAATGAAATTTCAAATTGTATTCCTTGTGCACTGCAACTTTCTCTGTGCAAATAAGACACGTCGGGGTGCCCCTTTGCTCAACAAAGAAATATTGCATCTCCCACTTTTCCTGGAATTGTCTTTGCTCATCACTAACCTTTCTCTTCACTGCATGCTTTGAAAAAGACATGTTTGGGGTTGTGGAATATATTTGTATTTAACCGACGCACGGAGAATAATGTTATTTCCGCAATGTGTGTCGTTCCGCTTTTCCTCCCGACAGCAACACGGCGGTCGGCGGAAAGTACCGGGAAAAAGTGACGGCCCCCGGAGTGTTATATGGCGTCATATAAAAATATATGTAGTGTTCATCGTGTGAGGCAATGCAAATTAAACAATAAAAAAAACAAATAACGGTTTGAATTGGTCCAGGTTATCAGGGACTTTATTACTGACGGACAGGTGTCGCGGTGTGACCGCAGCCAGGCACGTAAGACAACCCTCGTCTCCATGGCAACGTTTCTCTCGCTTTCACTCATTTGCCGCTTTTCCACTAACGCAGGGGTATTTTGGACCCAAATAACAAAAATTGTCTCTGTCTGGAGCCAACGGGAGGGGAGGGGGGGAGAGGGGGCTCGCTGTGGAGTTTACAGTTACGGTAGCACAATTAGCCCCAACCACGACTAACGTGTTACACGTCCGATTCGCCCAGCGACTCTCTGTCGGAGTATCAGCGCTGGGGTCCAGTGCACCACACTTTTGTATTGTCGCTCGGTCCTTCGGAAGCTACCGGACCGCTCGTCTACCCCGTGCCCGGACCGGCGGGAGCGAGAAAGACACACACAGTAACAGAGAGCGAGAGAGAGAGAGAGAGAGAGAGAGAGAGAGAGAGAGAGAGAGAGAGAGAGAGAGCGAAAAAGAGAGAGAGAGAGAGAGCGAAAAAGAGAGCGAGCGAGAGAGCGAGCGAGAGAGGGAGGGAGGAAGAGCGTGGGCGGGTCTCGTGGAAAAGCAGCAAAACGTTTCTCTGTTTGCATCACGTAAGTGACGTCAATGTTCGGCCCTCGAGAGCCATATACCACACCATGATTGGTAGATTCCTTGTAGCCCGGAAGAGTTACGGCTACAAGGGATTCTGGGTATTTGTTCTGTTGTGTTTATGTTGTGTTTAGGTGTGGATGTTCTCCCGAAATGTGTTTGTCATTATTGTTTGGTGTGGGTTCACATTGTGGCGCATATTTGCAACAGTGTTAAAGTTATTTGTAAGGCTACCCTCAGTGTGACATGTGTGGCTGTTGACCAAGTATGCCTTGCAGTCACTTACGTGTGTCTGTTGAAGCCGCATACAACATGTGTCTGAGCCGGCACGTTGTTTGTATACAGATAAAGTGGACGCTAAAGGCAATGCCATCACGGCACGCCCGCCCTCAATACCACCCTCAATATTGTTGATTTTGAAAATCGGGAGGGTTGGCAAAAATGCTTCAGCTCAGCACACAACGCTGTCAAGCGCCATTCATATAAAACTCGCGCGCCGCACTAACATTAAACGTTCATATTAAGGTGGGGGCCGCACAATAACGTCTCGCGGGCCGCAATTGGCCCGCGTGCCGCATGTTTGAGACCCCTGAACTATATGGTTTGTCTGAGTGGCTGGACAGCACAGATTTAACCCTTGTGTGGTGTTCGGGTCTGTGGGACCCGTTTTCAATTTTCATTAAAAGAAAAATGATACAATTAATTAATTTTTCAAACTGAGACTCACTGGCTTTGGCTCATTTTATGTGAAGAACATATATCAGAATATATATTTAATGAACACACACCATACACCCCCCCTACACATTTCTATTACATATAAGATGTTTGGGTCCACTAGACCCGGGGCTAATAGAAGTGTGGAAATTGATTTTCTGTGTACCACACACACACACACACACACACACACACACACACACACACACACACACACACACACACACACACACACACACACACACACACACACACACACACACACCACCTAGACAGGGGTAGGACAGAGTGTAGGTACACAGAACATCAGAGGGTCAAATGTGCGAGAAAATGAGAGCAGACAGTGTTGACAAAAAATGTTGCAACCTTGTGTGGGAACCGCAGGTGCAGAAACACAAAAGAAGAATCCCTATTGGATGCAGAAACTGGCAGATAAATTTCCATGCAACGTTCATATTGTTGTTACTCAGCCAGTGTTTGTGGGTCTTAGACTTAGACTTACTTTTTATTGTCATTCAAATTTGAACTTTACAGTACAGATAAGAACAAAATTTCGTTGCATTAGCTCATGGTAGTGCAGGATAAAAAAGCAATAAGGTGCAGATATAAATAAATAGATTACTGTACAGATAAATATATTGCAATTTTGCATATGCACCCACATTTATGGATGTATTTTATATTGTCTTTATATTCCAGCGAGTTAATCTATTTTGGGGGGGGGGAATTGAGGGGATTATTATGATGCGTTCAAGAGTCTTATGGCCTGAGGGAAGAAGCTGTTACAGAACCTGGAGGTTCTGCTTCGGAGGCTGCGGAACTTCTTTCTAGAGTCCAGCAGTGAAAACCGTCCTTGGTGGGGGTGGGAGGAGTCTCTGCAGATTTTCTGAGCCCTGGTCAGGCAGCGGCTTTTTGCCATCTCCTGGATAGGAGGAAGAGGAGTCCTGATGATCTTTTCCGCCGTCCTCACCACTCTCTGGAGAGACTTCCAGTCTGAGGCACTGCTGGCTCCGGTCCAGACAGAGATGCTGTTGGTCAGCAGGCTCTCTATAGTGCCTCTGTAGAATGTGGTGAGAATGGGGGAGGGAGCTGTGCTCTTTTCATCCGAAGCAAAAAGTGCATGCGCTGCTGAGCTCTTTTTACAAGAGCTCTGGTGTTTAGGGACCAGGTCATATTGTCAGTTATCTGCACCCCCAGGAACTTGGTGCGTCTTACCATCTCCACCGCTGTGCTGTTGATGAAGAGTGGAGCGTGGCTGGACTGGTGCTTCCTGAAGTCGACGATGATCTCCTTGGTCTTGTCGATGTTCAGGACCAGGTTATTGGTTCTGCACCAGTCAACCAGATGGTTCACCTCCTCCCTGTAGTCCATGTTGTTGTTGTCACGGATGAGGCCCACTACTGTCGTGTCGTCCGCATACTTCACAATGTGGTTAGTAGTGGACCTGGCGCAGCAGTCATGGGTCATCCACGTGAACAGCAGCGGACTCAGGACGCAGCCCTCGGGGGAGCCGGTGCTCAGGGAGATGGCACTGGAGGTGTTGTTGCCCACTCTCACAGACTGGGGTCTGTCTGTGAGGAAGTCAAGCAGCCAGTTGCATAGGGGGGTACTGAATCCAAGGGGGGCCAGTTTGCTCACCAAGTGCTGCGGGATGATGCTGTTGAATGCCGAGCTGAAGTCCAGGAACAACATCCGCACGTGTGTGTCCTTTCCTTCCAGATGTTCTAAGCTCAGGTGGAGTGCAGAGGAGATGGCGTCCTCTGTGGAGCGGTTAGGGCGATAAGCAAACTGGTATGGGTCGAATGTGGGGGGAAGTCCGGAGACAATGTATTCCTTTAGCAGCCGGCGGTATAGCTCGGTTGGTAGAGTGGCCGTACCAGCAACTTGAGGGTTCCAGGTTCAATTCCCGCTTCCGCCATCCTAGTCACTGCTGTTGTGTCCTTGGGCAAGACACTTTACCCACCTGCTCCCAGTGCCACCCACACTGGTTTACATGTAACTTAGATATTGGGTTTCACTATGTAAAGCGCTTTGAGTCACTAGAGAAAAGCACTATATAAATATAATTCACTTCACTTCACTTCTTGAAGCACTTCATTATATATGTTTTTTGGGATAAGGTAAACACTTGTTCAGTATTTTAACATAAAAGTGTTTGATTGTGAGGCATTAAAAGCCACAAAATGCAACGGGTCCATCAGACCCACAAACACTGGCTGAGTAACAACAATATGAACACCACACAAGGGTTAAAAAAAAAAAAACTTTTTATTTTTTATTTTTGATTATTTAATCAATTAAGAATCGTTAAAAATAAAAATCGCGTCTCATTCAAAAACGTTTTTTTTTGGACACCCTTAGTTAAAATGAAGACCATTTCACCGATTTAAAACAATTCAATAGTATTTGCTATACTATTTGAATTTCACTTCCAATTTCACTAGTTATGATTCATTACACGTTAATTTTAAATTTTCCTGAGGGAACTCTCCTGAAGGAATCAATAAAGTACTATCTATCTATCTATTACGCACTGATAACATAAACACCATAAAACATTGCAACCCAAAATCTGTAACGCACAAAAATACATTTTTGCAGCATAAACGAGCACAAACGAACGGGACACGTTTAGGGAGATGTTAAAATATTTGGGGGGGTCTAGCTATGGCTTAAAACACATAAGTTACACGTTAATAACATACAAACCATACAACATTAATAACTGAAAAGCCGTAACGCAGGAAAATAAATGTTCGAGAGCACACACAAGCACAAAGGAACGGGTCACACAGGTTGTGAATGATGCAACTTCCTGTGGACCATGTGACTTGTGACATTCTACATTTGTCAGAGGGAATAATGTGTTAGTTAGGGCAAGGATTGATTAAAAAACCCAGGGACATGACCAAAGTGTACATTTATCGAATTGTTTTTTTAATGAAATACAGTAAATGTCCCCAGTAGTTGGAATAAAGAGTAACACAAATATGTAAAAAAAATATGACATTTAGCAAAGATTGAAATGATTAGATTTAATTGTAAATTCAAATTTTAGGACATGTGAACAGATGCTATTTTTCCAGTCTTCAAGATCATTTTAAATTCCATCCATCTCCATCCATCCATCCATCCATCCATCCATCCATCCATCCATCCATCCATCCATTTTCTACCGTTTGTCCCTCTCAGGATCGCGGGGGTGCTGGAGCCTATCCCAGCTGCACTGCTGACAACATTCGCATGTATTTCACCATGACGAGTCTTGCTAGTTTCTGGTATTTGTTTTACTTCCTGCCCCTAATCCTGACTGAGTGCTGGCTCCCTCACCTGTTCCTGGTTGGCATTTAGGACACACCTGTCACTGGTTGGCAATCAGGACACACCTGTTCCCCGTTGGCAATCAGGGTGATTTTTTTGCGGATCATATATATATAATGAGCCCGTGTTACATACTTTGATACAGGGGTAGGCGGTATGCATGCTCTTAGCCAGGGGTGTCAAAGTCATTTTAGTTCAGGGGCCGCAGGTAGGAAAATCTATTCCCACGCGGGCCGCACTGGTAAAATCATGGCATGATAACTCAAAAGTAAAGACAGCAACAGATTGTTTTCTCTGTTTTACTTTGGCCAAAAATAGAACAAGCACATTCTGAAAATGTATGTACGCATTACAAATAATCCTCTTGGCAAAACACTTCAGGTTAGAAAAAACTTGGTGCAGTTTCAAAAACACCATGAAGAACACAATGAACTTTAACTTGTCTCAGTGTTTTTACAAAGCCATTAAAGTTTGTTGGCAAATGTTGGCAGTTCACTATTAAAGAAAAATGACACCAGAGCCAAAATCAAGGTAACATAACTAACATAAGCATAACCAGTGTGAACATGGTATATTTAAGCATAAAATGAAATAGAACAAACCACAAATGTAGAAAAACGCATTTTTACTATGGAGTTCAGAGAGCGCATCGCACCGTCAACCAATTGCGAGCGCTGCACAGAACTCAAATTACAAAGACAATGGTCATGTTGATTTAGGCTTTTGCATCTTACCATTTTGTTATTTTATCCGTTGAGTGGATAATTGACAATGAAAGAAGGTATTGTGCATGGCTACAGCATCAGTCTGTCGCCATCTGCTACCAGCTACAACAAGAGCAGCTGACTGCTTGCACCTGCGTGGATTGGATTAGCAGCAGACAATCCAGAGGGTGCCTAAAGTCAGCTGACACATCATCTTTAAACACTGTCATGTGTGATGTGGGTTACACTTAAATTTCTATTGCGACATCCAGTGGACACATTTAAAAGAACACAATGAACTTAGACTTTGTCTCAGTGTTTTTACCATAGCCATTAAACTTTGGCAAATGTTGGCAGTTCACCATTAAAGACGCGTTTGGAAAAGAAACCGAGTGTTTCCTCAAACAGCCGCATTGGTGACATCCACAACTGCCACAACCCATTCAATTATCATCATTCAAATATTGCAATTATAATATAAACAAAACAATTGTCAAAATGACACTAGTCAAGGTAACATAACTACAAGCGTAACCAGTGTGAACATGGTAGATTTAAGCTTAAAATAAAATAGAACAAACAACAAATGTGGAAATACACATTTTTACAATGGAGTTCAGGGTGCGCATCGCACCGTCAACCAATTGTGAGCGCTGCACGGAACTCATGTTGACTTAAATCTTTGCATCTTACCGTTTCGTTATTTTATCCGTTGAGTGGATAATTGACAATGAAAGAAGGTATTGTGCGGTGGTTACAACATCAGTCTGTCGCCATCTGCTGCCAGCCACAACAGGAGCAGTTGATTGCTTGCAGCCAATCCAGAGGGGCACGTCATCTTTAAACACTGTCATGTGTGACATGGGTTACACTTAAATTGCTATTGCGACATCCAGTGGACACATTTAGAACAGAGGTTTATTTCATGAATTGATACCATGAATTGATTTATGTGGACCCCGACTTAAACAAGTTGAAAAACTTATTCGGGTTTTACCATTTAGTGGTCAATTGTACGGAATATGTACTGTACTGTGCAATCTACTAATAAAAGTTTCAATCAATCAATCAATCATTAAAAAACTGCAGCTCATTTTTATATTTAGCAAACTGATCTTGCGGGCCGCAACCTTCATGTGGTCGCATTGCCTCGTGGAAGGTACGGGCGGCTGTCACGGGAACGCCATGCAGACAAGGTGAAAACACGAGGAGAGAAAACACAGAGCTGGTCTCGTTTCAACACGTCCACAAAAAGAAAACAATTTCAAATAGGACCACCTGCACTTCCGCCCATGTGACCCACATTTGATGGAGTGTGGACCAATGAGAGCGGGCCGTGCAGTGGCGCCGTGTATGTGCTTGCATACCATTTATCTCTCCCTGTTTCAGGATGGGCCGGCTGCTGTGGACTGTCTGCACTTTTACTCTGCCTCCTTTTGAAGGTTTGAAGGCGCAGGAAGTGTCACCTGATCCCCAGAACGGCGAGGACCACGACTGTAGGGGTCACATGACGCCGTTGACCCGAGAACCAAGTACTAATAACCGCTTCCTTTCATGTGTGGCTTTTGGAAATGTCCCCTAGTGAAAAAACACTCACTTGATGCGACAGATGAGCAGGAAATTGTGATCCATTTTTACGACGGTCCACAATTCTGAGTCGTGGTTACGTAAAAGCATGCGTCCTCTTCCAACAAGCAGCGTAAAAAGTCCACGAAGTGGACTAAAAATCAGCCATTGTGCGGATGTGGACTCCTTCTCAGCGCATGAGGTTCTACCTGCCTTCCCCCAGGGCGCTTTGCCTAGCTAATGTAGCAAAGTGGTGACAGATGCAAAGAAATATGAACAGCATGTCAAAACCTCTCGGTCTCAAACTGGTTACCGTATAAAGAATTTTGACTTGCCCACAAAACATTTGAGAGCAATTTGACTGTTTGTCAACACACCATCAGTCGGGTGAAACTAACCTGGATCACCACGGTCTAGACCAGGGGTCGGCAACCCGTGGCTCCAAGGCCGCATGCGGCTCTTTGATCACTCTGATGCGGCTCAGCTGCATACTTGCCAACCCTCCCGATTTTTCCGGGAGACTCCCGAATTTCAGTGCCCCTCCCGAAAATCTCCTGGGGCAACCATTCTCCGATTTTCACCTGGACAACAATTTTGAGGGCGTGCCGTGATGGCACTGCCTTTAGCGTCCACTTTTTCACCATACTAGCTGCGTGCCGGCCAAGTCACATGTTGTTTGCGGCTTATGCATGCACACGTAAGTGACTGCAAGGCATACTTGATCAACAGCCATACAGGTTACACTGAGGGTGGGGATATAAACAACTTTAACACTGTTACAAATATGCGCCACACTGCGAACCCACACCACACAAGAATGACAAACACATTTCGGGAGAACATCCGCACCATAACACAACATAAACACAACAGAACAAGTACCTAGAATCCCTTGCAGCCCAAACTCTTCCGGGCTACAATATACACCCCCCGCCCCCGCTACCACCAAACCCCGCCCACCAACATTGCACACGCCTCACAGATGAGAGTTTACAATCCTGTGTGAAGATAAAGGTGACGTCATACAGCCCTGATGTGGAGACGCTGTGCGCTGAGGTTCAGGAGCGGAAATCACATTGACTAAGTATGATAAATATTTAAATTTCCTATAATTTTGCATATATTCACATTTTTTAATTGTTCAGTGAAATAGACATTTTATTATTCAGGTTGGCAGCTGACTGCACGACGCCAGTAAAAGGATGACGGCACAGAGAGAGAGGACGGCATTTTTGGTTCTCTGCCAGTGGATCATTTAAGTTCTGCGTTTTGTTTTTTCATTACCACAAGAAGGACTTAAATAGACATTAAGTATTTTACTTAACCTTCAACCCGACGTCTTTTTCGGAGTTAAAAACGTTTTGTTGCATGCAGAAATTTTATTTCATTTTCTCTGCAGTCGTTCATTGATTTCATAAATGTAACCCATAATCGTTTGTTTATACATAGCACAAAGCAAAAAAAAACTTTATATGCAGTGTTATTTCATTTTAAATTTCAAAAGAGTTTTGTGACTCCCATTGTTTTCTTTAATTTGTGAAACGAGTCAAAATGGCTCTTTGAGTGGTAAAGGTTGCCAACCCCTGGTCTAGACCCAGCTCACGTTCCCTACTAGTGGGTGAACAATCCAACGCTTGGCAAAAGTCGCACCAATTCATAAGACTGGAAACAAACTACAGACATGTTTTCTACTTCCACACTTTTCTAAAATTATTGAAAAACTGTTTAACAACAGATTGGACAAATTTGTAAATAAAAACAAAACACTCAGAGACAAGCAACACAGATACAGAGCCAACATGTCAGCATCAATGGCATTAATGGAAATAATGGAAGATATCACTAATGCAATAGATGTTAAAAAACGTGCTGCTGCAGTGTTTATGGATCGAACAAAAGCATTTAACAGTGGTGTGCCGTCAGGGCCAACAAGGCCTTCTCTGCTGGCCTAACATAACCAGAAATCATGATCATAATTAAAGATAAAAGTAATTTTTAATTTACTTTCCCTAAATATCTAAAAGTATTCATATTCTCGTCATGTCATATTATGCTCCTTCAGCGTTGTTTGTTTTTAGGTTATAGAGTTTGTATCCAATCAATAGAGTTTGTATCCAATCAGAATTCAGCTAGCGTATGTTGCCATGCTGGATGAAATCTGCCCGAAGCCTTCAGAATCAATTATGCAAGCGTTTGTGCACTGTAAGTGAATGGACACAAACGGTTAACAGACAGTTGCGATAGCCAATTAGATCACGAGATGTTGTCAGTAAGGCCTTCTAGCTGACCTAAGGCAGATATATATTGTGATGTTACGAGCTAGGTAACATAAGAACTCCATTACCCAGCATGCCACAGTAGTGAAGAGCATGCGCAGTAGCCCCGTTTAGCCATGCTGGCAGTGGGATATTTTTGATGAGCACCTTCTGGAGTAAACTTTAAGAACTCAGTCAACACGCCTCGTCTGCATCTTTTATAATTAGACAAGACAACACATATATTTGCAAGGCCATTTTAAAGAAGGATATTTAAAGAGAAACTACATCTTGTGAGACGATGTCGGCCAACCCGGCGGAGGAAACTCGAATGGGTTCTACAAATTGTAAGTTAAAATTTTTTATTTCTTTATTTTTTCATGTTTGATATTTTTTTTGCAATTTTATTTTTGACAGTACCACATAAGATATGTTTTAATTGCTGATGCGGGTTTATTGATTTTTAAATGCGCCAGAAAATAACCGGTTTTGTACACTGTTGATGTGTTCAATGCCCAGTAGTGTGTAAATGTGTTCCTGTATAGTATTTATCCAGCAATGGTCATGTGGTGACATCAATTATGGTATTTTGAGAGGTAATCATTGAAGTCGGAGATCACTGAAGGCCTAGGTGGGAAACGCACGGCCCGCCCCTGTTCACTATTATTATTACTGTTACTATTACACTATTGTTATGAGATAAATATTATTACTACTATATTATTATAATTTTTTTAGTATTAGTATTAGTGTTGCCTTAATATTATTATGACTATATTAATATTACACTACTTTTATCATTACACGCAAGATATGTTCAGCTCTGTCGACGTGTATTCGCCTATCTTCACGTATTGCTTTAAGACCAACCCTCTGATGCCATACCTTTCTAATTTGTTGATTAAAATATTATGCTTGAATGTGTCAAATACGGTGGTAACAATGTAGTAATAGTGTAACAACAGTAATAATAATAGCGTAATATTGAATATCTATTAACAATGTCATAATAGGATAACAATAGTGAAATGAAATAGTGATGATAATGTGATAAAAATAAAAATGCAATGTTAATTGTGTAACGATAAAAATTTGTAGTATTAATATAGTAATAATAATAATAATAATGCAACATTAACAATGTAATACTAAAAATGTAATAATAATGTAGTACTAATAATATTAGTGTAATAATATTTATCTGATAACAATGTAGTAATAGTGTAACAACAGTAATACTAATCGCTATATATTAATTATTTAATAACAATGTAGTAATAGTGTAACACTAATGTAATGTAATAGTGATAATAATGTAATAACAATAACAATTGGATATTATTTGTGTAATGATAAAAATTATGTATACAATTGATAGTACAATAACGTACTATCTGTCTATATATGTCATAATAGGATAACAAAAGTGCAATGTAACAGTTATAATAATGTAATAACAATAACAATTTAATATTAATTGTTTAGTAATAAAATTATGTAGTATTAATATAGTAGTAATAATAATAATGCAACATTAATAATGTAACACTAAACATTTAATAATGATGTAGTACTAATAATATTAGTGTAATTATATTTATCTGATAACAATGTAGTAATAGTATAACAACAGTAATAATAATAGCGTAATATTAATTATTTAATAACAGTGGCGTAATATGATAACAGTCGTGTAATGTGATAGTGATAATATGTGATAACAATAACAATTTCATATTAATTGTGTAATGACAAACATTATGTAATATTGATATATTAGTAATAATAATGCAACATTAATAATGTAATACTAAAAATGTAATGATGTAGTAGTAATAATATTAATGTAATAATTTTTACCTGATAACAATGTAGTAATAATGTAACAACAGAAATAATAATAGGGTAATATTGATTATATATTAACAATGTAGTAATAGAAAAACAATACTCTAGTGTAATAGTGATAATAATGTAAATGCTATTCTGTGCTTTTTATGTTGTGATTATGTACGGGTTGCGGCGCATCTTCATGTTACGCCATTCTGTGTGTGTGTTTGGTGCCAGCAGTTAGCATTTGGAGAAGCTGTAATGTCATAAATAAAACAGCTCCAAACCATACTTTTGTTTTTGCTAGTCTCGTTTTAAAGCAACAAACTCAATAGCATATAACACTTCTTCTGTACATGTTAAATAGGGGGAGACAGCAAGAAGACAATAATTTCATTTTGAGACTATTGAATTTTAGTCCCTGCTCCACCACCAAAGTATAGCTGACATCAATCAATCAATCATCAAAGACATACGCAAAAATGAGCGAAATACGTCAACATGACATGTTATTATGTATGTGTTTGATACAACATTACATTAATACTTACAGTGTGTATACAAAACCTGGAAGTAAGTGTTTCAGATTGTTTTTTTCCCCACAGGCTCCATTGCAAGTAGACTATTGCTCGCATTTATTTACTAGTTAGAATGCATAAACCCTCCTCCCCCCCAAAAAAAACAAACAAACAAACATATGTGTTGTTGTTTTACATGAGGATGGTGAATGACAGCAAAATAAGGACTACTTTATTAAATATTATATACTGTACAAAATGTGAAAATCAGAATACACATTTACAATCAAGATTCACCATAACTAAAATCATTAGACTTGCAGCAGTACCTCAACTTCTGTGCTTCATTTAACTCCAAACACTGGTATCGTGAATCAACGTCTCCCATTGAAACAAATTAAAATCAATTTGGTGCTTGGCTGCTCCAAAATAGCACAATTTTCACATTTAACATGCCTTTTAAAAAGAAAAATACACTTTTAGATAATAAATATTGTATAACAACAATACACTCGTATATACTACAAAACCACTACAGTATAATTTTATAAAGTGATTTGATAATAAAGTACAGCATTGACATTTTGTCAAACACACCATCAGCAGCTTCTCCATATTTTCATGGATAATTATTCAGCGATTAGATATTATTTTAACATTCTTGACTAGCGTAAGACTCATTCTGTTTCAATAAAGCGCAGACTAGCAGTGATATGCTCAAATTGCCTCCCCAAGGTAACGAGACGCTCGGTCATGTTTTTTATGGTTTACTTTAAAAGTTAATTTGATAACTTGATTTTTCGCAGCCGAGTGTGAAGCGACTGGGATGGGAATCAGCACCTCCAAGTCCGAGTCCATGGTTCCTCGCCCGGAAAAGGGTGGAGTGCCATCTCCGGGTTGGGGAGGAGATCTTACCCCAAGTAGAGGAGTTCAAGTACTCGGAGTCTTGTTCATGAGTGAGGGAAGAGTGGATCGTGAGATCGACAGGCAGATCGGTGCGGCGTCTTCAGTAATGCGGTCGCTGTATCGATCCGTTGTGGTGAAGAAGGAGCTGAGCCGGAAGGCAAAACTCTCAATTTACCGGTCGATCTACGTTCCCATCCTCACCTATGGTCATGAGCTTTGGGTCGTGACCGAAAAGACAAGATCACGGGTACAAGCGGCCGAAATGAGTTTCCTCCGCCGGGTGGCGGGGCTCTCCCTTAGAGATAGGGTGAGAAGCTCTGTCATCCGGGGGGAGCTCAAAGTAAAGCCGCTGCTCCTCCACATAGAGAGGAGCCAGATGAGGTGGTTCGGGCATCTGCTCAGGATGCCACCCGAACGCCTCCCTGGGGAGGTGTTTCGGGCACATCCAACCGGTAGGAAGCCACGGGGAAGACCCAGGACACATTGGGAAGACTATGTCTCCCGCCTGGCCTGGGAACGCCACGGGATCCCCCGGGAGGAGCTGGACGGAGTAGCTGGGGAGAGGGAAGTCTGGGCTTCCCTGCTTGGGCTGCTGCCCCCGCGACCCGACCTAGGATAAGTGGAAGAAGATGGATGGATGGATGGATGGATGATTTTTCTATCTTTGGAACAAGAACACTCTCTGACATTTGAAAGGAAATGAAACATAATCCATGAAGCATTCAGCACAGCATTGACAGAAATCAATGATTCACCACTTATACTGTTGTTACACTATTACTACACTACTGCATCCTCTTTTTATGGCCATCTTGGCACAAACATACCATTTTCAACTTCTCTGTTGTTCACTGGACTGGTGGTTCTTGACATGATGCAAGAGTACCAGTTATGAGCCTCCCCTGCAGGTTGGTTTCAGTAAAAATAGTAATAAAATTTGTTCTTTTTTAAAATTTTTATCAATGTTTAAAAACATCCGGTATTGCCAACTTAGCGAGTATCCGGTTTGTTGGTTTGTTGACACTCTGCTCCCTCTGGAGCTCACTTAGACTTGGCCAAGACTTGACTGACTTTTAGTGGAGCCAATCGCTTCCCTTAGTGAGGAGTTGGCAGCCCTGCAAGGTCCAATGGCTTTGTCTGTTCCAAATACGAAATAAAACAGTCAGTGCGTGTCCATGCACTAAATTAGTCCGATTTCTCAACTAGACTAATCAGGAACTCAGACTGATTTAGCGCATGGAAACGTAGTGACTGTTTCACACAAAGAATAACAGAGTATGACCAATAACACAAAGCTGATGTGTGGGCGTTTTTCGAAAATTATACTGCTAGCATGAAGTATTTTCATTTGTAACCCTAACCCTAACCCTAACCCTAACCCTAACCCCAAACCCAACCCCAACCCATTTGTAACCCTAACCATAACCCCAACCCTAACCCATTGTAACCATAACCCAATCCTAGCCATAACCCTAACACCTACCCTAACCCATTTTAACCCTAACCCCAATCCTAACCCTGACCCCAACCCCAACCCTAACCCTAACCTCTAACCCAAATATATCATTTACGTCTTTCATGTTTTGCCTATGCGACCCATAGTGGAAGAAGTTAGGAGTTCTTTGTCGTACTGATTTGTAGTTAGAAACGCTGCCGTGAATCTGAGTCACAGTTGATGTGTGTGCCAGGGGGGAACCGACATGAAAACTAAGGTGGGCTTTTTCCCGTCTTTCGACGAAGCGCTTTGTCTGTTGACGAATCAAAGGCGGCGGCCTCTTTGACTCGCTCTGTCTGGACGTTACATCGCTTCCCGTCTGGAGGAAAATAAGAAGTCAAAAAAAAAAAAGTGTCACTCACTCGTCATCGCCGCTGTCGACTTTTGTGGGCCTCCGACAAAGTACAGCTGGCGTCTTCTTTTGACAGCTCGGCATCTAGCTGACAGGAAGGAAAGGTGTCGAACACAGAAGCGTCTCTAAGGTTACTGCTTTTTGGTGTGGCACACATTTCCTGAGCACTTAAGAGAGGTTTTAGGATGGCTACAGTTTGACACTGGAGTGATGATTTCTACCAATGCACAAGTTAACCAATTGTGTTCAACTTGGAGAGTTTTTTTAATGTACCAGTAGAGTGGAAAAACAAGTTGCCCTAAAATTGAAGCTATTATCATATATATCTGATTTATGACACCAAACGAC
Organism: Entelurus aequoreus; assembly: GCF_033978785.1. Classification (NCBI taxonomy): domain Eukaryota; kingdom Metazoa; phylum Chordata; class Actinopteri; order Syngnathiformes; family Syngnathidae; genus Entelurus; species Entelurus aequoreus. The sequence goes on along the minus strand of NC_084733.1, from coordinate 62,778,659 downwards.
TTACAGAGTTTGAGAATAAATAGATATGATCAAAATAGTATCAATCTCAGGGAGATTCCCGAGCCATTTTGAGAGTTTAAACCACGTGGTCCGTGAAGTAGAGGAGGAACCACAGATCTCTTCTCCATCTACAACAATGCTAATCAATCAGACTTTGTGAGAGCCAACAACGATTACTTTGGGGAAAATTACGAACAAGAACCTTATATTTTTGAGCCCGAACACAAAGAGGATGAGCGATACGTCTTAATGTCGAGTTGTACAGTAAGCGCACTTACTGTACAATTTCCACTCTCGCTGAGATGCCCACTGACAGGAGAGTCACATAATCCCATTTAGATGAAGAATCAATCACAATCAAAGGGTTAAAAATGATTTACCGCAACTAGTGTCTTTTTGTGTCTTTTTTGCCAACTAGGGGAATTGGAAAGTGGACCAGCCTGTCGGTCCACCGCACATATTTGTCTACTAGCAGGTGAGAGATGCATGAATTATAATATAGAATTTACTTTTAGCAAGTTTGAGACCAAGCAGAAGTAATCGTCGGCTCTGTGTGTCAACATTAGCAGCGTAAGCTAGCATTAGCTCACCGCTATCAAAGCGCCGCTAAAATAGTCTGTCTGCGTTAGCGTTTTTAATAACAACATCACTCATCCATCCATCCATTTTCTACCGCTTGTCCCTTTTGGGGTCGCGGGGGGTCGCTGGAGCCTATCTCAGCTACAATCGGGCGGAAGGCGGGGTACATCCTGGACAAGTCGCCACCTCATCACAGGGCCAACACAGATAGACAGACAACATTCACACTCACATTCACACACTGGGGACCATTTAGTGTTGCCAATCAACCTATCCCCAGGTGCATGTCTTTGGAGGTGGGGGGAAGTCAGAGTACCCGGAGGGAATCCACGCACGGGGAGAACATGCAAACTCGACACAGAAAGATCCCGAGCCCGGGGTTGAACTCAGGACTACTCAGGACCTTCGTATTGTGAGGCAGATGCACTAACCCCTCTGCCACCATGCTGCCCATATCACTCATATTTGGTTCATTTTCAGGTCACAACATGCAAATGGAGTATTGTTGGCGCTTTCTGGATGTTTTTAGAGGATTTTATGGGCGAAATACATGACCCTCGAAAAAAAAAAATAAAAAAAATAGACCCTCGATCTTTTGACTCAGTTGTTAGCTATTTATTTGGAATGCATAAAAAAGCCAAGTATATGTGTTCTTGTCTTACATAAGGAGTGTGAATGATAAACAGCACATCTCTTTCCAATGTTTGCCTATTTCCAGTATGACTGACCTAATAATATGGTCAAAGTGCAGAAGTGTTACTACAGTGACGTAGAATCTACGGAAATTACCGAAGATATTCGGAGCGCAATATTCAAAATGACCGACTGAATTTGTGGCATTTTGTGATGTTTAGACAGTATTATCACATACTTTGCGGATTGTAAATACAACTGGATATGGACATGGATACAATGAAACACTATTAAGTAAATAAAGTCAACTTGTGTGTCCACTCTACTGCTACTGGAATAAAGTGCTGCAGACCTTCATTACACGCATGCATTTGTCACAGATATATTTAGAAAAAAAGGGCCAGCAGGTTTTCCCCACCAGAACCCTGGAGGAGAAAGTCTGACAAGATGTCCCGCTGGTGGATCTCGCCTTGCAGGCTCTGCGCCGTCACGCAGGCACAGCTTGTGATGTGTGCGAGGCGAGGGAGGTAATTTCAAAACGAATTAAGAGCGTTTACATGGATGCAATATTGTAGACAGCAACTCCCCCCACCCCCCTTCTTCTTGTTCTTCTTCCACATCCCCTCAGTTCCTCTTTATTTGTTCTAATTCCAGCAACGGGCCGGGTCTTGCCTAGTTGTGCTTTCAAAGGGTAATTGACACCTTAGCTGTAATTTCATGGTTTCACTCCACCTGCCTTTGATGTCTGAATCTAGCCTTTACATGTGTGTGTGTGTGTGTGTGTGTGTGTGTGTGTGTGTGTGTGTGTGTGTGTGTGTGTGTGTGTGTGTGTGTGTGTGTGTGTGCGTGGGTGTGTGTGCGGCTCTAACGTCAGTCACTTGCAGCCCGCCGGAGCGTTTTCTCGACAAGACCGTCTCCTGCAAGGCCAACCAATTCCTTAAAGGAGATGCTGGGGAGTTTTTCTTTGGTGTGTCTTTGGTCTGACTTGAGAGAAAACCTGACCGATAAACATTTAATCCAAATCTCTCATATCATCGTTATCATAAATAATCTAATGAATGCCTTTATTCAATTGACCAACTCCACAAGATGGCAGAAACTGCATTCGAACTCGGACTGTCAAATGATTAAAACAATTTTAATCGCGATTAACTGCATTATGTTCATAGTTAACTCAAAATTAATCGTGTTTAATCGCAGATAGCATCACCATTAATAAATATACCCTTGATCAGAGGTCCTTTTAGACCTACGGGCCCAACATTTCCAATATTAACACTAAATTAGTCATCGTAATCTAGATTATAATCATATTCAAGAATCATATCTAACCAATTTACAGTTTACAAACTTCTCAAATGATATGAAACAATGTGTTGATCATAATGATGATTATTTAACACATAAACCTTAGACTTAGGTCAGGCTGATTAGAAAAGTACTAACCAAATATACTGCATAAGAAGGGACTCAAATAAATAGAATTTGCAATGGGGAATGCTAGAATGTCCAAGGTGAGCGGAGTGTGTGGATGTTGGAACGGTTCGAATCGGTTGAAAAATTTGGGACATGGAGAGTTTTGTATATTGCCCCCATTCATTTTCAATGGGGGAAAATTCTTGGTAATTCCAGGTAATCAGAGAATTGTCGGAATTGGGAAACATGCTTGCTTGAATATCCAGGGTGAGTGGGGTGTGTTGATGTTGGAAAGGTTCAAATTGGATGAATGTGGGGAGAAATTCCTGGAAAACATGGAATTATGGGAAAGGGAAAACATGTTTTGTGTTTGATGTATCGGAAGAGTAGTGAGGGTGGATGGTTGAAAGGTGGGAATTGGGTTTAAAAATGGCGCACAATTTTGATAATTTAGGGAATTGTAGAACAATGGATACGTCCATTCATTTGAATTGGAATTTCCTGGAAATTTGGGTATTTCGGGAAAACCAGTAATCTTTGAACACATTGATAGTAGCACTATCGTCTTAGATGATATGAATGGTTTGGTGTTGACATTTTTGGAATCGGTTGAAAAATGTTCACGTACTAACAGTTTGAAGTGAGAATAGGCATTTCAGAATTCCTGGAATTTTGTATTTGTTGTCCCAACTAAGAGGAATGTTTTGAAGGTGGAATGGTCAAAAACGGTTGAAAAATGTGGACTGTGAAAAATTTCAAGAGGAGGTGAAAATAGGGCTTTCCAAAACCGGAAATTCTGGGAATTCCTGGAATTTCATTGATTTTGGGAGTTTGATTATCCAAGGTGAGTGGAGTGTGTGGATGGTGGGTGGGTTTGATTCAGGTGAGAATTGTGGGAGTTGTGCATGTTTGAAAATTGGCCCATTCATTTTCAGTGGACAAAATATCCTGGAAAACCGGGAATTATGGGTAGTTTTTATTTTATTTTTTATTTTGGGGGGGCGCTAAAGATTCCCGGTCGAGCCAAACGTTTTGATACTCAAACAGTTTCGATCGGATGAAAACTGTGGGCTGTGGAGGGCGCCAAAGTTTTGTGAACGGAATAATAATAAAAATAGCTGGTATTTTTTGGTGTAGAATCTATGACTTTAGCTCCAGACTTCTTCTGTTCGTTTCATATTGTCATGATTGCCACAAGTGGTGGAAAAGTGTAGTACAACTGAGCACCGCTGCTGCCCATACGGACCACAGCTGAGAACCAGATATTATTGGGTGGCCTCCAACAGATAATTTTCAAGTTTATACCACCATGACTGAACAATTATTGTGCTTTAAAGAAATGTTTTTTAAACTGGCAAGCTTAACACAAAAAAGGACATAAACACGCTTTTAATGCCAGTAAACAAATACCTGCAGTGCGTTGGTGTCTTGTTGGTATTTTGTGGGAATACAGAATTTGTTTTCCTGCTGTAGGAGCACTCGCATTCAGAGGAGGAGCTACACCATGTTTAGATAACAGTTTCCCGCATTAATACCACAACATGTGGATTGTTACGATCATGCACTTGGTCATGTAATCTGTGATATTTCTACCTGTATAAATGCTTCTGATATTCTGTACATTACATGTTGTTAATCATATTCATATCTCTGCATACCAATGTCTTTAACCTTCTCTTTTTATTAATTAAGTGCAATATCTAGCCCGCTAAACATTCTGTAATTGCGGACTATCAATCCGAACTGGTAAGGAAATAACTTACACTTTATTATTTAGGTAGAAATATCACAGATTACATTACAAAACATGTTTGACAAAATACATTTTTAGTTTGTTACTGTAGTAATACCGGATGTAAAGCGCAGCGCTTTTATTTTGAATTCAGAAGTGTGTGATTGGTTTGAGAAGGTTTCTTGACATGGTTTGAACACCTTTGATATAAAAAATGACTCTAGACTAAGTTCCTGTCTACCGTCTTTCATTTCTGATGCGATTTTATTCCCTCTTACAAAAGCAATCACAGCAACAATCTACATTTTATGTTATCAGTGCAACATAACTGTGATCTAAACACAGACGCAAAGCTCCTCCCACCTGCTTCAGTGACGACAGCATACGGTGAAAACTAGCATTTTCTTGTCGAGAGAACAACTTGCCATGGCTTTGGACCTAGTATTTCCATAATGTATCTCTTTCCTTTGTCCATTTCTGCTCGCTATTTTCCCGCTTGTGGCTCATCAGTAACTATTGAATGCAAGCAATTTCCCCCGTTCTTATCTCGTTAACTTTGACAGCCCTAATTTGGACTAAGTAGGATTTGAGTTTAGTCAAAGTATTTGTCAAAAGTTCTTCCGTGTTTTTGCATACTGTCTCGGTTAGCGTAAACAAACTAATCCGTATACCTTGCGGAAGAAGATGGATTCAAGTAAGTCTCAAAACATTACAAACAAATGCCTCGAGTTCAGCCATTTCAGGCTGCAACAATCACAAAAACAGCTCGCCAAATCCTGGAGGACCTGAAACATAGACGTAGAGTAGCTAAAAGGTGACACACCCACAGCATGTGGTTTGAAGAAGTCCTCTTGGTGTTAGCGTTAGCGAGCGGGTGGCGTGCTGCTGTTGAGAGGAGAGTGACAGGAAAATGACATTGGTGCAACCATGAATCATTGCAAACAAGACTTCAAAAACCACCCCCTTGCTGTAATTACCTGTGGGACGCGCTTTATTAGAGGTACTTTATTACCTGACGTGTCAGGCGCACACCACTTTGAGAGTCAACTATGGTTTCAAAGAAATGAGCTAACTCCCAAGTTTTATATCAGCTGAAGCTTCCAGAGGAGCCCGGACCGCCTCGGCCAATCAGAGAGAAGGAGCTCGTTATTCGGGGGACCGGGGGGAGGGGGGTGTATGGCTAAATGACTGAGCATGCATTGGTCATCTGGAGTTCACGCCCGCCCTCCACCCCCGCTGTGAGCCCCGACCCTGGCCCGCTTCAGCGCCCTCCCTGCCGCCTGGCCCCCGGCAGGCAGAGCGGGCGCCCAGCCAGCTTTCTGTCCCAATGGCCGGACCAGGAAAGGCCAGCAGGGTGACGTGCGGACCCCAGACCCACACAAGCCCCCTTCCTTGGCTCGAGCCCCTCGCCAGCCCGCCTCAAAGCTGACAGAGCGGCGCGGTTGGCCTTGGATTGCACCTGCACTGTGGCGGGGGGAATAAGGTGGGGGGGGGGGGGGGGGGGGGATTTCCAACTCTTTCCCTCCTGCCTGCATGTTAACTTTTGGTCGCAAAGGATCAGTGAACAAGCAAAGGACGTTCCTTACAAAGTCTTAACTTATCTTATTAGTATTAGTACATTATTATCATTAATACATTATGAATGAGCACTTTTGTTATTACATTATTAGCATTTTTACATTACACATTATCACCTTTACATTAATACATATTCATGATTACATCATTATTTTACAATATTATTATTACTACTACATTATTTCTGCATTGAATATTACATTATTAATGTTACTATTGACTTGTTATAATTAATATTGAATTATTATTTTACTACTACTACAATATTATTACATTGTTATTAGTATATTATTCATGTAGGTATTGAATTATTACAATTAATATTGAATTATTTTTACTTTGTCATTATTCCACATTATCATTAGTGCTAGTAATACGTTATCACACTATTACTACATACAATACCTTTTTAATATTATTATTATCGTTATTACACTACTACTTTTTCATCATTATGTTGTTAGTCATAGGAAATTATCAATATAGCATTGTTATTTATATCACATTATCATTATTTTATATACGGTTTATTACACTATAATTACGGTATATTATTACTTCTATAGTATTACAATAATTACATTAATATTAAAATAATATCATTACGCAAATACGGTGTTAGCTTTCACTGTTATGCTGATGACACCCAACTCTACATGCCCCTAAAGCTGACCAACACGCCGGATTGTAGTCAGCTGGAGGCGTGTCTTAATGAAATTAAACAATGGATGTCCGCTAACTTTTTGCAACTCAACGCCAAGAAAACGGAAATGCTGATTATCGGTCCTGCTAGACACCGACATCTATTTAATAATACCACCTTAACATTTGACAACCAAACAATTACACAAGGCGACTCGGTAAAGAATCTGGGTATTATCTTCGACCCAACTCTCTCGTTTGAGTCACACATTAAGAGTGTTACTAAAACGGCCTTCTTTCATCTCCGTAATATTGCTAAAATTCGTTCCATTTTGTCCACTAGCGACACTGAGATCACTATTCATGCGTTCGTTACGTTTCGTCTCGATTACTGTAACGTATTATTTTCGGGCATTAAAAGATTACAGTTGGTACAAAATGCGGCTGCTAGACTTTTGATAAGAACAAGAAAGTTTGATCATATTACGCCTATACTGGCTCACCTGCACTGGCTTCCTGTGCACTTAAGATGTGACTTTAAGGTTTTACAACTTACGTATAAAATACTACACAGTCTAGCTCCAGCTTATCTTGCCGATTGTATTGTACCATATGTCCCGGCAAGAAATCTGCGTTCAAAGAACTCCGGCTTATTAGTGATTCCCAGAGCCCAAAAAAAGTCTGCGGGCTATAGAGCTTTTTCTATTCGGACTCCAGTACTATGGAATGCCCTCCCGGTAACAGTTAGAGATGCTACCTCAGTAGAAGCATTTAAGTCCCATCTTAAAACTCATTTGTATACTCTAGCCTTTAAATAGACCCCCTTTTTAGACTAGTTGATCTGCCGTTTCTTTTCTTTTCTCCTCTGACCCTCTCTCTCTTGTGGAGGAGGGGGGGACACACAGGTCCGGTGGCCATGGATAAAGTGCGGCTGTCCAGAGTCGGGACCCAGGGTGGACCGCTCGCCTGTGCATCGGTTGGGGACATCTCTGTGCCGCTGACCCGTCTCCGCTCGGGAAGGTTTCCTGCTGGCCCCACTATGGACTGGACTCTCACTATTATGTTAGATCCACTATGGACTGGACTTTCACAATATTATGTCAGACCCACTCGACATCCATTGCTTTCGGTCTCCCCTAGAGGGGGGGGGGGGGGGGGGGGGGGCGGAGTTACCCACATATGCGGTCCTCTCCAAGGTTTCTCATAGTCATTCACATCAACGTCCCACTGGGGTGAGTTTTCCTTGCCCTTATGTGGTCTCCGTACCGAGGATGTCGTTGTGGCTTGTGCAGCCCTTTGAGACACTTATTATTTAGGGCTATATAAATAAACATTGATTGATTGATTACATTAATATTATTATATTATTATTATTATTCTAACAATATGAATATATTATCATTATTAATACTACAGTGTTATTGCATTTATAATATTCTGATAATGTTGCCTTTTTGTAATTACTACTACATACATTTTAAATGATAAATAATTAGATTAAATTCCTAACCCTACATTATCGTTATTACATTACACTATTAATACACTATTACTACAATATTGTTACATAATTATTACAATTACATTATTATTATTATTATTATTACTATTATTATAACTGTTATTGCATCATTATTAACAATAGTAGTAGTACATTTTCTCATTGTTAAAATTACATAATTAATATTTTATTATTAATATTACTGGAAAGGAATTGGAAGTTTTTATTGGCATAGTACAACAAAACAGGCTGAACGCAAAATACAATTGCAAAGGCTCTGTCAGTGTGCAAGTTTATTATAAATACAAATGTAAGTAAAAAAATATTATTATTACTACTTCATTATTTATGAAATTTTTTATTACATATTAATAATTTTTGTATTGATAATGGATTATTATTACACTATAAATTGTTAATATTACTACTACATGTATTGCTTGATTATCATAGGTTATTACGTTATTGATATTACATTATTGCATTATTATTTATGCTACTGCATTAATATTACTAGTTTATTTTTACTACCACTACTACATTACATTATTAATATTACATTATTTGTATTACTGCTACTATAATATTATTACACTATTATTGCTCCATTACTACATATCAATGCATTCTGCTTCTTCTTGTTATTGTTATTACAACATTGACATTACAATATTATTATTACTACTAAATTATTATTACATTGTTGTCAGTGACGTGCAGTCAGGGGAGGCAGGTGAGGCGGGGCCTCACGTGCCATCATGGAAAGAAAAAAAATGTAAAAAGAAAAAAATATAAATAAATTGTTATATGTATCCAGTGATTATACTATAAAGTTATTTTCCATTTAACTTCACCAGTTTTAGATTATTTTTATTCAAAATCGCTGAATTTTCACATTTGCCTTTCTAATACTGAGAAGAGACTTGCGGTGAGTCACCAGCCAGTTGAGGCACGTCACTGAGTTGAGCCTCACCATGGATTGCGCAATGACTCGGCTATCTGCTGGCCTGCTGTGCAGTGAGACCGTATTGCTATATGAATTATATTATACTTTTACATAGTTTAGTTAGCTGAGGTATAAAATGTACAGTGTATTTTGTCAACAACTGTATGTGTGTAACGTATTTCTTGTGCTGAGCAATCATAAAACTGCTGCGAAGAGGCACTGTGTGAGGCTCGCAGTAATCCCGCCTCCTGGTGGTAGAGGGCGGTAGTGATCCCAGAGATCATTCTTGCGACTACTCAGCTGCAGAAGAAGTGACAACAAGCAGCAAAAGTTAGCAGCGATCGTTTATTTTTTCCTCTTGCCTGGACTATTAACATGGAGGATTACATATCTAAGATAAAACAGTTTTCTAAACTGGACTTTCAATCGAAGCAGGAGGTAATATTTAAAGGAAGATCTCCAATCGAGATAGAGATACTTTTAAAACTGAAGAAAGATAAGGAAGACTTCTATAAACAAGTTATCGATGCTTTTGTTCAAAAGGAGCTGTGCATGGACTGCATTTATAAGTAAAGGTAAGACCATATTAACGTTTTTTTTTATGAAATGTGCTTTTTGGTGTGCTACAGTTTGTATGTGTAAAGTTAAAGTTAAGTTAAAGTACCAATGATTGTCACACACACTAGGTGTGGTGAAATTTGTCCTCTGCATTTGACCCATCCCCTTGCTCACCCCCTGGGAGGTGAGGGGAGCAGTGGGCAGCAGCGGCGCCGCGCCTGGGAATCATTTTTGGTGATTTAACCCCCAATTCCAACCCTTGATGCTGAGTGCCAAGCAGGGAAGAATGCTGGTATGAGCTTTTAAACATAACCCGTTAATTGCTGCCAATCAAATGGTGAATAAGATACTCTTTAGGGTTCATATGTTTGTAAATCTGACTGTGATGAAGTCAGTGCCTCACCAGCCATGAACCTCACCGCACGTCACTGATTGTTATTATTATTTGTATAATTACTACTACTACTACATTATTAAATTAATAATATCACACTATCATTACTACTGTTACTTCATATTATTATTATTATCATCAGTATTATACTGATACATTATACATATTATAATAACACACGGAAGTGACAATTGTCTTTCCACCAATCAGCACACTGCACTTTGTCGAGCTCCGCCTCTTAGGTAAACTAAACTGCACTTGGCACCCCCATGGAGAGGACACATGGATCCGTTGTGACAATGAAAACACAAATGTGTGTATGTACCAAACTGGACTCTACTACCTGGTGTAAACGGGTCCTAATTGGTCCACTTAGTGATGTTTTTAACGGGACATCTAAATCCATTTTATAACGTGAACAAATGACCTGACAAATGGTCTGGGACGCTTTGGAAATTGACTTTTCAAAGTTCCAAAGTTGTCAACAAAACAAAATAATTTCACTGTTGAGATTCTGCCTCCGACCCATCCATTTCCAGTACACCCTGGACAAGTCGCCACCTCACCATCTTTGGAGGTGGGAGGAGGCTGGAGTACCCGGAGGGAACCCACACAGTCACAGGGAGAAGATGCAGACTCCCCAGCCTGGTAACCGAACCCAGGACCATCTTATTTTGAGGCACGAGCACCAACCACCGTGTTGCCCCTACCGCCGACCCCAAACCCCCCAATCTTTCACTAACCCAGAGCGCTGACCCCGGACAAATGCGGGTAAGGAACCTCAAAAACCAGCAACCACCGCCGTTGCCCCGTTGCCCACCCCCCTCCCATGTGCCGACACGAAGCTGTTAAGAACGCCAGGCGCCCCTTCCCCTCCAACGCACACACCCACACTGTCACGCCCCTACCGTCCACCCATCCACTTCTTACTTTGCCACAGAGGCTAGTTTCGCCCTCTGGATGAACCTTTCCCCTGAGACCCTGAGCTCAGAGGGAGTTGGATTAGAGCATGGATGTAGAAAGTACGTGTGTGTGTGTGTGTGTGTGTGTGTTACTAATTATTCCCATAGTGACACACACTGTTGGATAGACGGCGCCCACAGCGCCAATTGTTACAGTTTAGGTTTTCCAGTATGTTCTCAGTCCCCTGCAGACCTGTAGACTCAGTCATATGGTCCGGGACAATTTCCTTCTCACAGAGCAACATGGCTGCCAAAAACAATCAATCAATCAATCAATCAATGTTTATTTATATAGCCCTAAATCACAAGTGTCTCAAAGGGCTGCACAAGCCACAACGACATCCTCGGTACAGAGCCCACACAAGGGCAAGGAAAACTCACCCCAGTGGGACGCCAAAACAAGGGTTTCCTGAGTTTGCGTCTGCTCTGATTGGGCGGCTGCCACGGTAGAGGTAACGGGGGAGGGAGGTCTGGCTGTTCCGTATTCCGAAAAGGTTCTGTGTTGTTGTTTTGGGACGAGGCCCAAAGTCATATTTTTGCCAAAGCAGGAAAGCGGCGCTGAAGGTGTTACGGTTTGTTTTCGTATTTCCCGGGGGATAGCGCGGTTCGCCTCAACTTGACCCCCCACCGCCCCCCACATGTGTTTACCTACATCACCCGTCTCCCCCTCTGTGTCCCTCCCGCACAGCCCGGGCGTGGACGCACGGAGGAACAACAGTCCTGGTCCCGCACAATGAGCATGTCCATGTTGATTAGCCCGGGGGGGCGGCATGGGCGGGGGGGCTAATAGCTTATTACGCAGTGTAAAGTGACAGTGTGATCTGGAGAGGTGCCCGTCCAGTAGGCCCAATTAAAAGCTAAACAGAGGGTGTGTGTATGTGGTGGGAGTGTCAGGAAGGGGGTGCGTAGGGGGAGTTCGGGGGGGCACATGAGGCCAACGTTGTGCATTCCACTGCGCTTCAGGCTCCATTTGCCAGCGGTGGGTGAGCAACACTGAAGTGCCCACCAGTATGAAACAAACCCCTAGCGGGCTGCGGTGCTGCATGCTAACAACAATGTTTACTTTCCACACTGCTCCGACTGTAAGCTGCACTATAGGAACCGCTACTGTACTCAGTACACACGTGATTCTGCCGTGCGTCTTATTTGTGATTTTTATGACCATATTTGGAGGTGTTGAAATCGTAACGTTAATGTAAATGTAAAATCAATAATGCTAATCATTAGCATGTCTATGGCAAATCCAATATAAATTAGCATTGAGCTAGTGTACTTTAGAAAAGTGGTGCCTTACTTTACGTTGGAGCGTTTTCTATCAAGCATACTTAAAAAATGTCCTCGTCAAATTTCACGAGCAAGACATGTTTCAAAATAGGGCACAGCTGTTGTTTTTTATGTGAATCGGTACCCTGTAGTATGATTGAATTCGGTCGGTGCCTATAAAAGTGCCAAATTCTTTCTTGACCTGCTATGACAGGTCAGACTTTGAATATTGTTTTCCCCGTGATTAGTGTTTATTTCTGTTGCCTACCTTTCCACACTGCATGGTTAAATGTTTAATACCCATTGCCATTTTGAAGATGTTAAGTGTAAGATTTATGCTTTTTCACTCATGGCCTGCTGCTTCAGCCCTGTCTGCGCTCCCTGTTTTTGATCAATCGCATGTACCTAATACAGGGACCTTCTGTTTTGCACTTCGCCTCCCATACCTGCATGTTGGGATCACATCAAACACTGCAAACTATGCGAAGCCGTAACAGAATTCTAGCCACAACCTAATGGTGACCTGACCTGAACTCAGCTGGGATAGGCTCCAACTGACAACAAAAGTATAAAAATGAATTAATGCATGAGTTCAGAAAGAAAATATGAAAAAGGAGTTACTGTAAATTTGTGGTGTGGTCACCTCTCTGCCTTTTCTTGCAGCACCCCTCGAAGCAATCTGGGGCGGAGCCAGTGACCGCTCAAACCTGTAGGCAGTTAATATTAGGCCGACTTAAGCCTTGCTGCCAGCCACATCAATTGCCAGTTGATTTTCATGCTACGCACCTCGTCAGCTATTGCACCTTTCTACCACTTTCTATCTCTGTATCTAGACATTCTGTGAATACCTGGAGTTGCAGTTGTTTATTTTTTCCACACTGCAACTTACTTTTGGTTTTGTCCCTCTTTATATGGCTTTGTCCTGTTTGTGTTGTACTTTGTGTTTTTTCTCCACTCCTTTTGAGTGTACTTTTTGTTAATGAACCCTTTTATGTTTTGCATTCTGTCTCTTTCTCTGCTTTAGGGTCCTACTCTGACCTTGCCGATCGTAACAGTCATCAACTGGACAAAATGGACCCCGCAGAGGCAGACCATTTCCGCTCGGTGTTGGCGTATCTAGATCAACTAGTCGGCTGCCACGATGAACTATTGTCGGAAGGTATGGATGCCCTCAATAAAATGTCCACAAGTGTTGGAACATTCAACAAACGCTTGGAGCAGAATCGTGCATCTCTTAACTCGGGTGACCCTACTCCCGCGGCCGGTACCATATCTTCCACGCCAGCTGCGACCACACCCAAGAACCGAATAGTCCTCATCCTCCCCAATACTCCGGATGGTCTGACCTGTGTGGACAGTTTCTCCAGTTTTTGACAAGTTGCCCAGTACTTATTCTTCTGACAAGGCCAAAAAAGCCTTTATAATGACTCTGTTATCAGACTTCCACCTGGGCGATGGCCATGTGCATTCTTCTCGCGTAGCCTTACTTCTGCTGTTAGGAACTACGATGTGGGGAAAAGAGAGCTGCTGGTCATCGTTCTTGCGCTACAGGAGTGGAGGCACTGGTTGGAAGCCACGGCGACTGCATTCTTGGTCCTCACAGATCACAAGAGCCTGGCCAACAACAGAACTGCTCAGAGACTTACAGTAATTCCTGCAAGGCACGGTGGTCCCTGTTCCTGACACTTTTCAACTTCTCCATCACCTACAGACCAGGCTACCGCAACATCCGGATGCTCTCTCCAGAGTCTACGGTCCTACTGCAAAGGATGGCGCTTCTAAGACAATCATACCTATAGCCCAGGTGGTGGGAGCACTCCAGTGTGGGGTGGAGAGTAGGATGTCTGAGGTAGCCGCTAATTCCCAGGAGAACTGTCCTATTGATAAACTGTTTGTTCCTGCTGAGGTCCAAGGTCTTTCAGTGGGGACATGCCTATAAGGTCTCCTGCCATCCTGTGGCATCATGTGAGGTGCACACTGTCTGTTGTCGCCCAGAGGTTCTGGTTGTCCTCGATGACCACCTGTCACAATGCAATTAAATGCAGTACAGATGTACCCAAGGATGCAGACAGACGGTGAGAAAAACAGTTATTTTACTTAAGGAAAAAGCACTCACAACAATGATCCAAACAGGAGATAACAAAGAGCGACGGTGCGAAAAAGAGAAAACAAAATGAACACAGTGGAAAAAAGAACAAAAGCTAATATACAAAAATAACTAAACCTGGGTTGGAGTTGTAAGACGTGCAAACTACCACACAACACAAGCTGGATGGCACTGGGAATAGCCAAGAAGGTAAGCATCAAAAACTCGGGAAGCATAAGAGTCTTCTGACATGGAGAGTTGAGGAGTGGAATCGCAGAGTGCCATTCAGCTGTCAAGGTGCTGCTTAAATAGTGTCGGGAAGATTGGACACAGCTGTGCTCGTCTCACAACTCCGCCCACAAGGGGAACACAGGAACTATAGGGGGAAGAAGAAATGTAAGAGCCAGGTCTACTCCACCAACAAAGGAAAACTGAACATACAGACCACAAGGTGGCAGCAGGCGGTGACACCACCAACATCAAGGAATTAATAGTCACGTGGTTAAAATGTTAAAACGTTGTGAGGCCCACCCTCACCCGGACGCTGATATAGAACATGTGTCATAATGTTCATAATATGTTTCAATAATGAGATGTACAGTATTTACAGCCAAGCAGGCACAAGACATGAAAACAATGTTGAGAACTTGTTGAATTAGGAGCTGACATTGAGCAACTCAAACATAACGTTGAAACAACATGCATTTTGATGACGTTTGATCAATGTTGGGTTCTGGTGTTGATTTGACCTTTGAATTTTGGTCATTTCCCGACCGATATTCTACAACACAAATACAACGTTGAAACAACATGCTTTTTGATGACGTTGATTGGACCATTGAAATTTGGTCATATCCCAAACAAATTTCCACAACACAAATACGACGTTAAAACAACATGCTTTTTGATGACGTTTATTCAATGTCAGGTTGTGACGTTGATTTGACCATTGAAATTTAGTCATTTCCCAACCAATAATCTACAACTCAAATACAACATTGAAACAACTTGCTTTTTGACAACGTTTAATCCATGTCAGGCTGTGACGTTGATTGGACCATTGAATTTTGGTCATTTCCCAACCAACATGACGGGACGGCGTGGCGAAGTTGGTAGAGTGGCCGTGCCAGCAATCGGAGGATTGCTGGTTACTGGGGTTCAATCCCCACCTTCTATCATCCTAGTCATGTCCGTTGTGTCCTTGGGCAAGACACTTCACCCTTGCTCCTGATGGCTGCTGGTTAGCGCCTTGCATGGCAGCTCCCGCCATGTGTGTGTGAATGGGTGAATGTGGAAATACAGTCAAAGCGCTTTGAGTACCTTGAAGGTAGAAAAGCGCTGTACAAGTATAACCCATTTATCATTTATTTATAACATTCTACAACACAAGTACAACGTTAAAACAACATGCTTTTTGACGACATTCATTTAATGTCAGGTTGTGACGTTGATTTGACCATTGAAATTTGGTCATTTACCAACCAATATTCTACAACACAAATACAACATTGAAACAACATGCTTTCTGACAACGTTTAATCAATGTCAGGCTGTGACGTTGATTGGATCGTTGAATTTTGGTCATTTACCAACCAATATTTTACAACACAAGTACAACGTTGAAACAATATGCTTTTTGACGACATTCATTCAATGTCATGTTGTGACGTTGATTTGACCATTGAAATCTGGTCATTTACCAACCAATATTCTACAACACAAATACAACGTTGAAACAACATGCTTTTTGATGACGTATATTCAATGTCAGGTTCTGACGTTGATTGGACCATTGAAATTTGGTCATTTCCTAACTGATAAACAACATGCTTTTTGATGACATTTATTAAATGTCAGGTTGTGCCGTTGATTGGACCATTGAAATTTGGTAATTTCCCAACCAATATTCTACATCACAAATACAACGTTGAAACAACATGCTTTTTGACAACATTTATTCAATATCAGATTGTGACGTTGATTTCACCATTGAAATTTGGTCATTTCCCAACCAACAACCTGAATCCAACGTTAGACATCGCCGTTGTCTCAGTTTACAAATACAACTATTTCTTAACGTTGTTTCAAAGGAAATGTACTTATAATCAATGTTGTATCAATGCTTTGTGCCTGCTGGGAGGGGAGGGGTCTGAAAGGGAAATGTATGCATGATCGATTAAGTCAACATGCAGAAGATTCTGATGTGCAAACGAGAAAGGAAATTGAAGAACCGAAGAAAATCTATATGTCTGGAATAAAATCTGTGATTGAAAATGTTAGCGAGATGTTTCAGCGTGGTGGAATCAACACAAGGGGTTAATGTAATCCATTTCATCGTCAAGGGCCTCTAATAAGCGCTCTCTCCGTGCGCCTCCATTGGCCCGCGGAGTTTCCATTGTACTGGCCGGTGCAGGTGTGGGACATGCTTTGTTGATCATAATCCCCCCGGCGAGTGGAGAGGCTTTGAGTGCGCTTGACGTAGCCCACCGGCGGGCCCTTTGCTCCTCGGCCGCCGCACTGCCACTGTCTCCTGCCGCCGCTCATGGGATCCGACAGGCGGAAAAATAATGAATAACACCTTCACCCGGAGATGACCCGGCTCCAATTCAGACGCTCCACACGAGGGGTAAAGCAACCACTTCATGGAGCCTTACTGGATCAAATCATTCTCCGTAGACGCCCGTCCTGATTTCCTAGACGCCACCCATCAAGGGTTTCCTGCACACTCCTGGGGAAGAGCCAGCGTTAATCCTTCCCAAACTGAAAATGAAAGACAACAAGACCGATCACAATATTTGTCGGACCCCAGTGTCTCTCCTGTGTCCCCATTTAACGTTCCATGATCATGTCCAGATATGTTTCTCATTAGTGAGGTGTCACCTCCATCCCGCCCATGCACTCTTTGGATCCTAGAGGTCATTTCAGGACGCCAACCTACACGTCACCTCAACCTACACTCGGAACATTTTACGGGGCGCTTCCCAGGCGCACCAACAATGGTGCTTTTCAATCTCACCCGATAAAGATGTGTCGCTGCCAAATTAGGATGGGGGTCGCCGACGTTCCGGGCCCCGAGGGAAGGTGATCAAACAGACCCTGGGTCAGTGGATCCGCTCTAATTGAGAAGTCCGCTCTTGGCATTCGACACGCTCATTCAACAGAGGAAGTTCTGGTCGAAGGGAAAAGTTCTGCATGCATTCAATCACATGTTTCTATCAAGTTTTTCTTAAAAGTCTGACGAAAACCAAAGCAACTTTTCCAATAAAAAACAACATAAATCCAATAATCTGATATGAACACAAAATCTATTTTACAATGAATAGATATAGTTTTACATGCAGAAAGCAATGTGAAATACATGTCAATTATTAATGAAATATATGAATGAAAACTGACGCCACCTTTGTACTTTGCTACGCATTATTTCTTGAATTCAACAGTCTCACTTTCTGTATGCCACTCGCAACTTTCTTTGGCCCCATTATGGATTATTTTGCATACCCCATAGAAAAAAAACCAGAGACTTCGGGCCTGATCTTGACATGCAAAATGACAGAATAGCAAGCTGATCTATTGCGTCTCTTGAAGGGGAACTGCACTTTTTAAAACATTTTGCTTATCGTTCACAATTATTATGAGATATAAAGAACAAACGTCTTATTTTACGATTTTAGAGATGATAAAAAACACTTGGAAGATACGGCTATGAGGAGTCACCGTTATAGCCTTCAAAGCCCTCTAAAACAACTTCAAAACCCTCCACCAACGTTTTATATACACACTGCAAGTATATACGTATATAATGTAGTAACGGACACTTTCATAACAATACTGTATGTAATATGTGCAATATACACACTGCAAGTATATATATAATGTATTAACAGACACCTTCATAACAATATGTAATATGTGCAATATACACACTGCAAGTATATATATAATGTAGTAACATAGACACCTTCATAATAATATGTAATATGTAAATATACACACTACAAGTATATATATTAAGGTACTAACATACACCTTCATAACAATATGTTATATGTACAATTTACACACAAGTATATGCATAAGGTAGTGACAATCATTGGTACTTTAACTTTAACTTAACAGACACCATCATAACAATATGTAATATGTTTTATATACACACTGCAAGTATACAGTATATATAATGTAATAACAGACACCTTCATAACAATATGTAATATGTTTGATATACACACTACAAGTATATATAGATATATACAGGTATATATATATATATATAATGTAGTAACAGTCACCTTCATAACAATATGTAATATGTTTTATATACACACTGCAAGTATATATATAATGTAGTAACAGACACCTTCATAACAATATGTAATATGTACAATATATACACAGCAAGTATATATGTATAATGTAGTAACAGACACCTTCATAACAATGTGTAATATGTTTTATATACACACTGCAAGTATATATATAATGTGTCATGTCTGTGTTGATCATGTTTTTGTTTGGCCATGTGCTGTTTTGTTTTTTGGACACTTTCTTAGTTTCTGGTTGTTCACTCCCTTGTTTTGTTTCCATAGCAACCCATTATTTTTCACCTGTCATGTCACGCACCCGTTTCAAGTTTTGAGTCACGCACCTGTTTTCACTCATTATGTCACTGTTATTTAAAGTCTGTCTTTTTCTGTTGGTCGGCCTGGCAACATTCACTCTGTTCACCTCTGCGCACTTCATGCCATGTCAAGTAAGTTTTTTCTATTCATGCCACAGTTAGTGACTTTTGTTCATGTCCTTAGTTTTTTGCCCACGTGCAAGTTTTTGTTTCATAGTCAAGTTTGTACTTCCGCCTTGTGCGCGCCTTTAGTTTGTTCTTTTTGTTATAGTAAAAATAAATATGTCCTTACCATCACGCCATGTCCGCTCCAACTTTTATTGCATCTCAGGAAAACAAACAACCAATAATCCAAGTCCTGACAGAATGTCGCCAGCACAAATAAGTTTTTCCGCAAAAAATTTGGACGAGGGAGCGTGGGAAGTCCTGCGCGCTATGGAGGCGGAAACACTGCGCTTTTTCCCCCAGGGCGCACAGGGGGATGATGTGGGGGCCCGGAGGCAAGCTGGTTCCGATCGGCGTGTTGCTCCCGTCCCGGAAACGTCGCCAAGGAAGAGGAAAGACTTCCTCGAGTGGACAGGATGCGCCACTCCTGCGGGCTCCTCCCCCTCCGGGCGGAAATGGAAGACAGCCAGCCTGGCAGCTCAAGGAGCACGCCACAGACCTGGAGATTTTTTTTCGAAATTCTTTATCCTGTCAATCCAAGCCACCCAAATTCCATGCCCCGTCCCCCAGGACTCAAGCCATGCCCAAGTCACAATTTTTTTTTTCACCCACAAGAGCCCAGGTGTGGGGGGGGGGGGGGGGGGGGGGGGACAATTTAAAGGGGAGGATTCGGCCCCCCTCCTGGCCTCCCTCCACCCACCCCAAAAGACGGTTCCAGACCGTGGGGAGCGCGTCTGGTATCCGCTCCTTGAGGGGGGGGCTAGTGCTGGGAACTGTTCAGGTGGGGTCGCTCTGCGTCACGCCAAGCCACAGCCTCCAGCACGGCCACCACCACCAGTCTTTCGGCCTGCTAAGCCGCAACCTCTGGTTCGGCCACCACCACCGGTCTTTCGGCCTGCCAAGCCGCAACCCCCAGCTAGGCCACCTCCACCTGCTCCATGCCCTGCTCCAAGGCTATCAACATGCCTAGCAGCTCCACGCCAAGCTCCACCACGCCAAGTGCCGCCAGTCGCAGCTCCACGACGCCAAGTGCCGCCAGTCGCAGCTCCACAACGCCAAGTTCCGCCAGTCGCAGCTCCACGACGCTAAGTGCCGCCAGTCGCAGCTCCACGACGCCAAGTGCCGCCAGTCGCAGCTCCACGACGCCAAGTGCCGCCATCCCAAGGCCAAGACCCGCCATGCCTAGACCAAGACCCGCCATGCCAAGACCAAGTCCATGCCAAGACCAAGCACCGCCATGCCAAGACCAAGCACCGCCAAGCTGCCAAGACCCTCCAAGCGGCCAAGACCCACCATGCCAAGACCAAGACCCGCCATGCCAGGACCCGCCATGCCAGGACCCGCCATGCCAGGACGCGCCTGCCTTCTCGTCGGCCACGGATATGGCCGCTACCTGGTCGTCCGCCACGCCAAGTGCGCCCACCTCCTCGTCGGCCACGGATGTGGCCCTTCCCAGGTCGCCCACCTCGCCTGTGCAGCGGCGTTCCACTTGCCGCCGCCACATGACTATGCCTCGGTGGATTCGGGGCCACTTGGTCTGGCGACCCACCGCCATGTCCCCCTCCCGCCCTCCCATGACTCTTGTTCATTTTTTTTGTTTTTGGACATCTGGTATCTGTCCGTAAGGGGGGGGGTTCTGTCATGTCTGTGTTGATCATGTTTTTGTTTGGCCATGTGCTGTTTTATTTTTTGGACACTTTCTTAGTTCCTGGTTGTTCACTCCCTTGTTTTGTTTCCATATCAACCCATTAGTTTTCACCTGTAATGTCACGCACCTGTTTCACGTTTTGAGTCACGCACCTGTTTTCACTAATCATGTCACTGTTATTTAAAATCTGTCTTTTTCTGTTGGTCGGCCTGGCAACATTCACTCTGTTCACCTCTGCGCACTTCATGCCATGTCAAGTAAGTTTTTTCTATTCATGCCACAGTTAGTGACTTTTGTTCATGTCCTTAGTTTTTTGCCCACGTGCAAGTTTTTGTTTCATAGTCAAGTTTGTACCTCCGCCTTGTGCGTGCCTTTAGTTTGTTCTTTTTGTTATAGTAAAAATAAATATGTCCTTACCATCACGCCATGTCCGCTCCAAATTTTATTGCATCTCGGGAAAACAAACAACCAATAGTCCAAGTCCTGACATAATGTAGTAATAGACACCTTCATAACAGTATGTAAAGTGTTTTATATACACACTGCAAGTAAACATATAATTTAGTAACAGACACCTTCATAACAATGTGTAATATGTAAAATATACACACTGCAAGTATATGTATAATGTAATAACAGACACCTTCATAACAATATGTAATATGTACAATACACACATTGCAAGTATATATACATACAGTATATATAATGTATTAACAGACACCTTCATAACAATATGTAATATGTACAATATACACACTGCAAGTATGTATATAATGTAGTAACAGACACCTTCATAACAATATGCAATATGTACAATATACACACTACAAGTATATATATAATGTAGTAACATACACCTTCATAACAATATGTTATATGTACAATTTACACACTACAAGTATATATATAATGTAGTAACAGTCACCATCATAACAATATGTAATATGTTTTATATACACACTGCAAGTATACAGTATATATAATGTAAAAACAGACACCTTCACAGGGTGCGTGTGATGCGTCAGTGCGTTAGATTTGTGGCAGAAGTGCTTGTAGCTTGTAGCTAGTAGCAGAATGCAGCATGCACTAGCATGCTGCCTACTGCCCCTGCTTACTACTCTCTGCTTACAGCTATTGCCACCAGCTAGCTCCTGGGTGGGTGAAAAGAGGAGCCGAGTGCGTAAGCTTCCTCCTGCTGGTACAAAGCCTCTCCACCACCAAGACCCCTGTGGTGCCTCCTCGTGGCCACACACGGTAAACTGCGTCTTTGGAGACACAGGTTAAACTGTAGGGGATCTGGGAGCAGCAGTGGGCCCCAGAGGCTAGGCGTGCAGGCCCACCAGTGTATGGACACGCCCTGGCGTCCGCCAACCACTTCCCCATCTATGGGTAAAATATCCCCCCACCCCCTTTCACTGCCTTGTGGGTATCCTCTGGAATGGAAAAGGCTAAGGGAGCAAACCCCAACGGAAAACCCGGCCTGGACTCCTTTAGGCAGTTCAGTGTGTGTGAAGCACTGTTTTGGCAACGCCTGCAGCCGTACTGACACCAAATGTATTGGTTCTCCATTCCTTTGGACAATGCCAGCAAGGTAGAGAGGGGGGCCCTATTGCTTGGGCAACACAGGATCTCCATACACCTTGCCCAGGCTTCTTGTGCCCTGGAGAGGAAACTCCAGCTTCACTGTGAAGTGAAGGCACAACACGGGAGGTCAGCAGTTACCGGTTATAAGCCCTTTCTCGTTTGGCGTAGAGATGGGTGCCAGGGGCTACCTCTGACGGTGGGAGAGATTATTTCATTTTACTGAATAGCTACCGCCCGCCTCAAGCTGGGCAGCCCCCAGCCAATTAGGTGCTGTTCCGTCACAGCCTGCCTGCTTCATTGGGTGCATGAAGTTAAGGGACTCTTCCTGACAAGTGGGCTGTAAATTTTGCACCAAGCAAAACAAATACAACTAAGACTCCAGCACTACGTCTGGGATGCTGGAACGTCAGGACCATGACCCCCGGACTAACTGACCACCTGCTAGATATAAACGACGCCCGCAAGACTGCAGTCATTAACAACAACCTCCAGAAGCGACGAATAGGCATCTCTACCCTTCAGGAAACCTGACTCCTCTCATAAGGCTCACTGAGAGAAAAAGATTACTCCTTCTGGCAGGGGAAGTCTCCGGGTGAAACCAGAGACTACGGAGTTGGCTTTGCGGTCAAGAACACTCTACTAGGAGCAATAGTACCACCTACAGGCGGCTCAGACAGAATCCTAACCCTCTGCCTTAACACCATCATGGGACCTGTCCACCTGGTGAGTGTGTACGCGCCAACACTTCGCTCCTCCCACAAAATAAAGGACACATTCTATGATGAGCTTGAGGCGACTGTGAGAAACATCCCCAAACAAGATCAGCTCTACTTGCTTGGTGACTTTAACGCAAGAGTTGGCTCAGATCACGACTCCTGGCCTTCTTGCTTGGGTTACCATGGTATTGGTAGAATGAACGAGAATGGGCAGCGTCTCCTTGAGTTCGGCACATTTCACAATCTCTGCATCACTAACTCATACTTTCAGTCCAAACCCCGCCACAAAGTCTTCTGGCGACACCCAAGATCTGGCCACTGGCACCAGTTGGACCTGATTATAACACGGCACTCTGACCTCTCTTCAACCGTGCCTTAGAGGAATCTCTCCACCAACTACCCCAGTGCTGCTCTGCCCAGCAGTACTGGGAAGGCTTACGAGACACCATCCACACCACGACCCTAAAGTTTTTGGCAGAAGATTGCGAAGGCCCAAAGACTGGTTCAAAGCCAACGCATCTGTATTGGCACTGATACTGGAAGAAAAGCGTATCGCCCTTACCAACTACAAATGCACGTCGAGTGACAATACCCTACATGCTCTCAGGGCATCAAGGAAGAAACTGCAGAATGCCTCCCGTCGCTGTGCTAGTAGAACACTACTCCAGCGACAACATTGTCTCTTATGCAGCCCTCTGCCATGTTGAGTGTCAACCTGTAATGGAAGAACTGGACAAGGAATCAAGAACTGAGGAGTTAAGCAAAGCGGTTGACAGCCTAGCATGCGGTAAATCACCTGGCAGTGATGGAATCGCAACTGAAATCCTCAAGTGTGGAAAGCCTGCTCTCCTTGACAAACTTCACAAGCTCCTCTGTCTGTGCTGGAGTGAAGGTGCTGTCCCACAGGACATGAGAGATGCTACCATCATAACCCTGTACAAGAATAAGGGAGACAGGAGTGATTGTAACAACTACCGTGGTATCTCTCTACTCAGCACTACTGGTAATCTCTTTGCCAGAGTTGCACTGAATAGACTCAAGGTTCTCGCTGAGAAAATATACCCAGAATCACAGGCAGGGTTCAGAGCAGGAAGGTCTACCACTGACATGATTTTCTCTCTGAGACAGCTGCAGAAGAAGTGTAGAGAGCAGAGAAAACCACTCTACATGTCATTTATTGACCTAACGAAAGCTTTCAACCTTGTGAGCAGGAGTGGCCTCTTTCAGCTGGTTCAATGAATAGGCTGTCTTCTTAAACTCCTTTGCATCCTCCAGTCCTTCCACACCGACATGCATGGCACTATCCAGTTCGATGGGTCCACATCAGACCCCTTCAAAATCTGCTGTGGTGTCAAGCAGGGACGTGTGCTGGCGCCCACCCTGTTTGGGTTCTTTTTTTTCCCTCTTCCTGCACCAAGCATTTGGTACAGCAACTGAAGGAGTCTACCTTCACACAAGGACAGACGGTAAAGTGTTCAACCTTGCCCGTCTGAAAGCCAAAACAAAGGTCAGGCCACTCGTCATCCGGGACATGCTGTTTGCTGACGACGCAGCAGTGGTAGCACACTCCCAGGAGCACCTGCAAACCCTCATGGACCAGTTCACTAAAGCCTGTCGGGACTTCAGCCTGGCCATAAGTCTGAGCAAAACCAAGACGATGGGACAGAGAACCGAAACCCCCCCCCCCTCCCCCCTCTCCCCCCTCTATCACCATCAAAAACTACACTCTGGAAGTCGTAAACACTTTCACCTACCTCGGTTCTACCATCACCGACAACCTGTCACTCGATGCCAAACTCAGTGGCCGCATCAAAAGCTGCCTCAACTTTTGGGAAGCTTACAGCAAGAGTATGGGAAAACAGCAAGCTCACTATCCACACTAAGGTGCAGGTGTACAGAGCCTGTGTCACCAGCACTTTACTGTAGGGTAGTGAAACCTGGACCCTATACTCCCACCAAGAGCGGCGGCTAAACATCTTCCATCTTCGCTGCCTTAGGCGTCTACTAGGCATCACCTGGCTGGGCCTTGTCCGACGGATGGACGATGGGCGAATCCCAAAGGACATCCTATGCTGACCTCACAACTGGCAAGAAGCAGATTGGCCGTCCCCAGCTGCATTACAAGGATGTATGCAAACAAGACCTGTCTTTTGACATCAGCCCAGGACCGCCTTCAGTGGCAGCAGGCACTCCGCAGCGGGCTGCTCAAGTCAGAAACCACCCACAGGGCTCTGCGACACCGGCAACATCTATGGGACCAGTCTGGATATGTGATATCTGCGGCCGGGAATGTCTCTCACGTATTGGCCTACACAGCCACAGGAGACGCTGCGACAAGACCTGACTCCGAGGCACAGGAAATCAATGGTCTTCCGAGACTGCGATGCCGATGATAACAGACACTTTCATAACAATATGTACAATATACACACTGCAAGTATATATATAATGTAGTAACAGACACCTTCATAACAATATATAATATGTACAATATACACGCTACAATTATATATATAATGCAGAAACAGTCACCGTCATAACAATATGTAATATGTTTTATATACACACTGCAAGTATACAGTATATATAATGTAATAACAGACACCTTCATTACAATATGTATTATGTATTATATACACACTGCAAGTATATATATAGTGTAGTAACAGACTCCTTCATAACAATATGTAATATGTTTTATATACACACTGCAAGTATATATAGAATGTAGTAACAGTCACCTTCATAACAATATGTAATATGTACAATATACACACCGCAATTATATATATAATGTAGTAACAGACCTTCATAACAATTTGTCATATGTACAATATACACACTGCAATTATATATATAGTGTAGTAACAAACACCTTCACAACAATATGTAATATGTACAATATATACACTGCAAGTATATATATATAATGTAGTAACAGACACCTTTATAACAATATGTAATATCTACAATATATACATTGCAAGTATATATAATGTAGTAACAGACACCTTCATAACAATATGTAATATTTACAATATACACACTGCAAGTGTATATATATATATATATATATATATATATATATATATATATATATATATATAAAATGTAGTAACAGTTATGTTCATAACAATATGTAATATGTACAATATACACACCGCAATTATATACAGTATGTAATGTAGTAACAGACCTTCATAACAATATGTAATATGGACAATATACACACTGCAAGTATACTGTATATATAATGTAGTAACACACCTTCATAAACAATATGTAATATGTACAATATACACACTGAAAGTATATATATAATGTAGTAACAGACACCTTCTTAACAATATGTAATATGTTACATTTTTACCTTATTTTGGTCATTTTAGTCAATGATTTATTCAGTGCATTGATTTCTATTTCCATAGCAGCGCACGTCTGACTTCTGGCAACAAATGTGTGTTCCTACTTCCGGCAACAAAACGCTTGTGTGTCTTCTATTCATGGCAGAATCAATAACAGGCATTGAAGACGACTATTTTTGGACAAATGAGGATTCACAACCTTATCTTTTTGAGAATGAATATACTGAGGATGAACTGCTGCTTCTAGAAGCGAGCTTGAAGGAAGAGTGAGACGTTGGAGCAGATGGAAGCCGGGAGAGTGAGGCAAAAGTGACGATGGTATGAATGTGGAACTTGGAGCCAAGCTATTTTTACATAAATTGAGTGCTTACCCAAATAACCGGACAAAACATCCCTGGCCAGCTGGACCAAAAGCACAACTGTCAATCGAGTGGGCTAATACTTTACACATACTGTAATATGATTGTTCATCATCATATCCCATTGTTGTGCATTACAAACTCAAACGTGTTTCGTGTTATGGTAGAACGCTAGCTTATCTCTTGCCAGCTAATACCGAAGCATGCTGATGTGTTAGTACGCTAGAAAAATAGTTCCTTGGTGTTTGCTCTTACAATAACAATGTCGCTACAGTTTGATTATTATACAGGTTACGGAACGTAAATTAAGTATTGTTGACGTTTTTGAATGCATTTTCAAAGTAATTTACAGGTGGAATTATCCAAAATAGTCTCTCTATTTTTGATGAAATAACATTAGAGGAATTATTACGGCGCGTGTATGTGGGATAAAACAAACAACATGTTTACTTGACCCACTTCCTGGGAAACTTATCAAGGAACTGTTTGTATTATTAGGTCCATCAGTGTTAAATATGATAAACGTATCACTTTCCTCCGGCACTGTTCCCCTAGCATTCAAAAAAGCGGTTATTCATCCTCTGCTCAAAAGACCTAACCTCGATCCTGACCTCCCACCTTCCGTTTATTTCAAAAATTCTCGAAAAAATTGTTGCACAGCAGCTAAATGAACACTTAGTGTCTAACAATCTCTGTGAACCCTTTCAATCCGGTTTCAGGGCAAATCACTCTACAGAGACAGCCCTCGCAAAAATGACTAATGATCTATTGCTAACGATAGATTCTGATGCGTCATCTATGTTGCTGTTTCTTGATCTTAGCGCCGCTTTCGATACCGTCGATCATAATATTTTATTAGAGCGTATCAAAACACGTGTTGGTATGTCAGACTTAGCCTTGTCTTGGTTTAACTCTTATCTTACTGACAGGATGCAGTGCGTCTCCCATAACAATGTGACCTCGGACTATGTCAAGGTAACGTGCGGAGTTCCCCAGGGTTCGGTTCTTGGCCCTGCACTCTTTAGTATTTACATGCTGCCGCTAGGTGACATCATACGCAAATACGGTGTTAGCTTTCACTGTTATGCTGATGACACTCAACTCTACATGCCCCTAAAGCTGACCAACACGCCGGATTGTAGTCAGCTGGAGGCGTGTCTTAATGAAATTAAACAATGGATGTCTGCTAACTTTTTGCAACTCAACGCCAAGAAAACGGAAATACTGATTATCGGTCCTGCTAGACACCGACATATATTTAATAATACCACCTTAACATTTGACAACCAAACAATTACACAAGGCGACTCTGTAAAGAATCTGGGTATTATCTTCGACCCAACTCTCTCGTTTGAGTCACACATTAAGAGTGTTACTAAAACGGCCTTCTTTCATCTCCGTAATATCGCAAAAATTCGTTCCATTTTGTCCACTAGCGACGCTGAGATCATTATTCATGCGTTCGTTACGTCTCGTCTCGATTACTGTAACATATTATTTTCGGGTCTCCCTATGTCTAGCATTAAAAGATTACAGTTGGTACAAAATGCGGCTGCTAGACTTTTGATAAGAACAAGAAAGTTTGATCATATTACGCCTATACTGGCTCACCTGCACTGGCTTCCCGTGCACTTAAGATGTGACTTTAAAGTTTTACTACTTACGTATAAAATACTACACGGTCTAGCTCCAGCCTATCTTGCCGATTGTATTGTACCATATGTCCCGGCAAGAAATCTGCGTTCAAAGAACTCCGGCTTATTAGTGATTCCCAGAGCCCAAAAAAAGTCTGCGGGCTATAGAGCGTTTTCTATTCGGGCTCCAGTACTCTGGAATGCCCTCCCGGTAACCGTTAGAGATGCTACCTCAGTAGAAGCATTTAAGTCCCATCTTAAAACTCATTTGTATACTCTAGCCTTTAAATAGATCCCCTTTTTAGACCAGTTGATCTGCCGTTTCTTTTCTTCTCTCCTCTGCTCCCCTCTCCCTTGGGGAGGGGGAGTTGCACAGGTCCGGTGGCCATGGATGAAAAGCTGGCTGTCCAGAGTCGGGACCCGGGGTGGACCGCTAGCCTGTGCATCGGTTGGGGACATCTCTGTGCTGACCCGTCTCCGCTTGGGACGGTTTCCTGCTGGCCCCACTATGGACTGGACTCTCGCTGATGTGTTGGATCCACTGTGGACTGGACTTTCACAATATTATGTCAGACCCACTCGACATCCATTGCTTTCGGTCTCCCCTAGAGGGGGGGTTACCCACATATGCGGTCCTCTCCAAGGTTTCTCATAGTCATTCACATCGACGTCCCACTGGGGTGAGTTTTTCCTTGCCCGTATGTGGGCTCTGTACCGAGGATGTCGTTGTGGCTTGTGCAGCCTTTTGAGACACTTGTGATTTAGGGCTATATAAATAAACATTGATTGATTGATTGATTGAATTGATTGCTCTAATTAGCTTAATTGCTAGACACCAAGAATGAGCCAATTGTTCCATGTTAGGCTGCAAAAAAAAACAAACCTTGTGTCTTCTGTTACGGCCGGGGGTAGGGGTCGCAGCTTACTGAAGGGTTTGTTCCCCCGGGATGCAGACGGACCACTCCGGACAAGACGTGCAGGTAGGAACATGATTTATTCTTCGAAATCAAACAAGTACCAAAAACAGAAAACAAGCCATAGGAAAAAACGTGCCGATCGCACTGGACGCTAAGGCTACCACTTAGCATAGACTAGAAGACAAGGAATACTCACGTAACTTGTTGCATGAAGCAAACAAAGAAGCCAGGCCGACTGACCGGCAAAGGCAGGCTTAAATAATACCTCTTATTAGTGCTCGGGAAACAGGTGAGCGTCCCGAACACCAATCAGAGACAGGTGAAAATAATAAGCAACCATGGTAACTAAAACAAACTCAAGGGTGCACAAAACAGGAATTTAGGGAGTCCAAAACTAACAGAAAATCACAAAACATTATCACGGATCATAACATCTTCTTGTCTCTCATAATGATTGTGAACTATTGGCAAAATTCCCCCATAAATGTTTAAATGAGAAAAATAAAAAACACAATTTTAGCGTGTCCGTCTTGATGAATATGCAAAATACATGCTGATCATCAGAACACCCACAATACTGGAGGAGGAGGAGTTGCAAATAGAATCATTTAGCACTCGCAATGCATCAGAACACCCACAATACTGGAGGAGGAGGAGTTGCAAATAGAATCATTTAGCACTCGCAATGTGATTTATCAAGACAAAAGCTGTGTTTTGCGTCTCTATTTAGAAAGTGCATGCCAGCTGGCACAGTTATGCACAAACGGTATTGAAGAATGAGACCATTGCGCTGCAAAGTAAGTAAGTACATTTTATTTATAAACCGCTTTTCACGGATACAATCACAAAGTGCCGTACAAAACATAGACAAATTCAAACAAAAATTCAATTAAAACAACAGGGGAAAAATCACAAAAGATAAAAAGTGGATTAAAAATGCTAGACACACGGTTGACAGAAAATGCTCTGTCCTATGTGTGTGTCAACATATTTGGACTGTCACAAATAAAGATATTGGCCATAATAGTTTTTGGCTTTTACCTTGCAGCTGGATGACTTCAAATGAATTTAAAGGCCTACTGAAATGATTTTTTTTATTTAAACGGGAATAGCAGATCCATTCTATGTGTCATACTTGATCATTTCGCGATATTGCCATATTTTTGCTGAAAGGATTTAGTAGAGAAATTTGACGATAAAGTTCGCAACTTTTGCTCGCTGATAAAAAAAAGCCTTGCCTGTACCGGAAGTAGCGTGACGTCACAGGAGCTAGTATTCCTCACAATTCCCCATTGTTTACAATGGAGCGAGAGAGATTCGGACCGAGAAAGTGATGATTACCCCATTAATTTGAGCGAGGATGAAAGATTCGTAGATGAGGAACGTTACAGTGAACGACTTGAGAGGCAGTGATGGACGTATCTTTTTTCGCTCTGACCGTAACTTAGGTACAAGCTGGCTCATTGGATTCCACACTCTCCTTTTTATATTGTGGATCACGGATTTGTATTTTAAACCACCTCGGATACTATATCCTCTTGAAAATGAGAGTCGAGAACGCGAAATGGACATTCAGTGCCTTTTATCTCCACGACAATACATCGGTGACACACTTAGCTACTGAGCTAGCGCGATAGCATCGTTCTCAAATGAAGATAGAAACAAAATAAATAAACCTCTGACTGGAAGGATAGATAGAAAATCAACAATACTATTAAACCGTGGACATGTAAATACACGGTTAATGCTTTCCAGGCTGGCGAAGGTTAACAATGCTGTGCTAACGACGCCATTGAAGCTAACTTAGCAACCAGACCTCACAGAACTATGTACTCTCTCCTTTTTCTATTGTGAATCACGGATTTGTATTTTAAACCACCTCGGATACTATATCCTCTTGAAAATGAGAGTCGAGCACGCGAAATGGACATTTAAAGTGACTTTTATCTCCAAGACAATACATCGGTGACACACTTAGCTACTGAGCTAGCGTGTAGCATCGTTCTCAAATGAAGATAGAAACCCATCAACAGCCGTGCTCACCTGCATTCCAGCGATCAACGGCACGACGAAGGACTTCATCCGTGGGTTTGGCGGCAAGCATCGGCTAGGCGTAGTAAGTAGTCCTTGTTGTGTTGCTGTAAGTATTGTAATGCCCCGCAGTGGAGAAGGAGTCACACAGACGAGGAAGCGCTGCTCAATCGCTTTATTAAAAGGCGGTAACTGGTTGTAGTTCAAAAAGTAACGCACACACATACACGAGCTGCTGTTAGCCAAAACTCACGCTCACACACACAAGTTCTCCGCCAACTCACTCGCGCATGCGCGTTCCCCAAACCCTTAAAGACAGTACACTAATGCAAATATCACAGATATTACAGTATTGTACTTAGCCGCTAAGACACTGATCGATCCCACCTACAACGTTTTTCTTTGTAGTCTCCATTGTTCATTAAACAAATTGCAAAAGATTCACCAACACAGATGTCCAGAATAATGTGGAATTTTGTCGAAGAAAACAAGAGGCTTTTCTATCGGGTCCGATGGGGTCCAACCACTTCCGTTGCTTTTGTGACGTCACGCGCATAAATCATATCCAAAGGAGTTTTTCAACCGGAAGTGTGGCGGGAATTTTAAAATTGCACTTTATAAGTTAACCCGGCCGTATTGGCATGTGTTGCAATGTTAAGATTTCATCATTGATATATAAACTATCAAACTACGTGGTTGGTAGTAGTGGTTTTCAGTAGGCCTTTAATTGATTTTTGTTTTTATGTCTGCTGGCCTTTTTTGAAATTATGTTAGTTTTATCAATAATAATAATAAAAACTATACTTATAATAATAATAATAATAACAATAAAACAATTTATATTAATGTATATCCCATAATATGAAGAAAAACTATTGCAATATGCGTTTCCTTGAGTCTGAAAAACAACATGGCAGCGCCTGTCGGAGTACACCGAAATAGGTTCAGTTGTCTAGATCACATTTCTATATTGCCCATCAAAGGTGATCTTTATTTTATTTATGTGCTGCAGGTCAAGAACTTGCCACTGGTTGGACCATATGATGTGGACCATTTGATGCCATAAATGTGGAGGGAAATGAGTGTCTCCATGGCGGCACATAAAACCCTTATATAAATAGGTCGGTCTGCACCCTTTTTGCTCTTATTATCAATTGTACACAGTCTTAGAAGATCACCCGCAACATGCCTACTAATAGGACACCATTGTATAGTTTGCACACACTATTCAGTGCGCGTTTTTTGGATCTTAGTAGATCAGACCCTCAGGCTCCGATGCACTCGATTCCATGGAATGATACCCGTCATCAAGCTGAGTGGATGCCCCAGGAGTTCATTTCAAAGAGTGCGCGTGACATGGTTTTTAAATCACGCACCCTAACCACAGTGAGGGTTGAAAACCGAAAACACAGCGCGCCCCCGATAAGGTTCCGGGTACCCTCCAAAAGTCCCACCCATCAGGCAGGAAAACCGTTCTTATTGAGAAACCTGCTCCCTGGATTTCGATTCCTAGGGATCATTTTTCAGTTTTGTTCATGATTCCCTTATGGATGCCTGTGGGCACGCATGACGTCGCCACAATTATTCACAAGAAAGGAAGTCAACGAGGCAACTTGCAATACTTGCAAAATGGATATTGCATCAAACTGAGAAAATACGAGCAGAAATATTAGCAGACGTTGAACGAATGACGCATTTGTTCAAGCCCCTCCGAGACCAAAGTGAATCACCTCCAGCAGCGGCGGCACCCCCCTATAGTCCAACTCTTCCTCACCGTGGTAGGGGCGCTGGCAACTTGGTAGTGCCAGAACTTCGGTTCCTGGTAGGGCCACCCATGGTGGACAGGTGTGGCACCCAGCGGTTTTAGGGCCGCAACCCGGCTGACATGGCTCTGGTGAGAACCCAGGAGACGTCAACCCTCAGGAACCGGCGGCTTCTGCGTCTGTGGTAAATCTGCGACAATGCCTTCGCAATCGTAACAACGTTGCCATTGGACGCAACCTTTCCCTGATGTCGTATACAATCACTGAGCCTCGGTTCTCTCGGGGTCGGGGGTTGACTTTACGAATTGCTGCGGTCTGCGAGGAGGACTTCAAGCAGACAATCTTTGCGAGTCCTGTGCAGAGGTCTGCATGTTGTCTGCTGTTAATACGGCAGGTAACTAATTAACTGTCTGCATGCCTTCTTCCTGTCTAAGAGGTGTTGTCCACAGCTGGAGACACCGTGATTAGTTAGAAATAGATATGCTTAATTTTCTCCAAAAATAATGGTCGATTTTAATACTTGATGGTTAAAAAATTGCAGTCTACAGTTCCACTTGACTTGACCTGCTTTTAGTTGTCTTTGACTGCATAGCATATACATTATATTGTACAAAACCCAAAACCAGTGGAATTGGCACATTGTGTAAATGGTAAATAAAAACCGAATACAATGATTTGCAAATCCTTTTCAACTTATATTCAATTGAATAGACTGTACAGACAAGATATTTAAAGGCCTACTGAAACCCACTACTACCGACCACGCAGTCTGATAGTTTATATATCAATGATGAAATCTTAACATTGCAACACATGCTAATACGGCCGGGTTAACTTATAAAGTGCAATTTTAAATTTCCCGCTAAACTTCCGGTTGAAAAGGCTTTGGATGATGACGTATGCGCGTGACGTAGCCAGTGAAACAGGAGTATCGGTACCCCATTGAAAACAATACAAATTAGCTCTGTTTTCATCTCATAATTCCACAGTATTCTGGACATCTGCGTTGGTGAATCTTTTGCAATTTGTTTAATGAACAATGAAGACTGCAAAGAAGAAAGTTGTAGGTGGGATCGGTGTATTAGCGGCTGGCTGTAGCAACACAACAAGAAGGACTTACTTGGATAGCAGACGCGCTAGCCGACGCTGGCCGCCAACCGCATCTGTGATCGGGTGAAGTTCTTCGTCGAGCCGTCGATCACTGGAACGCAGGTGAGCATGGGTGTTGATGAGCAGATGAGGGCTGGCTGGCGTAGGTGGAGCGCTAATGTTTTTATCATAGCTCTGTGACGTCCGGTTGCTAAGTTGCTAAGTTAGCTTCAGCGTCGTTAGCAACAGCATTGTTAAGCTTTGCCAGGCTGAGAATTATTAACCGTGTAGTTATATGTACATGGTTTAATAGTATTGTTGATCTTCTGTCTATCCTTCCAGTCAGGGATTTATTTATTTTGTTTCTATCTGCATTTGAGCCAGATGCTATCACGTTAGCTCAGTAGCTAAAGAGCTTCGCGTATGTATTGTTGTGGAGATAAAAGTCACTGTGAATGTTCATTTCGCGTTCTCGACTCTCATTTTCAAGAGGATATAGTATCCGAGGTGGTTTAAAATACAAATCCGTGATCCACAATAGAAAAAGGAGAGAGTGTGGAATCCAATGAGCCAGCTTGTACCTAAGTTACGGTCAGACCGAAAAAAGATATGTCTTGCACTGCATTCTA
Organism: Entelurus aequoreus; assembly: GCF_033978785.1. NCBI lineage: Eukaryota > Metazoa > Chordata > Actinopteri > Syngnathiformes > Syngnathidae > Entelurus > Entelurus aequoreus. The sequence continues at coordinate 62,743,845 of NC_084733.1, read as the reverse complement.
GTCCGTCACTCTAACGTTCCTCATCCACGAATCTTTCATCCTCGCTCAAATTAATGGGGTAATCGTCGCTTTCTCGGTCCGAATCGCTCTAGCTGCATTGAAAACAATAGGAAAATATGAGGAGGCGAACAACTGACTACGTCACGCTACTTCCGGTAGGGGCAAGGCTTTTTTATCAGAGACCAAATGTTGCGAACTTTATCGTCGTTGTTCTATACTAAATCCTTTCAGCAAAAATATGGCAATATCGCGAAATGATGAAGTATGACACATAGAATAGATCTGCTATCCCCGTTTAAATAAAAAAAAAATCATTTCAGTAGGCCTTAATGTTCTAACTGAGAAACTTTTTTGCAAATAATCATTAACTTAGACTTTAATGGCAGCAACAAATTGCAAAAAGTTTGGCACAGGGGCATTTGTACCACTGTGTTACATGGCCTTTCCTTTTAACAACACTCAGGAAACGTTTGGGAACTGAGGAGACCAGTTTTTGAAGCTTATCTTTCCCATTCTTGCTTGATGTACAGTTTAAGTAGTTCAACAGTCCGCGGTCTCTGTTGTGTTATTTTAGGCTTCATAATGCGCCACACATTTTCAATGGGAGACAGGTCTGGACTACAGGCAGACCAGTCTAGTACCCGGACTCTTTCACTATGAAGCCACGCTGTTGTAACACGTGGCTTGGCATTGTTTTGCTGAAATAAGCAGGGGCGTCCATGATAACGTTGCTTGGATGGCAACATATGTTGCTCCAAAACCTGTATGTACCTTTCAGCAATAATGGCGCCTTCACAGATGTGTAAGTTACCCATGCCTTGGGCACTAATACACCCCATACCATCACAGATGCTGGCTTTTGAACTTTGCGCCTACAACAATCCGGATGGTTCTTTTCCTCTTTGGTCCGGAGGACACGACGTCCACAGTTTCCAAAAACAATTTGAAATGTGGACTCATCAGACTACAGAACACTTTTCCACTTTGTATCAGTCCATCTTAGATGAGCTCGGGCCCAGCAAAGCCAGCAGTGTGTCTGGGTGTTGTTGATAAATGGCTTTGGCTTTGCATAGTAGAGTTTTATTTGCACTTATAGATGTAGCGACCAACTGTAGTTACTAACAGTGGTTTTCTGAAGTTTTCCTGAGCCCATGTCGTGATATCCTTCACACACTGATGTCGCATTTTGATGCAGTACCGCCTGAGGGATTGAAGGTCACGGGCATGCTGCTTACATGAAGTGATTTCTCCAGATTATCTGAATCTTTTGATCATATTACGGACCTTAGATGGTGACATCCCTAGATTCCTTGCCATAGCTGGTTGAGAAATGTTGTTCTTAAACTGTTGGACAATTTGCTCACACATTTGTTGACAAAGTGGTGACCCTCGCCCCATCCTTGTTTGTGATTGACTGAGCATTTCATGGACGCTGCTTTTATACCCAATCATGGCACACACCCCAATTAGCCTGTTCACCTGTGGGATGTTCCAAATAAGTGTTTGATGAGCATTCCTCAACGTTCTCAGTCTTTTTTGCCACTTGTGCCAGCTTTTTTGAAACATGTTGCAGGCATCAAATTCCAAATGAGCTAATATTTGCAAAAAATAACAGAGTTTTCCAGTTCGAACATTAAGTATCTTGTCTTTGCAGTCTATTCAATTGAATATAGGTTGAAAAGGATTTGCAATTCATTGTATTCTGTTTTTATTTACCATTCACACAAAATGCCAACTTCACTGGTTTTGGGGTTTGTGTATACATTTGTTTTTAAAAGAATACTTTTAATTTCTATTTGGACAAATGTTACCCAGCAGGCACAAGACATTGAAACAACGTTGAGAACTTGTTGAATTAGGTCCTGATGTTGAGCAGCTCAAATCTAACGTAGAAACAACATGCTTTTTGATGACAATTAATCAATGTCATATTCTGACGTTGATTTGACCATTGAAATTTGGTCATTTCCCAACCAATATTCAACAACACAAATACAACGTTAAAACAACATGCTTTTTGACCATCTTTATTCAGTGTCAGGTTGTGAAGTTGATTTGACCATTGAAATTTGGTCATTTCCCAACCAACAACGTGGATCCAACATTAGACATCAACATTGTCTCAATTTACAAATACAGCTGACTTTGTAGCGTTGTTGCAAAGTCAGTTTTAAAGGACATGTACGTATAATCAACATTGTATCAATGTCTTGTGCGTGTTGGGTGAAACATCTTACTGAAAATGTTTGTGTAATTGTCATTTGCCACAGAATAATTTTATGTTGTATTTTTGTTATTGCTACAGTCAACTATTTATTATTATATAATATTCATCCATCCACTTTCTACCGCTTGTCCCTCTTAGATAGACAACATTCACGCTCACATTCACATTATAGTTCATTTCAAAACATTTTTTTTTTCTGGCAGCCCAACTAGGCAGTGGGTGTTTTAAGACCTCAATGTTGTGTTTGTCCTGTGGCCTGTGGACTATGTCTCCCAGCTGGCCTCGGAACGCCTCGGTCTCTCCCGAGAGGAGCTAGACGAAGAGAGGGAAGTCTGGGCTTCTCTGCTTCGGCTGCTGCCCTCGCGACCCCACCTCGGATGAGCGGAACAAAATGGATGGATGGATGGATGGATGCTGTGTTTGTATACTCACAATTTTTCTAAACAAAGTTGAAGCTAATCAACTTGTTTGCTATAGTTTTATCCAAATGAGAATCAATAAGAGAATCGATCAAGAAATAAAGCGTTACGCAGAATCGAAAGTGGATTGGGAGTCGTAAAAATCTCATCAATTCCCATCCCTAATCACAGCTGTAGAGTCATATCTGTGTCATGGCAAGATCACAATGTGGGCACGCTAATAATAACCATCAAACGCAGAGCAGAACATGTTTGTGTGTGTGTGTTTGGTGCCAGCAACATGGCCGCCTCTCCTCAGAAGAGCCCTAATTGACACAAAAGGACGAGCATGAAGGAGCCGGTACAAAAGCCTCATTGTTTTCGCCGTCACTGTCAATCAAGACGTACGCCCACCTCTCCGGGGAGTTGGCCTGACGCCAAACTTGAACTTTCGCCTGTTTGGTTACAAGCGACCACCATTAATTCAACTCACCATGTTGTGTTGTCTTCTCCAAATGTACACACACACTCTGTGTGGTTTCTCAATGTGCAAAAACTATTAACTATCCAGTTTTTTGTAATTGGATTAATTACTTCAATGGAACCTGCTAAAAGTTGTGATGTTTTGGAGTAACCTTTTAAATATTGGAGCTTTTGTGAGTGACATTAAAAGTGTTGTTCATTGATGAGCAGCAGACTCAATAATTAGACAAATACTCAAAGCAGAATCACTTTTAATTGACAGACGTGTCAATACATGTCACGACTATTGACTGTGACTCATAAATAGTTAAAACTTCTTGTCTTTTTGTTTCTAAAAACATTTCACTTGACTGCATTTTGTCTGATCTGAAAAAAAAAACATTCTTAAACTGCACAATTTTTTTTTACTAAGTTCATGGTGAAATTATATATTTTTTGTTTTATTACTTTATTATTATTATTATTATTTATTTTAATAACCACTGAAAAACTTGACAAATAAGTATAAAAGAGGCTGAGACTGCAATGAATCAGTACATTTACCACATGACAACATAAAGACCGGAGGATATTTTTTTTCATAAAACACAATTGCAGTGTGTGTGGTGTGAACACATTATAAACGCTGTTGAAGGATTGTCAGTGCATCCTGAGAAAATCATGAATCATATACTATAGCAGTGATCGATATTGTCTCTCTCTCTCTCTCTCTCGATACAGTATATATATATATATATATATATATATATATATATATATATATATATATATATATATATATATATATATATATATGTTGTCTGTCTATCTGTGTTGGCCCTGCGATGAGGTGGCGACTTGTCCAGGGTGTACCCTGCCTTCCGCCCGAATGCAGCGGAGATAGGCTCCAGCAGCCCCCGCGACCCCGAAAGGGACAAGCGGTAGCAAATGGATGGATAGATAGATAGACTATATATGTATAGACACATACACTATATATATATATTTATATATATATATATAGATATCTATATATATATATATATATATAGAGAGCGATATATATATCTATATATATACCTATAGAGATATATATATAGAGATAGAGAACTCTCTCTCTCTCTATAAATATATATATATATATATATATATATATATATATATATATATATATATATATATATATATATATATATATATATATATATATATATATATATATATATATATATAAATATATATACATCTCTCTATATATATATATATATATATATATATATATATATATATATATATATATATATATATATATATAAATATATATATAGATATATCTATAGATATATCTATAGATATATCTCTATAAATATATATACATCTATAGATATATCTCTATAAATATATATACATCTATAGATATATCTCTATAAATATATATACATCTATATATATATATATATATATATATATATATATAGAGAGAGAGAGAGAGAGAGAGAGAGAGATGTATACATATACTGTATATAGAGAGAGAGATAGAGAGCTCTCTCTCTCTATACACACACACACACACCCATATATATATATATATATATATATATATATATATATATATATATATATATATATATATATATATATATATATATATATATATATATATATATATATATATATATATATATATATATATATATACTACCGTTCAAAAGTTTGGAGTTACCCAAACAATTTTGTGGAATAGCCTTCATTTCTAAGAACAAGAATAGACTGTCGAGTTTCAGATGAAAGTTCTCTTTTTCTGGCCGTTTTGAGCGTTTAATTGACCCCACAAATGTGATGCTCCAGAAACTCAATCTGCTCAAAAGAAGGTCAGTTTTGTAGCTTCTGTAACGAGCTAAACTGTTTTCAGATGTGTGAACATGATTGCACAAGGGTTTTCTAATCATCAAATAGCCTTCTGAGCCAATGAGCAAACACATTGTACCATTAGAACACTGGAGTGATAGTTGCTGGAAATGGGCCTCTATACACCTGTGTAGATATTGCACCAAAAACCAGACATTTGCAGCTATTTACCACATTAGCAATGTATAGAGTGTATTTCTTTAAAGTTAAGACTAGTTTATAGTTATCTTCAATGAAAAGTACAGTGCTTTTCCTTCAAAAATAAGGACATTTCAATGTGACCCCAAACTTTTGAACGGTAGTGTATATATATATATATATATATATATATATATATATATATATATATATATATATATATATATATATATATATATATATATATATATATACAAACACACACACACACACACACACACACACACACACACAGACAGAGTGTATAACCCAGGACGTCATTAATCAACATACGTTCAGACAAGATTTGAAAAAAATGCCTGCCAGCATAAATAGCAAAAATATTTCACACCTGTAGTTTACAACAATACAATGGGTGTATTTATGAATATTAGAATGAGGCGCAGTGCTGTCCTTTCAGTCAAGTTGTGTTTACTGCACGAGAATCTGACAGGTGACTTCTTTGTGAGGTAACGTGAGGCACCCCCCTTCCTTCAAAAAAAGGCAACTTTGGCAGGTTTGAACTTGTCGTTTCGTTTTGTTTTGGCCGCCACAAAGCAACACATGCCATTAAAACATTTGGTAAGATACTGAAAGTATATATCTACTGCTGTCAAGGAGACAACACGGGTTTGAAAAGGAAACTGTGAGTAAAAAAACAACAACAACAACATAATATATGAACGAGATAAGTGCTGGTTGGCGTGGTCACTAAGTAATAAAGCTCAAACACTTTCTGGACACTTCATTAGGGACACCTTCACCAGCGCAAGACAGTGTTCGCTGAACAACATTTTTGTTATTATTACTGTTTGGAATATTTTCACTCAATAAGGCCACCAACATGTGACAAACATGAACAACAAACATATCGCTGAAACAACATCGTTGTGATTGGTGCCGGTGTGCCTAATGAAGTGTCCAGGGAACAGGCGACCTCGCTGACCACTATAGCTCGGAGCCGTCGCGGGGGTAAATGAGGCTGTTGACGCTGAAGCTGTTGTACAAATGGCCGCCCAACTGTCCGCCCTGCCCCCCTGCAAAGGTGTTGTAGTAAACTCCCCGGTTGAAATGCAGGCCGTCGCCGGGATGCTCGGGCGGCCCCGTGCCGCCGTGGTAGGCGCCGCCCAGGGCCGTAATGTTCCTGTTGGACAACTCGTTGAGCAGTCCCAGGGGCCCCTGCCGGTTTGGGCCCCCTGAGCCCAGCGAGGACATGCTGCTGTAAAAGCTGTTGAAACACGGCGACGGCGTCTTCAGGTTCTCGCCCAGGGCCTCCGTGTCCGGCGAGGGCGGCCCCAGCGGCGGGGGGCTGTCAGCGGGCTTGGGCGTGGAGCCCATCGCCAAGCCGCCGTCCTCCACCTTGGTGACCCCTGCGGACCCGCTGGCATCAGACCTCCTCTTCCTCTTTCGGCGGAAGTTTCCGTTGTCAAACATCTTCTCACAGTTGGGGTCCAGCGTCCAATAGTTTCCTTTTCCTGAAGCATTATAGAAATCATGATGGTAATATTTGACAAGATGGACGTTTCATTGACAACGTCAAATAGTCTGTTTTTCGAATAAATCGCGATTCTTATTCGTAACGATCCTTAATTGATAAAAACAATTATAATGTATACTTGTTTTCAGAATAAAATACTTATTTCTACCCTTAAAGTCAAGGTAATTTCTAGCCATACAAATCTTAATGTAGGATGTCTCATTATCTGTCCATGCAGCGATCTTACTTTCACTAGTTTTTACTATCCTTTCCTAAATTCTAGTCTTATTATTTGTATATTTGGACAGCTCTTTTTTGCAGTGTGTTTGTATATAATTATCTTTTTTTCGTTTTAATTTGTAAATGTTTTGAATTTTAGTTTTTAATAATGCAAATTGGGCGTTGCGTCTTTACTTGATTTCCAGTTTGTGTGACGTCACAAGAGCTAACTTTCTGTTGAAGACGCTTCCTTCTGTTTGAACTCGACACTGTCGAGAGTACCGATCGATCACAGTTTTTATGTTCATTGTGAGTATCTTAGTTGTTCGGGGACTAATGCGATTACATACGTTTATATTGATGTTTGACTTCTCTTGTTGGGGAAAGATTAATGCCTCCTGTTTTTGCAAGCTAACGCTAGTCGCTCCATAAGTCTACTGAAGTGTGGTTGTCAATCACGGTTTTTAAGTCATTTTAATTTAATACAGCAATACTAACCGCCGGGAGTTTTACTGCGGTTATCATTATCATCATTACATCTCTAATTGAAATAAACAAAACATGTTCTGCTTGCGGTAAACTTAATTCTATTTTTCTAATAAAGGCATATCATCAAAATGTAAATTGCACTTTTAACATGGGTGCGTTAATATAAATAAAAACTACATATCCCACACACCATGGGCCACTGTAAAATACGTCCACAAATTTACCGTTCCTGGTTGGATATGATACATTTTTATTAGTAACACTTATTAAACGATTAATCGAAGCAACATGATATAAATCAAAGCTTATTCCCAATCAAATTAATGGATTCATTTTTGCACCTCTAATGAAATCATTGATGAAATTACATTAATATTTACCTTTTCATAACGGTCACTGCAAATTAATTAAATTAAACAGTGTGATAAGTCAACATAAATACATCATATTTATGATGCATTATAGAAAAATACAACTTTTAAGTCACGTATATAAAAGGACGGTGTGGCGAAGTTGGTAGAGTGGCCGTGTCAGCAATCGGAGGGTTGCTGGTTACTGGGGTTCAATCCCCACCTTCTACCATCCTAGTCACCACCGTTGTGTCCTTGGGCAAGACACTCCACCCTTGCTCCTGATGGCTGCTGGTTAGCGCCTTGCATGGCAGCTCCTGCCATCAGTGTGTGAATGTGTGTGTGAATGGGTGAATGTGGAAATACTGTCAAAGCGCTTTGAGTACCTTGAAGGTAGAAAAGCGCTATACAAGTACAACCCATTTATCATTATTTATATTATTTATATTTTGATTGGAAAACATTTTAAATAAATAAATGAGTTGTACTTGTATAGCGCTTTTCTACCTTCAAGGTACTCAAAGCGCCTTGACAGTATTTCCACATTTACCCATTCCACACACATTCACACACTGATAGCATTTTTACATTTTGCTTTTGACTTGTCAACTAACACAAATTATATATGTTTATTACATTTGAGTTATAATGCCTGTGTTGCTTTCTCTGCTTCTTGCTAATTATTGTTTTGTGTGCTTTGTGCTAAACAATGGAGTTGACGTCCATATTTTAAAGTGGAAAATACTGTTTTTTGTTTTTGTTTAGTTTTTTTTTACATATTAAAGGCACAATAACGTTTAATTCCATTTTAATCAAGTTTAATATTAAAGTAGCAGCTTTACTTATATATATATATATATATATATATATATATATATATATATATATATATATATATATATATATATATATATATATATATATATCGATTAAACATTTTAGATGTTTTGATTGAGTGTTGTTATTATTTTACTGTTTAATCATCGAAGTGGTTTGTTTTATTTTAGTTCCTTGAAGTAGACACAGTCCGGTGAGCGCCACATGCACGAGCAGCCTGATGTTGCGTTCACGTACCAGGGTCGTCCTCGTCCCGGGGAACCTTCTTGAAGCAGTCGTTGAGTGACAGGTTGTGCCGGATGGAGTTCTGCCAGCCGGCTTTGCTCTTCTTGTAGAAGGGGAAGTTGTCCGCCACGTACTGGTAGATCTGACTCAGGGTCAGCTTCTTGTCCTGCGCGTTCTGGATGGCCATGGCGATGAGCGCCGAGTACGAGTACGGAGGCCGGACCAGCTTGAGCAGCTCCTCCTGGCTCGCCACCGACAGCCAGCCCAGCTCCGGGCCGCCGAAGGCGGATGAGCCGGCGGCCAGGAACTGCCGCTGCGCGCCGTACGAGGGCGGAGCGAAGGGCGCGGCGGGACTGCCGGCGTGCAGGTAAGACGAGGCGGGGTTGACGCCCCACAGGTAAGGACTAGACGGGGACGCGTACTCCCCGAGGCCGAAGCCGGCTGCCCGGTGGGTGGAGGTCTGCAGGGTCTGCTGCTGCTGCTGCTGCTGCTGCTGCTGCTGCTGCTGGTGGTGATGGTGGTGGTGGTGGTGATGGTGGTACATGCCGCTGAGACTGTCGCAGTACGCCGCCGCCATGTCCGGGGCCTGCTGGGCGCCTTTAGGCGGGAGGGAGCCGACGTTTGGGGAGCTGTGATGGAGCTGGTTCTGGTGGTTCTGCTGGCGATGGGACTCGGGGTCGATCATCACTCCCGGCGGGAACCCCCCAGAAGGAGGTGCAGTGAGACGCTGGAGGTGTTCTCTCTCTCAACAAGTGTCAGCCGGCATGCGGGACTTTTTAATTGCCTTCACGCTCCTCGCGCTCCGCGGCGGCCAATCAGGACGCGAGGGGGGCGCGGCCTAGCACAAACTGAACAGTCCGGGTCACCTCACGCAGCTTTATTAGCGTGTATTAATGTTTTATTGTACATCAACAATTACTGCTGTATATTTGCATGCATGCAGTATTCCAGCATTAGCAAAGTGCTATAATACACATTTTAATTAGCATTCGAACTCTTAAGATGCGTTTTTTTTTAAAAGTGCGTGAGATAAATGATTAGTATCAGTAGTAGCGGAATTCATCCAAATATTACTATTATTTTTACTAAATCCTCTACATTTATTCTAGTCAGCATGGTGCTTTTAATGTAGCATAAGATGTACTGTTTGTTTAAATACATAATAATAATAATAACTTTAATTTATAATGCACTTTTCATTTGACATCAAATCTAAAAGTGCTAGACAAAAACAAATTAAAGAGAGAACAATTGGATCAAAACATCACACATAATTTACAGATAAAAAAGAGCTCTTCTAAAAATGAGAGTCTTAAGTACTTTTTAAAAGCATCCACCATCTGTAGGTTACATGATATTAAACAACAATTTAACAGCTCTTATTTCCATTTTTTAAATGAAATACTGTAACCCAGCTTCACTTTTAAATAAGTCAACATTTGTGAATGTTCTTGCCAATCTGAAACAAGAACATCATCAATACTGATAAATGATACAATTAAGTTGGATATTTATTATTATAATATTTACAATGCATCTGGAAAGTTTTCACAGCGCTTCATTTTTTCCCCAACACATTTTTTTATGTTACAGCCTTATTCCAAAATGGACCATTTTTGTCCTCAAAATTCTACACACAATACCCCATAATGGCAATGTGATTTTTTTTTTTTTTTGCAATTTTATTAAAACAAACACATTTTTTTAAACGACATGTACATGTATTCTGACCCTTTGCTTAGTACTTTGTTGATGCATCTTTGGCAGCAATTACAGCCTCAAGTCTCACTTTCACCCAAAGATAAGTGTGAACCCCATGATCACTCTGTCAGAGCTACAGCATTCCTCTGTGGAGAGAGGAGAACCTTCCAGAAGGACAATCCACCAATCAGGCCTATATGGCAGAGAGGGCCAGACGGAAGCCATTTCTTAGTCAAAAATTTGCCAAAATGCACCTCTGTTAGACCATGAGAAACAAAATTCTCTGGTCTGATGAGACAAAGATTGAGGTCTTTGTCGTGAAAGCCAGGCATCATATTTGAAGGAAACCAGGCCCATATCATCCCTACAGTGAAGCATGGTGGTGCCTTCTTTCATACTTCCTCCAAACAAGCTGTACGGAATTTGTCCAATTTGTGACGTCATAGCAGATACAGTATGTTCATATATGGTAAAGGTTTCCCCCCAAAAAATAATAAAACATATTCAAAATGTCATAATAAGCTAAATAAAATACCCACGAGAGGCAGATACTGAACACAATATTACAATCCACACATTTGTCTTCAACTTATTTTGGCCTGCCTGACTACTATCTGCTGTTTTGGGAAGATTGATGCATGTTTTGATACGTCCAGTCACTTCCGCACGACTGAAAGAGTTATGACTCCAAATGGATGAATGGAATAAGTCAGGCATCTCCCTCTTTATCACTTCTTTGCCTTGGACTGGCCCCAGCCTTCGTAAACGCTCTTTGACCATGGACTCAACGGCCCATTGGACTTATCTGCTCTTTTGCTATAAAGAGAGTGAAGAATTCGTAATTTGAGGGGAGACACCCGCTCGTGGTGTTTACGTATGCAATCAACAATGTTTTTTGCGGGAGTGAGACTAACGCTGTATCATTTTCCTGTGACCTGTTTTAACAAATAGTCGTGAAATCTTCCAGATGACCGACCTTTGACTGTTCAACAAAGGAACGTGAGTAGAGTCAAACAATGCCTTATATATAGGACCCTGAAGGGCACGTCATTTTGCAATGCATTGTGGGGTCGGGTAGCCATTGTTGCTGGCCAAAGCTTTTGTTTACCTGGCTGTACTTGACCAGCGGTGTTGTGAGAGAGAGCAATGCATTGTAATGAAATGGATCGTACGAAAGACAAAAACTTATGGATACTGTACAGAGACTGTTCCTAAGACTTCCTACCTCAATAAATTAAGTAACATTGGTGGACTCGATCATTAGGAGCACGTCCAATGGACTAGAGATTTGAGCAAGCTGACGAACTTGTCCTGTATCTTGTCAAGTGAGTCTTTTTTTGTGCAGCCGATCATCAGAAATGATGAATGATGTTAGCAATGGATTTAAATGGGTGTAATTTAGATTTTTTTAAGGAGCATTAACATTTTTTATAATATAATATCCACAACGTTTAGTAAGCAGTTTGTGTTATGTTATGTGTTACCTTATCTGTTGACTTTAGCGTTAATTAATTATTTTTTTTTGCACTATAACTAGGGAAGGTTGTTTGGATTGGGTCATATAAGTAATTTCTGCACATGAGTCACAGTTTTGACACATAAAGGTCACTATATATATCACTTTATATATATATATATATATATATATATATATATATATATATATATATATATATATATATATATATTCGCTCGCTGGCTCTTCTTCTTGTTAGAAGATAGGGAGGGGTCCATCGTCCCTAAGAACGATGTGCTCTGTAGTGACTGTACAAGCCAATAGGAGCTTTGAAATTTCTTCCGCATTTTGGGCAGATCAGACCAGGTGGTAATATACATTTTGGCATGACTATTCTTTCCAGCCTCCTCTTCCTTTTTTTAAGTATCATAGATGTTCTTTTCTCCTCATACTTTGTCACTCCTTTACTGACTGCAGCTCTCCAT
>NC_084733.1:62643934-62726434 GCF_033978785.1 Entelurus aequoreus | reverse complement strand
TCCTCCCTCCGCCCTCCCGTGACTTTTGACCCTGCTTGTTTTTTGTTTTTTTGGGGACATCTGGGATCTGTCCTTAAAGGGGGTCTCTGTCATGATCCGTGGTCTGGATCATGTTTTGTGTTTTCGGTTTGTTTTGGACTCCCTCAGTTCCTGGTTGTGCACTTCCTTGTTTGAGTTTGTTACCATGGTTACGTATAATTTTCACCTGCCTCTGTTATTTGGGAAGCACACCTGTCATTAATCAGAGACTACTATTTAAGCCTGCTTTTCCGGTCACTCTGTGTGGCTTCATTGTTTGCTTCATTCAACCTGTCAGTAAGTTTTGTGAGTATTTCTGGTTTCAAATCTATGCGAAGTGTTAGCTTATTTGTTTTCTGCGCTAAGTTTTAGCCTTAGCTTCCGCGTGCGATCGGCATGCATCCGTTTTGCTTGTCTTGTGTTTTTTGGATGATTTATGTTTAATAAATCATTCCTACCTTCACGTCTTGATCCGGAGCCGTCAGTTTTGCATCTTGGGAGAACAACCGCGCAGCAAGCGTAAACCCCTTTATGACAGTGATGCTTTTCTTTAAGTTTTGTTATCAATCAGAAAAATCAAACATGGATAAGTGTAGAGAAATAAAGCGTTTTGCATTTTTACCATCATGCATTGCAGGGGATTTAAATAGGTGTAATTTTAAATGATGTGTTGTGCCTGGACATTTTGTTTTATACATTTTTTGCACCATGACTAGGGAGAGTTGTTTGGATTGGGTCACAAAAGAAAATGCTGCACATTTGGACAGTCTGGACACCCCTGGTAATCAATTACAATTATAAAACAGCAAAAAATTTTCAAACGTGGATCCGTGGAAAGAAAGTGTTTAGCATTTTTCCCATCATGCATTGCAGGGGATTTAAATGGGTGTTATTTTAAATTATTTTTATTTAATGGACATTTTTTTAAATAATATCCACAAAGTTCAGTGAGCAGGTTGTGTTATGTGTGAGCATGTGTGTTGACTTTTTGTGTTGGTTTATTTGCAACATGAGGTGGTAAAGGTTGTTTAGATTGGGTCATATATAAAAATGATGTGCCGGGTAAAATTCAATATGCAATTCATGGTCATTAACCTGAATTACTCACATTGTCCACAAGATGGCGACGAAGTTGCAGCAATTATAAGATCAGATATTTTAAAATGAAGTTGGTTGCCGGGCAGCACGGTGGAACAGGGGTTAGTGCATGTGCCTCACAATACGAAGGTCCTGAGTAGTCCTGAGTTCAATCCCGGGCTCGGGATCTTTCTGTGTGGAGTTTGCATGTTCTCCCCTTGACTGTGTGGGTTCCCTCTGGGTGCTCCGGCTTCCTCCCACCGCCAAAAACATGCACCTGGGGATAAGTTATTTGGCAACACTAAATTGGCCTTAGAGTATGAATGTTGTCTGTCTATCTGTGTTGGCCCTGTGATGAGGTGGCGACGTGTCCAGGGTGTACCCCGCCTGCCGCCCGAATGCAGCTGAGATAGGCTCCAGCACACCCCGTGACAAGCGGTAGGAAATGGATGGATGGATGGAAGTTGGAGCCACTATGCAGGCTAGATTTCATATTAAACTCAAAATGCCCCAATGCACACTACTTTGAACACCTCTGCTCTGCTTGAATATGATCAGGTTCCCGATGTTATTTCAATTTAGGGGTTGGGGGATGGGTGTAAACAATTTTTTTGTCGCTTTGTTGGGACATGACAGAAAATAACTGAGAAGCACTGCTTCAATGTTAATAGTGTTGGTCAAGAAAGCGAATACAATAATTAACAAATGATTGTCAAATCTTATTATTCATTTTACATGATCATGTTGTTTTTTGTATTTTTCATGAAATGCAGGGGAGGCGCTGTGTTCTAGAATTTAAGACATTATTTACAACCTCAAATGAATGTCTCATTATGACGATAACTAAGCTAGAGAGGACCTAATGACTCTTGAGTCCGCCCAAACAGTGTGTGTACATAAATAAAAATGACACGTCTTTAATATTGTGAACTGTCAAGAGTGATGACATCTTCTTAAAACGTCTCCCCGGGCCAACAATAAAAATAGAAAACTCTTCAAAAAGACGTTTGGTGTCTAATTAGAGTGTCTGCAGAATGTGCCTAGAGAGGTCTTTTTATCTTCATGGGAACATTAAGGAACACCGCAGTATTTTTTTTAAACACACCTTTAAGACTCTAAGTTAGCTTATTATAATAATTGAAAATCCATGAAATGATTACAATGTGTAAAACAATGAATCATGTTAAATATAGGAGGAAAAATTTAACTTTTTAACTTGGTTAAATGATGAGTTATTACATGTAAAAATACCTATTTAACTCATTGACATATTTAAAAAATATGTAAGTTGTGTTTTTTACCAGGTTTGTTAAGTCATTCATATTAAAAGTGTAAACAGAATATATATATATATATATATGTATATATATATATATATATATATATATATATATATATATATATATATATATATATATATATATGTGTGTGTGTGTGTGTGTGTGTGTGTGTGTGTGTGTGTGTGTGTGTGTGTGTATATATACATATGTATGTATAAATGTATATACATATATATACAAATATGTATACATACATACATATATATATATATATATGCGTGTATGTATGTGTATGCATATACATAGTCCTAGATATGTTTAAAATTATTTAAAGCGCACTATGCAAAATAAACGCAACATTATTAATATTACTACTACGGATAACTTTAACAAAAATTCCTCAAAACAGCCCACTACCTATAATATGGGCTTTTTTAACATAAGATCCATCCATCCATCCATCCATCCATTTTCTACCGCTTGTCCAAAACGTTATTAGTTAATGAGGTCATTAGAGACAACAATCTTAATGGGGACGGCCTGGTGAAGTGGGGAGAGTGGCGTGCCAGCAATCTGAGGGTTACTGGTTCAATCCCCACCTTCTACCATCCTAGTCACGTCCGTTGTGTCCTTGAGCAAGACACTTCACCCTTGCTCCTGATGAGCCTGGTTAGCGCCGTGCATGGCAGCTCCCGCCATCAGTGTGTGAATGTGTGAATGGGTGGATGTGGAAAATAGTGTCAAAGCACTCTGAGTTCCTTAAAAAGGTAGAAAAGCGCTATACAAGTACGACCCATTTACCATTAACGTCATTGGTCTCAGCGAAACCTGTCTCAAACAGACACATTTTTTACGCTGAACGAGGCATCTCCTCCTAACTATACAAATGTGCATATTGCCCGTCCCCTTAAAAGGGGGTGGGGGGATCGCACTAATATACAATGAAAACCTTAACCTTAACCCTAACCTAAGTAATAAATATAAATCATTTGAGGTGCTTAGTTTGAGGTCTGTCGCACCGTTGCCTCTCTACCTGGCTGTTATCTACCGCCCCCCTGGGCCCTATTCGGACTTTATCAGTGAATTCTCAGAGTTCCTCGCTGATCTAGTGACGCACGCCGACAATATAATTATAATGGGGGACTGAATACCCCATCATGCATTCCAGTTCCGGTCACCAATAATCCCCGCCCCTTTTCAGACAAGTTTTTTTAATTTTTTTTAATAAAGCCAAGTTGTTTGTAAACAAAATGTCTGCCTGACTGCCGACAAGTAGGCAGGAGCTCTACTTCATAATTTGAGGGCTTCAGCGGAGAATATAAGAACATTTTCAATGCAACAAGGGTCAGGCTGCAGCCGTCTGTTGCACCTGCTGGACGCGACACCTGAGCGGCCACACAACGGTGCTTTCTCCTCCCGACAGCCAAGCAGCCTGGAGCACTCGTTCCATTGCGAGTGTGCACCGCAGCATTATCAAGCGCAACGTTTCAGCTCATGGATATCGGGGCAAGAGGAGGAAAAGGTAATTAGACATTTATTTCTAAATGATTGTTGAATCCCAAGAAATGTAAGGCAACATGTAAGGCAACATGGCATTGTAGTCCTAAGAGTCTGACATCTATTGCAAACTTGCCGTTTGTCTCGGAGAAAGCGGACAAAAGTACACAGTCAAATCAGCTAGTAATGTTTGCAGCGTTGTTGCTATGGTAACATGTCGAAATGTGAGTCACGTCGTGGTACGTCAGCTAATTATATACTAATAATGGATTACATTTATTTAGCCCTCTTCTATCGACTAGATAAGGGGTCCCCAAACTACGGCCCGCGGGCCGGTTACGGCCTGCCAGCGTCCAAAATCCGGCCCGCGGGAAAACATTTTTTTATTATCATTTTAAATCTGACTCTTCTATTCCATTTTTTGGTGTCTCCTAGCCGCTCAGGCAAATCATTTTGTCTAAAAATGCATTTCCCTGTATGACTTATATTGTCTTAGCTGTTTTCATGTGATCTGATTGTTACATTCTTATTTCAGAGTCACCACACAGCTGCATGACCATTTCAACAAGGACGGAATAAACAACCTCTGGATTGTGTTCTTCGACTAATTCCAAAGTATGATGCAATTCTTTGCCATGATATAGCGATGGACACAGTGAAAAATGTGTTCAGTGGCTGTACTGGATCTGGGTGGCCAGTCAAGGGTGTTGGAGGTGCCAAATTTGGCTCTCTGTCTGGCCTCATCTTCATGCAACACATTGCGAAAACATCTATACAATGATCCTGGAAGGTTCCGGACATCCACATCATCACACACACCAAGAAATGCAGATACAGTTTGAGTGTGCTCTTGATAAAGCCTCTCCTGATGGAAGTTATCAGAGTCCTTGTCACACCCCGCCTCGGGTGAAGGTAATGTAACCATTGCAAACCAGACTTTCAAATCAAGGATGGCAAGGCACGCAGTTGGCAACAGTTTACAAACATTTATTGAAATCCCAAAAAGTGTCAAAAGGTGAACAATGACAGGAAAACAAAGCACCTACACTCTGTAATGGTAATAAACAGAGGCAATATTAGTATTGTATATTATATATAGTACATTTATATTCTAAATACATTTCAAAGTTGCATGCTTTAAATAGGCCTATATAATTCATCAAAATAAGCATATTAAAAATAATCAAAATGTAAATCATCCATTATAACAAAATACATGTATTCATAATCAAAGGTCAATAATCAAATATGTCAAAGTAAAGAATTAAATAATGAAAACAGATTTAGCAAAATCTATTAGCAATCAACAAAACTAATTTAACCGGTTACAACACAACATCTCATCATCAAAATAATCACCTCAGTAGATGATGCATGGAGACCGAAACTCCTGCTCAGGACAGAGAACCTCCTCTGGCAGTGACCAACAGCAGACTGTCAGAAAAACGGCATTTTCCAACTTAAATAGCCCATAGCTCCGCCCACTAGCTGGGACCAATTTGACAGGGGGAATTAAGAAAACAGTTATTTTGGAAATTACACCATAAATAACCATCACATGTCTAAAAAGTATTCACATAGTACTTTTGCATGTGTAGAGCAGTCATTTTTGTACACAGTATATTCAGGCTTTAGACAACACAACTTTCAAATGTCCAGTGTCCTTCTGTAATACCCAGCTTTTGATAATCATGGTTCGACCCAAATTTGGCCTAATTAGTGAATGCAGGTGTGTTCACCTATATAAAGCCCTCAACCCCACCCTGACTCTTTTAGTCAACTGTTCAGAGCCATGGTGGGTGACAGGTAACAATTTGTTGAGCACATGCTTTTCACTAGCTAACAAGATTGAATGTTTGTAGTTTGTCCATGTTGAGCTTCCCAACAAATGTGCACGGTTTGTGAGGAAGTCCAAAGGTCAAACAGTGACAGTGTGGGGTCAAACTGTCACATTACCTCCCTCCTCTCCAGCGACAGCAAGTTCAGGGAGACGAGACAGGTAATCAGCTAGCAAGTTAGTTTTGCCAGCTCGATGTGTGATATTGAAGCAAAAGGGCTGTAACGCCAAGTACCATCTGGTGACACGGGAGTTCTTATCCCTCATGGAGTTGATCCAGCTCAATGCTCGGTCCGTTTCCAGATCAAAGGTCCGTCCCAGAAGGTAATAACGTAGGCTGTCCAATGCCCACTTGATGGCAAGACATTCCTTTTCGATGGCAGAGTACCTAGTTTCTCTGGGATGCAGTTTACGGCTCAGATATAGAAGCGGTTGTTCCTCGCCCTCCTTTCCTTGGGCTAGGACGGCTCCAAGGCCCACACCGGAGGCATCAACTTGAACAAGGAATCGCTGGTTGAAGTCAGGACTTTGTAAGACCGGGAAAGAGCATAGAATAGCTTTGACCTTTGTGAAGGCAGTTTCACATTTTTCTGTCCATTTGACTGGATTAGAGGATGCTTTGGTAGTCAGCTCGACAAGAGGAGCTGTGATGGTAGAGAAGTGGGGCACAAATCTTCTGTACCACCCAGAAAGCCCCAAGAATGACCGGACCTGCTTCTTTGTCTAGGACTGTCTTGGATAGCCTTCACCTTGTCCACCTCACCTTGTCCACCTGAGGACGTATATGCCCGTTGCCAAGATGGTAACCTAGGTAGCACACCTCAGTTTTGGCCCACTCACATTTCTGGGTGTTAAGAGTGAGCCCGGCAGAATGGACTTGACGCAGGTGAGAGAGGTGGTCTTTCCAGGAAGTGCTGAAAACCACCACATCATCAAGATAGGCAGCAGAGAACTGGCCACACCCCTGCAGAGCGCGATCCATTAGCCGCTGAAAGGTTGCGGGGGCTCCGTGGAGTCCGAACCCACACACACCCTTTGGTCCACGGAAGGCAGTGTACTCCCTAGACTCCTTCTTTAAAGGGACTTGCCAGTATCCCTTACACAGGTCAAGGGTGGTGATGAACACAGCTTTGCCGAGCTTCTCAAGAAGTTCATCAATACGTGGCATAGGATAAGCATCAAATTTAGAAACGGCATTCATTTTGCGTAGGTCATTACAAACTCGTATCGTGTTGTCTTTTTTAGGAACGAGGACAATGGGGTTACACCACTCACTGTTTGAGGGTTCAATCACTCCTAGATCCAGCATGGTTTGGATTTCATGGTTGAGGGGCTCCACCATCCGCTCTGGCACTCTGTATGGGCGCTGACGGATAGGTGTTGGGTTTTTTAAGTGAATGACATGTTCAATTAGTGGAGTTCTTCCTGGCTTTCCACTGAACAATACTGGGAATTCTTCACACACTGCAATAGTTTATGGGCAGATTTTGCAGACAAGTGACTTACATCAGGTTTCTGTGGTGTAGTGAGCATGGACAGATCTGTCTCCTCCACATCATCCTCCATTTTCACTTCCCGTGCCAGCATCACCTATTTCTCTTGCAACTTCTTGCTTTGAGTAGGTACTTGACTGGCCTGGACATAATTTCCTTCCACGGATGATTTTCTCTCCTTCCATTCCTTCAGAAGGTTGATGTGGTACACTTGGGATGCTTTTCCTTTATCCGGATGTGAGATCTCATAGGTGACTGACCAGCTTGTCTGACCACGGAGTAAGGACCTTTCCATTGGGCCAGCAGTTTATGACTTGAGGTTGGAAGCGAGAGCATGACCTCTTGACCTGGCTGTAGCACCCTGTGACAAGCTTCCTGGCCATACCAGGTCTTCTGTTTCAAGGGGCAGACTGGGGCTCGATGCCCTGGCTGTTGGCAGTGGTAGCAGATGAGATCCTTCACTGGACTCTGTCTTGGGAACAGTCTGTTGTCCCCTGAGGTGCTGTAACCACCTGCTTTCTGCACACCTCTTTGGTGTGACAGGTCAGCTGCACCTTGGGCTGCTACATGGTTGTTCTGCTGCCTTGGCATTCGGAGTCCTTTACGAGCATTCAAGTACTGGCCTGCAAGTTTAGCAGCAGTAAGTCCGTCTTCTGGCTCATGTTCCTTCACCCAAGTCTTCATTTCTTTGGGCAGCATGCAAAGCATTTGCTCCAGAATGAAGAGCTCTGCAGTGTCTTCTTTGGAACGCTGCTCTGGCTTGATCCATCTTCTGTAGAGACCTTTGAGTCTGTTGTAAGTCTCCTTGGGAGATTCACCAGGGGGAATGTAGATTGACCGGAACTGGAGTCTATAAGTCTCAGGAGAGATACCAAACTTAGCAAGGAGGGCTTCTTTAAGGTCAGTATAGACGTTGGAAGAATCTTCCTCCATCGCAGAATAGGCATCCAGAGCTTTGCCGGTCAAGAGTGGAACAAGTCGGCAGGCCCAGTCAGACTGAGGCCAGCCCCAGGTGCGAGCGATGCGCTCGAAGCGGACAAGAAAGTTTTCGATGTCCTCACCCTGCTGGAAAGAGAGTATCTTTGGGCCTTGTCGGAGATGATGGTCAGGTGGCAAGGAATCTCTGGACGGCGACGCTTGAGGAATAGGAGTTGGCTGTGGGCGAGTTCTGGGTTTGGGTGACTGCTCATTATGACTATCATCAGTAGTACGGTAAGCATTTTGGTTAGTGAGTGAGTGATCTAGGCTAGGCCTTGTACAGACATTTTTTAACTCCTGGAGTTCACGGACTAGGATAGCTTCCCTACGTTGCTGTCCAATCAAAAAGTCTTGGAACATGTTAACCAGGGTAGGTTCACTTAGCACTCTTTCAGTCTTTGGTGGCTCAGCAGACCACCTAGCCTTCCCAGAACCCTTCCTATGCTGCATACGCCTAGCCCAGAGTTCTCAAAACCTTTGACGTCTTCTTCAGACTCCTGTGTTCCATCCAACTTCACGCTCCTCAGCCATAGTCATCCGGTCCAGCCTTATCGCCGTGGCCCCTCGACCAGCCATCTCATCAGTCTCCTCTGTCATTGCCACCTCCGACACTTGGGATCTCAAACCAGTTCTGGCCTGCCCTCTGCCAGATTTGTTGTAAACTCTGCGGCTTGCCATCCCACCACTGCCACCATATGTCACACCCCGCCTCGGGTGAAGGTTTTGTAACCGTTGCAAACCAGACTTTCAAATCAAGGATGGCAAGGCACGCAGTTGGTAACAGTTTACAAACATTTATTGAAATCCCAAAAAGTGTCAAAAGGTGAACAATGACAGGAAAACAAAGCACCTACAATCTGTAATGGTAATAAACAGAGGCAATATAAGTATTGTATATTATATATAGTACATTTATATTCTAAATACATTTCAAAGTTGCATGCTTTAAATAGGCCTATATAATTCATCAAAATAAGCATATTAAAAATAATCAAAATGTAAATCATCCATTATAACAAAATACATGTATTCATAATCAAAGGTCAATAATCAAATATGTCAAAGTAAAGAATTAAATAATGAAAACAGATTTAGCAAAATCTATTAGCAATCAACAAAACTAATTTAACCGGTTACAACACAACATCTCATCATCAAAATAATCACCTCAGTAGATGATGCATGGAGACCGAAACTCCTGCTCAGGACAGAGAACCTCCTCTGGCAGTGACCAACAGCAGACTGTCAGAAAAACGGCATTTTCCAACTTAAATAGCCCATAGCTCCGCCCACTAGCTGGGACCAATTTGACAGGGGGAATTAAGAAAACAGTTATTTTGGAAATTACACCATAAATAACCATCACATGTCTAAAAAGCATTCACATAGTACTTTTGCATGTGTAGAGCAGTCATTTTTGTACACGGTATATTCAGGCTTTAGACAACACAACTTTCAAATGTCCAGTGTCCTTCTGTAATACCCAGCTTTTGATAATCATGGTTCGACCCAAATTTGGCCTAATTAGTGAATGCAGGTGTGTTCACCTATATAAAGCCCTCAACCCCACCCTGACTCTTTTAGTCAACTGTTCAGAGCCATGGTGGGTGACAGGTAACAATTTGTTTGTTGAGCACATGCTTTTCACTAGCTAACAAGATTGAATGTTTGTAGTTTGTCCATGTTGAGCTTCCCAACAAATGTGCACGGTTTGTGAGGAAGTCCAAAGGTCAAACAGTGACAGTGTGGGGTCAAACTGTCACAGTCCTCTTTTTGCAGCCTCTCAATGCATTGCAGAACACTAGTAAAAAAAAACAGAAAACATCCTCTTCATTGCCTTTCACTTCAAAAAATAAAGCTTGAATCTGAAAAATGAAGAATATCATATGAACATACGTTGTGGATAAAGCAGGAAGTGCTTGTCACCATATTCCATCGTTACCGGAATACACGATCAGTCCATGCGTGCACGAAGACAACGTCACTTCTGTCAAATTGTTTTACGCAATTATGATCATCCCCATCATACCAGTTATCATGGTTTTCGCTTTTGTAATCATTATTTGAATAACAATAACATATAAAAGATTACATACAAAACAATTGTTACTTAAGAATACAGTATTTATTTGGAAACCGTACAGCAGCCTTAAATAGCAAATAAATATTTTTTACTATTACATTAAACACATCAATTCACAATACTGATCATTTAAAAGTTTAGTTTTTGTTACACCACAGACATAGATTTTTGTTAAAATACGTTGTTTAAAAAGAAGTATGCGATGAGTTAGTGGTGCCCCCGTGCGTCATTTATTGCGATGACAGAAAAGTAAAAATAGTTGAAAATGTGGCGATAATAGTCCCTTTTTTAAATGTACATTCTGTTAATTTTTATATTATTGTTCCCTTTTCCTCCTTGGTAAGCTATAGTTTTATACAAAACATTAAAATAACACAGAACATGACGTAGCAGACTCCGTCGTAAAATGTTCAATTTCCGGAAGTGACGTAGTTTCTACGCGCATGCGTGGACAGATTGTGTTTTCTGCTATCAATGAAGTAGTGTTCTGAAAACTTAGCAAAAGGATATGCACTTCCCTGTTTGGAGGAAAACAAAAGGCCATCCAACAGCAATGACTAGAATGGTGCATTTTTCTTTAAAGCTATTTACATATCAAAGATATATTTGATACTAAACATTCTCAAATTGAGTATTTACAAATTATTTTCGTCATAATTTTCAATCATTAAACAATATATTTAAACAACGCTAACAAAAAACAAGAAACGTAAGGAATAACAGTTAAAAGTATAAAACACAAATCAAATAAAAGCATCATATGACACATTACATATTGTTTTTTCTTTGATGTAATGTTTTTTTATAATGTCCCTGAGAGGGACAAGCGGTAGGAAATGGATGGATGGATAATAAAATGAAAAACTATTTGGTTTGCATGACATAACATTGTATTTATGAATAATGGATGGATGGAATATGTAATACTCCTAGTAGACACAGCAGTTTGACGGCATACTCAAGTTTTTATAACATTTACCTTGTAAGAACAGAATCCTTTCTTTGAACTCAAACAGTATATTATAAGTACTAAACAGTATATTGTAAGTACTAAACAGTATATTATAAGTACTAAACAGTATATTGTAAGTACTAAACAGTATATTGTAAGTACTAAACAGTATATTGTAAGTGCTAAACAGTACAACAGAAAGTTCAGTCCAGTAAAATTTTGAGATTAGACATTAATGGTTAATTGACTCTTTTTCAATGTGACAAAAAAAGAGCATTCTAAAGAAACAGCCTGGATGAATTTAGACAAAAGAGATTTATAATGTAACATTTGTGACATGATTGTAACTTTATTTGGGATAAGAAATGTGTTATGTTTAGTCCAATTTTTTTCAAAATGAATATGAGGTAAGAAGTTTCTCTGTGAAGTGAATTATATTTATATAGCGCTTTTTCTCTAGTGACTCAAAGAACTTTACATAGTGAAAACCCAATATCTAAGTTACATTTAAACCAGTGTGGGTGGCACTGGGAACAGGTGGGTAAAGTGTCTTGCCCAAGGACACAACGGCAGTCACTAGGATGGCGGAAGCGGGGATCGAACCTGGAACCCTCAGGTTGCTGGCACTGCCGCTCTACCAACCGAGCTATACCGGCTCTGGGACACAATCATTTTTGGTTCACAAGTTCTATCATAATTAATTGTGTTCCTTGTGTTATTGTTACATTTACTAACTAATAAGTTTACTTTAGCAATCATTAAGCTTGGAGAAACTTACTCCATTTGTTCATCCCGTAGAGAAGACTTTAAGAGCTGAAGAAGCAGGATTGAAATGCCATTCATCAATCTTTTATAATCAATAGGATTCATGTCAATAATATATTTTTCAACAAATTATTATGTTTGAATGAAAGTCCATTTCTGTCAAAAAATAATAGAAAAACAGGATATATTAATTTTCTTTTTAAATGTTCTTGTAGTCAGACAATATTTTCAGTATATTAAATGGAATTTTTACCTGATATTGGATAGGCTCCAGCACCCCCCGCGACCTCGAAAGGGACAAGAGGTAGAAAATGGATGGATGGATGTTTCGACTGTCATTTGCAGTCTTCTTCCGAAGGGTCACCTGACCACTGACGTGTTGCCTATTAGTTCCTCCCCCATTGGCCATCAAGTAGTCTGCTTGGTTGTCCAGGCCTATAAGAAGAGCTGATAGGCAACACATCACAGCAGTCAGGTGTCCCTTCTGAAGAAGACTGCAGATGACAGTCCAAACAGGTCAGGTAAAGATTCCCTCTAATGTACTAAAAAGATTGTCTGACTACAAGAACATTTGAAAAGTATATAAATAAAACGACATGAGTCTTTTTTGAGCAAAAAAAAAGGATATTTAGTATGTGTCTATGTGAAATATATTGAATATTCCAAACAATATATTTGTGTGGAGAGAACTTGTTTGGAAGCCAACTTCCATGAATCCAGAGGTTGTTTATTCCGTCCTTGTTGAAATGGTCATGCAGCTGTGTGGTGACTCAGAAATAAGAATGTAACAATAAGATCACATGAAAACAGCTAAGACAATATAAGTCATACAGGGAAATGCATTTTTAGACAATATGATTTGCCTGAGCGGCTAGGAGACACCAAAAAATGGAATAGAAAAGTCTGATTTAAAATAATAATAAAAAAATGTTTTCCCGCGGGCCGAATTTTGGACGCTGGCAGGCCGTAACCGGCCCGCGGGCCGTAGTTTGGGGACCCCTTATCTAGTCGATAGAAGAGGGCTAAATAAATGTAATCCATTATTATTAGTATATAATAAGCTACTGACGTACCACGACGTGACTCACATTTCGACATGTTACCATAGCAACAACGCTGCAAACATTACTAGCTGATTTGACTGTGTACTTTTGTCCACTTCCTCCGAGACAAACGCCAAGTTTGCAGTAGATGTCAGACTCTTAGGAGCCCCGGAAGCACTAGTTGCTAACTTGTTTGTAGTGGATGCACACAAGGCTAACTGCTTAGCTCATTACGATGCCATGTTGCCTTACATTTCGTGGGATTCAACAATCATTTAGAAATAAATAATGTGTAATTACCTTTTCCTCCTCTTGCCCCGATGAAACGTTGCACTTGACAATGCTGCGGCACACACTCGCAATGGAACGAATGCTCCAGGCTGCTTGGCTGGACTCAGGTGTCGCGTCCAGCAGGTGCAATCAACGGCTGCAGCCCGACCCTTGTTGCATTGAAAATGTTCTTATATTCTCCGCTGAAGCCCTCAAATGATGAAGTAGAGCTCCTGCCTCAGTTAAGCTACTTGTCGGCAGTCAGGCAGAAATTTTGTTTACAAACAACTTGGCTTTAAAAAAATAAAAAATAAAAAAAATAAACTTGTTTGAAAAGGGGCGGGGATTATTGGTGACCGGAACCGGAATGCAACCTCTCTCATACACACCGGTAAGATGCTCTCATACACATAACTGAAATCCTTGCACATATACTACTGAAATTGTTGTCTGTCACACGCACGTGTAAAAAGCACGCACACATACAGGTGAAATCCGTTTATACATAACAGTGAAAAATAATTCCAGGTGTTTGTGTGTGTGTGTGAGAGAAAAACATTTCAGTAGTGTTTATGAGAGTGTTTCAGTAGGGTGTGTGAGAGAAAAACATTTTAGTTGTTTATGTGAGAGCATTTCTGTAGCGTATGTAAGAGTGTTTCAGTAGTGTGTACAAGAGTGTTTCAGTAGTGTGTATAAGAGTGTTTCAGTAGTGTGTGTGTGAGAAAAATATTTCAGTTGTTTATGTGAGAGCATTTCAGTAGTGTATGTAAGAGTGTCTTAGTTGTGTATAAGTGTGTTTCAGTAGGGTGTATGAGAGAAAAACTTTTTAGTTGTTTATGTGAGAGCATTTCTGTAGTGTATGTAAGAGCATTTCAGTAGAGTATGTAAGAGGTAATTCTGAATAATGTCCCTAACGGCCCCTCATGGTCAGGGGTGTCACCACCTCCAAAGTTATGATACTCCCGTATACTAAAGTAATGTCCGATCATTACCTTATAAAATTCAAAGTTCTGACTCATTGTCAACAAGCTAATAATAATAACTGCTTTAGCAGCCGCAACATTAATGCTGTCACAACAATGACTCTTGCTGGCCTACTGCCTTCGGTAATGGCGCCATTCCCAAATTATGTAGGCTCTATTGATAACCTCACTAAAAACTTTAACAACGCCCTGCGCAACACCATTGATAGTATAGCACCGCTAAAGCTAAAAGAAGGCCCCTAAAAGGCATCCCCCATGGTTTACAGAAAAAACTAGAGCTCTTAAACTATCATGTAGAAAACTGGAACGCGAAGGGCGTGTGACTAAAGACTTCTAAGACTTCTTTCATCTCCGTAATATCGCTAAATGTCGTTCCATTTTGTCCACTAGCGACGCTGAGATCATTATTCATGCGTTCGTTACGTCTCGTCTCGATTACTGTAACATATTATTTTCGGGCCTCCCTATGTCTAGCATTAAAATATTACAGTTGGTACAAAATGCGGCTGCTAGACTTTTGACAAGAACAAAAAAGTTTGATCATATTACACCTATACTGGCTCACCTGCACTGGCTTCCTGTGCACTTAAGATGTGACTTTAAGGTTTTACTACTTACGTATAAAATACTACACGATCTAGCTCCATCCTATCTTGCTGATTGTATTGTACCATATGTTCCGGAAAGAAATCTATGTTCAAAGAACTCCGGCTTATTAGTGATTCCCAGAGCCCAAAAAAAGTCTGCGGGCTATAGAGCAATTTCTATTTGGGCTCCAGTACTCTGGAATGCCCTCCCGGTAACAGTTAGAGATGCTACCTCTACCTTTAAATAAACCCCTCTTTTAGACCAGTTGATCCGCCGTTTCTTTTCTGCTCTGCCACCCTCTCCTTCGTCGGTCCCCTCCAAGGTTTCTCATTGTGTCCCATTGAGTTGAGTTTCTTCTTGCACTGATGTGGGATCTGAGCCAAAGATGTCGTTGTGGCTTGTGCAGCCCTTTGACACACTCGTGATTTAGGGCTATATAAGTAAACTTTGATTGATAGATTGATTGATCAATTGAGAATAAAAAGCTTTTAATATGTATATATACATATTAGATTGACCACATTTCTACCACATGTATGTACAGTATATGTCTGTGTGTGTGTGTGTGTGTGTGTGTGTGTGTGTGTGTGTGTGTGTGTGTGTGTGTGTGTGTGTGTGTGTGTGTGTGTGTGTGTGTGTGTGTGTGTGTGTGTGTGTGTGTATGTATGTATGTATATGTGTATATACACTACCGTTCAAAAGTTTGGGGTCACCCAAACAATTTTGTGGAATAGCCTTCATTTCTAAGAACAAGAATAAAACTGTCGAGTTTCAGATGAAAGTTCTATTTTTCTGGCCATTTTGAGCGTTTAATTGACCCCACAAATGTGATGCTCCAGAAACTCAATCTGCTCAAAGGAAGGTCAGTTTTGTAGCTTCTGTAACGAGCTAAACTGTTTTCAGATGTGTGAACATGATTGCACAAAGGTTTTCTAATCATCAATTAGCCTTCTGAGCCAATGAGCAAACACATTGTACCATTAGAACACTGAAGTGATAGTTGCTGGAAATGGGCCTCTATACACCTATGTAGATATTGCACCAAAAACCAGACATTTGCAGCTAGAATAGTCATTTACCACATTAGCAATGTATAGGGTGTATTTCTTTAAAGTTAAGACTAGTTTAAAGTTATCTTCATTGAAAAGTACAGTGCTTTTCCTTAAAAAATAAGGACATTTCAATGTGACCCCAAACTTTTGAACGGTAGTGTATGTATGTATGTATATATGAATATATGTATTATATATGTATATATGTATATGTATGTATTTATAGATTTATATAGATTCATATATTTCTTTAAATATGTATGTTTAGCTATATTGATAGATGTCATGAAATATTGTTGATTTAAAAGGGATTAACAATGGAAATGCACATTTTATGTAAATGACTTACCAAACCTGATAAAATGTATACAAAATCTCAATTAGTCAAGTAGATATGTTCTACAGGTAATTGTTCATCATTTAACCAAGATAAAAAGTGTAATTTAGCCTTTTATATTCAACATGATTCCTTGTTTGAGCCGTTGTAAATATTTCATGGATTTTTTATTTATATAATAGGCCAATTTATAGTCTCTATATATATATATATATATATATATATATATATATATATATATATATATATATATATATATATATATATATATATATATATATATATATATATATGTATATATATGTATATATGTATATATATATATGTATATATATATATATGTATATATATATATATATATATGTATATATATATATATATGTATAAATATGTATATATGTATATACGTGTGTGTGTGTGTATATGTGTGTATATATATTTTTTTACATATCTAGATGGCAATACAACCTTTCAGTGGATCCACACTTCCCCCTGCAGCTTTGTAGCTGCAAGTGGAGGTGCATGGTTACTTCTACCACTAGATGGCAGCATTGTGCTGCACAGTGGGACCTTTGAAGCGCTGCACTAGTTAGGAATGTTCTTGGACTTAGCAACATCCAACTTGATGAATGGACCTCAGAAAGGCCTCAAATTCACACTCAGGGAGGAAAACGACCAAGGCTCTTTGTTTTAAAGCTGTCTTAAACCGTCTAATACGACATCAAGGCTACTTCCTCCATGTTTGAGCGAGCATTGAGGCGGTGATGACACATTAGCGTAGTTAGTGATCCCTCTTTCAGCATCGGATCATTCCTTGTTTTTCCTTCTCTCAACTCTTCCGCTGGGATGCGTCCAGGCCGCAGACTCAGGAGTCGCTCAGTCTGACAGTAATGCCGTAATTTCGGGGCTTGGCCGTGACAATAGTCTCCCCCCCCACCCCCCGCTCGCCAAAGACCATTCGCACACGGATCATTGGGGATGTCACAGTGGGGTTGGAAAGCAGACGAATGGGGTGAAAAAGTGCCTCTCAGACATGACAGAGACCACATGAGAGACACCCCAGTATCGAGTGGCTTTAAAAAAATACATAGGGTTCTTGCTTTGACCTCGTTCAGAACAATACTCTCAGTGTTCGGACAATCAGGGTTTTGACTCCTACAGAGAAGACCGTAAACTATAGTTATTTTACTACATTGTGTTGCAATAGGGTTATAGCTTCAAAGGTTGAAGAATATCAATCAATAACTGGTGACTAGGTACACATGATTAAGTCACTGGGCTACCAACATCAATTGTATTATTCCATTCCATATTTTGTGATTTTGAAAAACCTGGGTTTAGCATTGTGACTGCTACAAAACTAAAACGGAGCACATTTGTCCTTTGGTCTCAGCTAGCTAGCTAGTCAGGGCACCCTTCCCAGCAGGCACAAGGCATTGAAACAACGTTGAGACCTTGTTTAATTAGGTCCTGATGTTGAGCAACTCAAACATAACGTTGAAACAACATGCTTTTTGACAATGTTTAATCAATGTTGGGTTGTGACGTTGATTTGACCGTTGCATTTTGGTCATTTCCCAACCAAAATTCTACAACTCAAAATAACGTTGAAACAACATGCTTTTGACGATGTTTAATCTATGTCGGGTTCTGACGTTGATTTGACCGTTGAATTTTGGTCATTTCCCAACCATTATTGTACAACACAAATACACCGTTAAACAACATGCTTTTTGACGACGTTTAATGAATGTTTGGTTCTGACGTCGATTTGATCATTGAAATTTGGTCATTTCCCAACCAACAACCTGGATCCAATGTTGGACATCAACTCAGTTTACATATATAACTATTTTTCAACATTGTTTCAAAGTCAGTTTTAAAGGACATGTACGCATAATCAATGTTGTATCAATGTCTTGTGCCTGCTGGGTTAGCTAATCTACAAAACAATAGCATTATATCCGTGACATATAGTTAAGAGTGTGACTCAGACAGTGTTTTGAATAGTGCTTTAAATTCTTTGGCACGGATATTAGTACAAAATCAATAGGAATCATGTTTTTACTAAGAGAAATCAACGCTTGAAAGCAGATTGTTGGAGATGCTTTGTGTGTTGGTTAGCTTAGCAACAAAGAACTAACTCTTCCTTTAACTTCTGCTCCTGTTTTATTTTCATTGACCTAAAACGAGTGGAGTTCTTGGTATAAAGGAGGTACATGTTTTTTTTTAGTGCAGTGACTCTACATGAATTATACAGTATATGAGTGATATCAGTACCACTACACAGCAAGGATGACTGAGGTGTAGTTTATGACAAGAAGGTGGAGTGTACAAAATGTTCATTGATGTTTGTTCATGAACACTCGGCTCCATTCAGCACATTGAGCTGACATCTATTTCTGTGACATGTTGACTGCTGCCATCACGCCGTGAATCCACCTGTGTTCATCCCGCCAGACTGTGGGCACCGACATTGTGCTTGTTTTATGTCGCACACACACACCCACATGTATGTTAGGACACACACACACACACACACACACACACACACACACACACACACACACACACACACACACACACACACACACACACACACACACACACACACACACACACACACACACACACACACACACACACACACACACACACACTGTGGGCATTCATAGTGGGCGGTAATAGCGCTGCAGCTTTCAGAGTGCAGATAACGTCACAATGTGTACTCAGTGCAGACATGATTGCTCTGCTTGTTTACAACGCTGCCGTGGTAAAAGACCAGGCAGACCCCTAGGCATTTCCTTACTGGGAGAGAGGGGCCACTGTAGTACTCTTCTTCTTCTTTAGGGGCCACTATAGTACTCTTTTTCTTCTTCATTAGGGGCCACTATAGTACTCTTCTTCTTCTTTAGGGGCCACTATAGTACTCTTCTTCTTCTTCATTGGGGGCTACTATAGTACCCTTCTTCTTCTTCTTCGTTAAGGGCCACTATAGTACTCTTCTTCTTCTTTAGGGGCCACTATAGTACTCTTCTTCTTCTTTAGGGGCCACTATAGTACTATTCTTCTTCTTCATTGGGGCTACTATAGTACTCTTCTTCTTCTTTAGGGGCCACTATAGTACTATTCTTCTTCATTGGGGGCTACTATAGTACCCTTCTTCTTCTTCTTCTTCTTCTTCGTTAAGGGCCACTATAGTACTCCTCTTCTTCTTTAGGGGCCACTATAGTACTCTTCTTCTTCTTTAGGGGCCACTATAGTATTCTTCTTTTTCTTTAGGGGCCACTATAGTACTCTTCTTCTTCTTTAGGGGCCACTATAGTACTCTTCTTCTTCTTCATTAGGGGCCACTATAGTACTTTTCTTCTTCTTTAGGGGCCACTATAGTACTATTCTTCTTCTTCTTTAGGGGCCACTATAGTACTCTTCTTCTTCTTCATTAGGGGCCACTATAGTACTTTTCTTCTTCTTTAGGGGTCACTATAGTACTATTCTTCTTCTTCTTTAGGGCCCACTATAGTACTCTTCTTCTTCTTTAGGGGCCACTATAGTACTCTTCTTCTTC
This sequence comes from Entelurus aequoreus, assembly GCF_033978785.1. Taxonomy (NCBI): domain Eukaryota; kingdom Metazoa; phylum Chordata; class Actinopteri; order Syngnathiformes; family Syngnathidae; genus Entelurus; species Entelurus aequoreus. Next base: position 62,706,613 of record NC_084733.1, on the reverse strand, counting down.
TTCATTGGGGGCTACTATAGTACCCTTCTTCTTCTTCTTCGTTAAGGGCCACTATAGTACTCTTCTTCTTCTTTAGGGGCCACTATAGTACTCTTCTTCTTCTTTAGGGGCCACTATAGTATTCTTCTTTTTCTTTAGGGGCCACTATAGTACTCTTCTTCTTCTTTAGGGGCCACTATAGTACTCTTCTTCTTCTTCATTAGGGGCCACTATAGTACTTTTCTTCTTCTTTAGGGGCCACTATAGTACTATTCTTCTTCTTCATTAGGGGCCACTATAGTACTCTTCTTCTTCTTCGTTAAGGGCCACTATAGTACTCTTCTTCTTCTTTAGGGCCCACTATAGTACTCTTCTTCTTCATTAGGGGCCACTATAGTACCCTTCTTCTTCTTTAGGGGCCACTATAGTACTATTCTTCTTCTTCATTGGGGCTACTATAGTACTCTTCTTCTTCTTTAGGGGCCACTATAGTACTATTCTTCTTCATTGGGGGCTACTATAGTACCCTTCTTCTTCTTCTTCTTCGTTAAGGGCCACTATAGTACTCCTCTTCTTCTTTAGGGGCCACTATAGTACTCTTCTTCTTCTTTAGGGGCCACTATAGTATTCTTCTTTTTCTTTAGGGGCCACTATAGTACTCTTCTTCTTCTTTAGGGGCCACTATAGTACTCTTCTTCCTCTTCATTAGGGGCCACTATAGTACTTTTCTTCTTCTTTAGGGGCCACTATAGTACTATTCTTCTTCTTCTTTAGGGGCCACTATAGTACTCTTCTTCTTCTTCATTAGGGGCCACTATAGTACTTTTCTTCTTCTTTAGGGGCCACTATAGTACTATTGTTCTTCTTCTTTAGGGCCCACTATAGTACTCTTCTTCTTCTTTAGGGGCCACTATAGTACTCTTCTTCTTCTTCATTGGGGGCTACTATAGTACCCTTCTTCTTCTTCTTCGTTAAGGGCCACTATAGTAATCTTCTTCTTCTTTAGGGGCCACTATAGTACTCTTCTTCTTCTTTAGGGGCCACTATAGTATTCTTCTTTTTCTTTAGGGGCCACTATAGTACTCTTCTTCTTCTTTAGGGGCCACTATAGTACTCTTCTTCTTCTTCATTAGGGGCCACTATAGTACTTTTCTTCTTCTTTAGGGGCCACTATAGTACTATTCTTCTTCTTCATTAGGGGCCACTATAGTACTCTTCTTCTTCTTCGTTAAGGGCCACTATAGTACTCTTCTTCTTCTTTAGGGCCCACTATAGTACTCTTCTTCTTCATTAGGGGCCACTATAGTACTCTTCTTCTTCTTCATTAGGGGCCACTATAGTACTTTTCTTCTTCTTTAGGGGCCACTATAGTACTATTCTTCTTCTTCATTAGGGGCCACTATAGTACTCTTCTTCTTCTTCGTTAAGGGCCACTATAGTACTCTTCTTCTTTAGGGCCCACTATAGTACTCTTCTTCTTCATTAGGGGTCACTATAGTACTCTTCTTCTTCTTCATTAGGGGCCACTATAGTACTTTTCTTCTTCTTTAGGGGCCACTATAGTACTATTGTTCTTCATTAGGGGCCACTATAGTACTCCTCTTCTTTGTTAACGGCCGCTATAGTACTTTTCTTCTTCATTAGGGCCCACTATAGTACTCTTCTACTTCGTTAGGGGCCACTATAGTACTCTTCTTCTTCTTCATTAGGGGCCACTATAGTACTCTTCTTGTTCTTTAGGGGCCACTATAGTACTGTTCTTCTTCTTCTTCGTTAAGGGCCACTATACTACTCTTCTTCATTAAGGGCCACTATACTACTCTTCTTCTTTAGGGGCCACTATAGTACTCTTCTTCTTCTTTAGGGGCCACTATAGTACTCTTCTCCTCCGTTAAGGGCCACTATAGTACTCTTTTTCTTCTTTAGGGGCCACTGTAGTACTCCTCTTCTTCGTTAAGGGCCACTATAGTACTCTTCTTCATTAGGGCCCACTATAGTACTCTTATTATTGTTTAGGGGTCATTATAGTACTCTTCTTCTTCTTTGGGGCCACTATATTACTCTTCTTCTTTAGGGGCCACTGTAGTACTCTTCTTCTTCGTTAGGGCCACTATTGTACTCTTTTTCTTAGTTAAGGGCCACTATAATACTCTTCTTCTTCTTTAGGGGCCACTATAGTTCTCTTCTTTTTCTTTAGGTGGCACTTGAACTCTTCTTCTTCTTTAGTTGGCACTCGAATGTTTGTTCTTCTTTAGTTGGCACTAGAATGCTTCTTCTTCTTTAGTTGGCACGAGAAATGTACTTTTTCGTTAGGGGCCAATATAGTACTCCTCTTCTTCTTCTTCTTCTCTTTTAGGTGGCACTAGAATGCTTCTTCTTCTTTAGGTGGCACTAGAACTTTTCTTCATTAGGTGGCACTAGAGTGCTTCTTCTTCTTTAGGTGACAACTAACTGATTGTAATGGAATTGATATGGAAACGATAAAAAAGGTTATTGAAGAGATCTCAGGACCATTAATGTATATTAGCAATCTTAACATTGCAACACATGCCAATACGGCCGGGTTAGATTAGTAAAGTGCAATTTTAAATTTCCCGTGAAATATTCTGCTGAAAACGTCTTGGTATGATGACGTTTGCGCGTGACGTCACGGATTGTGCGGACATGTTGGGACACCATTGTGGCCAGCTTTTAAGTCGTCTGTTTTCATCGCAAAATTCCACAGTATTCTGGACATCTGTGTTGGTGAATCTTTTGCAATTTGTTTAATGAACAATGAAGACAGCAAAGAAGAAAGCTGTAGGTGAGGTGAGATCGGTGTATTAGCGGCTGGCTGCAGCAACACAACCAGGAGGACTTTGAGTCGGATAGCAGACGCGCTACCGTGAGTACAGCTTTGGCTTCCAAACATTTGATCGCTTGCCCGTACGTGCGTGCCGCTATGTGCATGTCACGTACGTAACTTTGGGGAAATATATGTGCTGTATGAACTTTACGGAAGTGAACGGTACTTTGGGCTGTGGGATTGAGTGTGTTGTGCGGGTGTTTGAGTTGTATTGGTGGGTTATATGGACGGGGGGGAGGTGTTTGTTATGCGGATTCATTTGTGGCATATTAAATATAAGCCTGGTTGTGTTGTGGCTAATAGAGTATATATATATATGTCTTGTGTTTATTTACTGTTTTAGTCATTCCCAGCTGAATATCAGGTCCCACCCGCCTCTCACAGCATCTTCCCTATCTGAATCGCTTCCACTGCCCTCTAATCCTTCACTCTCACTTTCCTCATCCACAAATCTTTCATCCTCGCTCAAATTAATGGGGTAATCGTCGCTTTCTCGGTCCGAATCGCGCTCGCTGCTGGTGGCCATGATTGTAAACAATGTGCAGATGTGAGGCGCTCCACAACCTGTGACGTCACACCACTTCCGGTACAGGCAAGGCTTTTTTATCAGCAACCAAAAGTTGCAAACTTTTTTGTCGATGTTCTCTACTAAATCCTTTCAGCAAAAATATGGCAATATCGCGAAATTATCAAGTATGACACATAGAATGGACCTGCTATCCCTGTTTAAATAAGAACATTTCATTTTAGTAGGCCTTTAATCACAATATTCTAATAAAAAAACTAAGACGATATGGCATCAGAGGGTTGGTCTTAAACTGGATAAGAAGTTATTTAATGAACAGGAAACAATACGTGAAGCTAACACACATCTACAACGCTAAATATATCCTGTGGTGTACCTCAGGGATCAATAATAGGACCAACATTATTCAATCTCTGTATAAATGACATTTGTAACGTTACAAAATATTTAAAGTTAGTATTATTTGCGAATGATACAACAGTGTTTTGTTCAGGAGAGACCACACAGAAGCTAATACAAATAACAGAATAAATGAACAAATTAAAAAGATGGTTTGACAAAAACAGATTATCTTTGAATCTCAGTAAAAATAAAATAATGCTACTTGGTAACAGTAGAAGAGAAAGTCAAACACAAATACAAATAAATGGAATAGAAATTGAAAGAGTAAATGAAACTGTCAGGACTAGGTTCTCGGGTTGTGTTTCTCCAGAAGGCAATGGAAAATTGGCGCGAGCCAGACGTGAGTTTGAATACATGATTTATTTTTAACACTAATAAACTAAAAAAAGGAAGCAAACAAATGGCGCGCACAAAGGCGGAAATACAAACTTGACTACGAAACAAAAGACATGCACGTGGGCACAAAAACTATGAACAAAGAAACAAAAACACTAACTGTGGTCTTAATAAACAAAACTTACTTGGCATGAGAAAAAACATGAAAAAGAGCAGCATGGATCATCAGAGTGGTAGGAGTGTGAATGTGTGAGGACGCCAGGACGAACAACAGAAACAGACAGATTTAAATAGTGACTTGATCAGTGAAAACAGGTGCGTGACTCGAAACGTGAAACAGGTGCGTGGCAAGACAGGTGAAAACTAATGGGTGACCATGGAAACCAAACCAAACAAGGAAGTGCAACCAGGAACTAAAAAGAGTCCAAAAAACAAACACATGGCCAAAACAAAAACATGAACAGACATGACAGAAACCAAATTTCTAGGTATAATGATTGATGATAAATTGAACTGCAAATCTCATGTAAAAAATATACAACAAAGTAGCAAGAAACACGTCAATAATGAATAAAGCAAAACATGTTCTAGACCAAACAACACTTCATATTCTCTACTGCTCGTTAGTGTTACCATATCTGAGTTATTGTGTAGTAATATGGGGAAATAATTACAAAAGTACACTTCATTCATTAACCATGTAACAAAAAAGATCAGTTAGAATAATACATAATGTTGGATATAGAGAACATACAAACCCTTTATTTATTGAATCAAAAATACTGAAATTCCACAACATAGTGAATTTGCAAACAGCTAAAATTATACACAAAGCAAACTATAACCTGCTACCCAAGAATATACAACAATTCTTCTCAAAAAAAGAGGAGAAATATAATCTTAGAGAAACATGTAATTCAAAACATTTGTATGCACGTACAACACTTAAGACCTTCAGTATATCATTATTTGGAATTCAATTATGGAATGGATTAAGGTGGCACAAGTCACTACTAATCTTCTTTAGAGGGCACTAACTATTACATTTCTGCGCCTACTCCTCCTCTTTTGGTGGCATAGTCACTACTCTTCTTTAGGTGGCAAAAGGTACTACTCTTCTTCTGCCTTTACTTTTCTTTTTCTTTGGCACTTGCCACTCACTTCTTCTGCCACTACTCTTCTTGTTTAGGTGGCACAAATCACTACTATTCTTCTTTAGGTGGCCTTACCCACTACTCTTCTTCTGCCACTATACTCTTCTTCTTTATGTGGCACAAGTCAATGCCGTTTTTCTTTAGGAAGCCTAACCATTACTCTTCTTCATGGGACTATTAATAAATATCATGTGGTAGTGTCTACCTATATATTCCACAACTTTTAGAGATACACTGACAGATATTACTTTTCGACAAACACTCTTTGATGAAGTTGAGAGCTTGGCAGGGAAACGTGGTCTTCCAAAGCAGAAAAGTGTCAATGTTGTTCTGGATTAACACTTCCAGCCCAGTGTAGCGTATATTTCTGTTCCACAAGGTGTTTCTAAATGCTGTGAAGTCTTGTCACGCCCATGGAAGCATGCCAGTGCTGTTCCAGAGGCTCCTGAGGGTGACTTGGAACTTTCTGTCTGCAGTTTTTTTTGTGCAAGCGTAAAAATCCCTTAACATGTCATCCAACTTTAAAATACAACTTTGCAAGCTCCATCTTTCTCACTGCCTCCTTTCCCCGCCATAATTCTCCTTTTCTGTTGGTTCCGCCTCAGGTAACTTCCATGACATGACGGGTCTCACTGGATGATGATGTTGGGTCTGGAAGGACCAGCAACTCAATCAGCCCACATTGCTCTAAAACTTTTGTAACTATGTGTGTATATATATATATATATATATATATATATATATATATATATATATATATATATATATATATATATATATATATATATATATATATATATATACATATATATATATATATATACATATATATATATATATATATATATATATATATATATATATATATATATATATCTCTAGAAGGACCAGCAACTCAATCAGCCCACATTGCTCTAAAACTTTTGTAACTATATGTATATATATATGTGTGTATATATATATATATATATATATATATATATATATATATATATATATATATATATATATATATATATATATATATATATATATATATATATATATACACACATATAGTTACAAAAGTTTTAGAGCAATGTGGGCTGATTGAGTTGCTGGTCCTTCTAGATATATATATATATATATATATATATATATATATATATATATATATATATATATATATATATATATATATATATATATATATATATATATATATATATATATATATATATATATATATATATATATATTTAGTGTTGATTGGCAACACTAAATTGGCCCTAGTGTGTGAATGTGAGTGTGAATGTTGTCTGTCTATCTGTGTTGGCCCTGCGATGAGGTGGCGACTTGTCCAGGGTGTACCCCGCCTACCGCCCGAATGCAGCTGAGATAGGCTCCAGCGACCCCAAAAGGGACAAGCGGTAGAAAATGGATGGATGGATGGATGGATGGATGGATATATATATATATATATATATATATATATATATATATATATATATATATATATATCTATCTATATATATATATATATCTACAGTATACCCATCCAGGGCGTTGTTTGGGACCACTGTTTTAAAATCGACAGTTTTTTTTATTTTTATAAACGCATCATAAATTTAGACAACATTAAGGATTTTTAGGTCCAAAATGTGTGTCACAGCTCAGTTGGCAAGTCACATTAGCATCCTGTCACTTACATGCTAAGTGAGTGAGATAGTTGACAGTCCATAAAGTCCAGGGAAAGACTTACCATAAGACAACAACTCAAGACAGTCATTGATTTACAAGTACAACCCATTTACCATTTACCATTTGCATTAGTTCAGTGTGTAAAGGACTTAGGTTTGTAGGTTTTTGTGTCACGGACCGGACCACAACACCATCCTGACAGCCTCTGGCTTGTTTTCTCTCATCCCACGCTAAATGCTCTGCACCCTCCATCCCAAAAGTCTTGAGCGGGAGCGAGTGCTTCTGCCTGTTGCCATGGCGACAAGCCTGGGCAGTGGGCAGCGGATGGCAGCAGGGTTCACGCCGGAGTCAATTATCCCTGCAGGGATGTCGGACACGGCACCGTCACAACGGAATATGCTGCTCTGATGGCAGAAGACCAGGTTTGGATAAAGCACAGGTGAACTTCTAAAATACATTGAATTTATTTTCAATGTTGATGCTTTAAAAAAAATAAAAAAATGTTACTTATTTTTAGTTGTCAAATGGTTTGCAAGCACACTGTTTTTGTACGATGATTCCGAACAGACTTCCGGTTTAGCGTGTTGCTTCCGACCGGCGTGCATCCATCAGCGGAGTGGACTGCACAGAGCCTCATTGTTCTGCTTCTTGACACAGCAGCTCTGTGAGAAGACACTTGACAGGCCTCAAGCTTGTGTCCAGCCGGCCCCCCTGACGTTGTTTGCACCCGCATGATGGATGACTTCTTATCTGCGCCGGCCAATCGGCGGAGTCATCCAGCGCAGTTTGGTTACGGAGCTCTTTTTTCTGTCCATGAAAGGCTTGGTGTCAAACTCCACGCCTCTCAATGGCCGCCGTCCCGTAGGCGGGCCTTTGTTTCGCTGACTGATGACTTTGGGCTGTGGACCAGCTTCCATGAGGTTGGTACCAAAGTGAGTCTGGCAGCGATGGAGGAGGCCTGCTCGGGTCAGGACTGTTTTGTCGGCGCTGACAGCCACAGAGAACACGGGACATCGCTCATATCCAGCTAGCCAGCGTGTTACTTTGGCCCCGCCGCAGGTTCTTGGGCCCTTGAGCAGAACCCCTACATCTTCCATCTGTTTGTCTGTCCAACACTCCAATCCATTATTTATCCATCCATCACAGTTTACACTGCCATCCCTTAAATCCAGTTTCCATCATCCACCCGTCTGTCTTTTTATTTATCCGTCATCCAACTTTGCATGTATCTTGTCTTGGCCATCCATCCATCCGTCCTGTGAAGAGTTTGTCATCCTAGTCTGTTCCGTCCATCCATTCATCTGTGTTCTTTATTTATCCATCATTCAACTTTGCATGTACTATATCTTGTCTTGGCCATTCATCCATCCATACATCCATCCACCGTCTGATTAGTGTTTCCATTCTTGTCTGGTCTGTCCATCCAACCATGTCTTTGCATAAATCCATCCTTCTATCCATCCATTAACCATGTATTTTATGTATCCATCATCCAACTTTGCATGTATTCTGTCTTGTCCACCCATCCATCCATACATCCATCCACCCACCCATCCCTCCATCCAACCATCCATCCATCTAGCCTCTGATTATTTTTCCATTCTTGTTTATTTGTCCATTAACCATGTATTTTATTTGTCCATCATCAAACTTTGCATGTATCTTGTCTTGGCCATCCATCCATGCATCTATCCATCCTCTGATTAGTTTTTCCATTCTTGTCTGGCCTGTCCATTAACAATGTTTTTATCTATCCTTCATCCAACTTTGCACAAATCTGGTCTTGTCCATCCATCCATCCATCCATCCATCCATCCACCCACCCGTCCGTCCAACCATGTCTTTTATTTATCCATCATCCAACTTTACATGTATTCTGTCTTGTCCAATCCATTACTTATCCATCCATCAATGTCTGTTTGTTCATCTCATGTCTGTTCATCCATCCATCTGTCAGTTCGCCCAGTTTATCCCTTTAATCCCTTTTACATCATCCATCCGTCAGTCTTTTTATTTTTCCGTCATCCAACTTTGTATATATTCTGTCTTGTCCATCTATCCATCCATTCATCCGTCCATCCATCCATCCCTCCATCCGTCCTGTGATGAGTTTGTCCATCCATTCATCTGTGTTCTTTATTTATCCATCATCCAATCTTGCATGTATATTGTCTTGGCCATCCATCCATCCATCCATCCATCCATCCATCCATCCATCCTTTGATTAGTTTTTCCATTCTTGTCTCGTCTGTCCATTAACCATGTATTTTATTTATCCTTCATCCAACTTTGCATGTATTCTGTCTTATCCACCTATCAGTCATTCCATCCATCCATCTATAGATCCATCCTTCATCCATCCTCTGATTAGTTTTTTAATTCTTGTCTGGTCTGTCCATCCATTATCCAACTTGGCATAAATATTGTATTGTCCATCCATCCGTGTACTTCATTTACTCAACATCCAACTTTGCATGTATCTTTACTATCCATCTGTTGTTCCCGTGGAGATTTGTCCATTCTTGTGTTGCCCGTCCATCCATCCATCAGTCTCCTTTATTTATCCATCATCCAACTTTCCATGTATTTTTTCTTGACCGTCCATCCAGCCATCCTCTGATGAGTATGTTCTTGTCTTGTCCGTCCATTCAACCATGTCCTTTATTTATCATCATCCAACTTTGCATGTATTTTGTCTTGTTTGTCCATCTGTGTACTTAACTCCTTCAGTCCTTGAATCTGTCCACCATCCAATGCATACATGCCTCTCTGCCCTTCATCCAACAGAACTGTTTGCTCTTATCAATATTAAAAATATCAACCTTTTCTCTGAAATGGACCACTACCTTAAAGTTTTTTACAATTTAGGAATGTTTACCCGTTTTCCCCGGCAGAGACACGTGTTGACATTAGGAATCCATTACTAATGTACACATACGGCTAATGCGTGCTCACTCTGCTAGCAGCCTTTGCTAGCAGACGTGATTAAACAGGAGTTTCCAAACGGTGAACGAAAGAGTGAGACTGAGGTGTTGCTATCCCCTCACCCCCACACACACGCATCATTCACACTTGCACAGTGTTGTGTTTTTCTCACCGTCATCAGACCGCCGAGGTCATGGAGACCTTGCGGCTGAATGGACCCCCTGTTCTGGAAGCAGGTAAGGAGAACCTTGGCGGGCCTCGGCCAGGAAGTAGACGAGTGTTCACACCGAGATAACAACGTTTACTCTGATCGGAGAGACAACGTGTTACTCGGAAGCTGCCGCTGGTTGTCCTTAAAAGCCGATCACAGGCTGATATGAAGACAGCCAAGGTTGGACATGATACAAAGAGGCATCAGAATGCGCACACGTGGAAATCAAGTCATTAAAGTTGAAAGTGAAATAGTGAGAATTTATTCACGAAGAAAGGAAAATATGGACTCTTCGCTCAAGATAAACAATGTGGATTTCATCATGTTATGAATTAGTATCTATATAATTGTGTGAATGCCCAAGCATCAATAAATCCTCTATGTATTTTTATTATAATTATTATTATTATCATCATTACTACTACTATTATCATTATTATTATTATTATTACCATTATTATTACTATTATTATTATTATTACTACTACTATTATCATTATTATGATTATTATTAATATTATTATTATTATTATTATTATGATTATTATTATCCCACAATTTTCATGCAATCGGAACTGTTCAAGTATCAAAACGTTCGGCTCGACTGGGAAGTCCCACATTTCTCAACCGATTCAAACCGTTCCAGCATCCACACACTCATCCTACCATGGACAATCGAACTACCATTTTACAAGTTTAAAAAAATTCCAGGAATTCCCAGAATTCCCGGTTTTCCAAAGTACCATTTTTTTTACCTCTTCCTGGCAAGTTTTCACAGTCCACATTTTTCAGGCCATTCCACCTTCAAATCATTCCTCTTTGTTGGGACAACAAATGTTCCTTTTTTCCCCCCGTACAAATGTTTTGGTTTTCCCAAAATTCCAGGAATTACATAATACCAATTCAAATTTAAACTGTTACTACGTCAACATTTTCCAAAATTCTATCAACCCATCTAAAACAATTGTGCTAGTATCAATATTTTCAATACATTCCCGGTTTTCCAGAAATCCCCAAATTTCCAGGAAATCCCTATTTAAATGAATGGACGTAATTATAGTTCTACAATGGCCTAAATTCTCAAAATGTTGCACCGTTTTTAAACCCGATTCTGACCTTTCAACCATCCACACACACTACCCTTCCAATATATCGAACGCAAAACATGTTTTGCCTTTCCCAAAATTCTCGGTTTTCCCAGAATTTCTGGGAATTGTCTCCCCCTTAAAAATTAATTGGCATTGTACAACCCTTCCACCATCCACACACTCCACTCACAAGTTTCCCGGTTTCATAAATTCCCTGATTACCCGGAATTGCCAGGAATTACCCCCCTCCCCCATTGAAAATGAATGGGCAATATACAAACCTCTCCACATCCCACATTTCTCAACCGATTCAATCCGTTCCAACATCCACACACTCCGCTCAACCTGGACATCCAAGCCAGCATGTTTCCCCGATTCAGAAAATTCTCTGATTACCGAAATGTTCCCCCATTAAAAATAAATGGGCAATATACTCACGTCTCTATATCCCACATTTCTCAACCGATTCGAACCGTTCCAACATCCACACACTCCACTCACCCTGGACATTCAAGCATTTCAGTTCCACTCACGTATATATATATATATATATATATATATATATATATATATATATATATATATATATATATATATATATATATATATATATATATATATATACACAGTTTATATACATACACAGTTTATATACATACACAGTTTATATATATATATATATATATATATATATATATATATATATATATATATATATATATATATATATATATATATATATATAAATAAAATAAATACTTTACTTTCAGTGAATTCTAGCTATATATATGTATTTTATTATATATATACATATAAATAAAATAAATACTTGAATTTCAGTGTTTATTTACACACATACACACACACTCCTCTACTCATTGCTGTGTTTGAAAGTGCAATGCTTTGCAGCCAGTTGCATTGATTGATTGATTGAAACTTTTATTAGTAGATTGCACAGTTCAGTACATATTCCGTACAGTTGACCACTAAATAAGTTTTTCAACTTGTTTAAGTCGGGGTCCACAGCCTTTGAAGGAGCATATGTATGGGCAGTGTAATATTCTGGGTTGGAGTCAATAACCAGGCGAGGTGATGAAGTTACGTCTCTTTACTTCATACTTCAGAACCGACTCCCACACTTGCCGTCAGGGTGCGCAATACAACGTAAACCGTTGGCCAACCAAAAAGTAACCACAGAACACTATACCCAACATTCACCAGGAGATGGCAACAAACAACTTAGATCACTCTATTACAGGCAGCATCTGTGAAATTTAACTTGTAGGAAAGAAGTGAGTTTAGGGTTGAATTGTCCATCCTCGTTCTATTCTCTGTCACTCGTCGTCGCCATGACTGTCTCTTCTTCGTCTCATTCTTGTTGTGTGTGCAGTTGTGCACTCTCCAAAAGCCGTAGATGTTATAACGTGACTGGGCCGGCACGCTATTCATATGAAGGAAAAGCGGACGTGACGACAGGCTGTCCTCACTCAGGTCCGCACGGACCTAGAGGGGGCGTGCCTTAAGTTCGGGAGAAATTTGGGAGAATGGTTGTCCCGGGAGGTTTTCGGGAGAGGCACTTAAATTCGGGAGTCTCCCGGAAAATTCGGGAGGGTGGGAGGCATGTATGACAAATAACGAACTTAAAAATTAGTATGAGTATGCTTTAAAGTCTCCAGAGGAAAGCGCTATATAAAAATAATCCACTTGACTTGTTTGTCTGTCTTTTGTTTGTTTGTCAGCGAACCCTCTCCCTTTACACTTACTTTTTAGACGTGCTAAATAAAACGCTTAATATTGCTGGCAAAACAGGGATGAGATCTGTATATTTGTACTGTGGCGTATATTCTGCATAATAATGAAGACAGAGACGCAAAACGGATCACACGCTATTATTCGCTCACTTAACTAACGCGATCCACTTTGCACACGATTAGCAGATCAGCTTAACGTGCGCAAGCAAGTTTGCACGTATTTTCGAACACGCAAATCAAGCCCTAAGTCAACAACTTTATTTAGACACTCCATTCTGCGGGGAAAACTGAGTTTGTTACGTGCAATGTTTGGCATATTTCCGTTGATAACCAAATTCTCAGAAAAGTAGGGTATGGGGAAAAAGGAGGTCCAACAGCATAACCATTTTTTTTTATATTTCAACTTTTTTTTTTTAAATTTACCACCATTTTGTTCAAATTCTCTGACACACACCTAAATCAAAATGTGACCTTGACCTAACCCTAACATTTCTTTGCATGTCTGCAACATGCTGTACGACTAAAATCTACAAAGTTACAAACACCTGCATTCTTTTCTCGTCACAGCACAGAAACGTCTCTTTTAAAACACATTTAATTAACTTCTTTTAATAGCTGGCGCTGGTAGCTCACCTGTACTGGTGCTTTCAGATCTGACCGCAGCATTTGACACAATATTTTAATATCTCGTCTTGAATCTTGTGTAGGTCCTAGAGTTGATCCAATCCTATCTGACAGTCAGGTATTTTACTGTCAATCTCGGACATTTTCCTCTAAAATGATCCTTTTAACTTGTGGGGTGCCTCAAGGCTCAATTTCGGGCCCAGTTTTATTCTCCCTTTACATGTTGCCATTGGGATCATTTTTTAAGAAACACAAAAATCTCCTTTCATTTCTTTGCAGATGATGTCCAGATCTATGTGCCTTTTAATTCCAAACCCGACTCGCCTGAAGCTACACTTTAGTGTCTACAAGAAGTAAAAGAATGGATGTCTACACATTTTATTTATTTAAATGACAAAAAAACTGAGATCATCATTTTTGGCAAGCCCAATCTTTTTTCTGGCCTGAACAGTGTCCTCGGTCCACTACAGTCCTACTGCCGCTCCTATGCAAAAAGTCTTGGTGTTTTTATTGAAAACTATTTTAAACATGGCCCTCAGTCCACTACAGTCCTACTGCCGCTCCTATGCAAAAAGTCTTGGTGTTTTTATTGAGAACTATTTTAAAGTTGACAAGCTCAGTGGTAAAAACTGTCATATCTAACCTGCCCACAAACCAACTAGAAACAGTGGTGCATGCACTAATAACATCCCGCTTGGACTACTTTAACTCTTTATACATTGGCATTACTAGTCTTCCACTCGCCGCTTACAACTGGTCCAAAACGCAGCTGCACGCCTGCTCACAGGAACGAGGACACAAGACCACATCACCCCTGTACTGGTTTCTCTGCTGTTGTTTTTAGAATTCAGTTCAAGATGTTATTACTTGTTTTTAAATCTCTCCATGGGCTGGCACAACTCGGTCAGAGCTCTAAGGTCATCCGACCAGTGCTTTTTTGAATGTCCAAGGTCGAGACCAAAGACTGGAGGAGACAGAGCTTTTTTCGGGAGCAGGCCCTACATTTTGGAACGTTCTCCCTCTGAATCTCAGAGCGGCAACATCTCTCAATACTTTGAAATCTTCCTTAAAAACTCACTTATTTGCGCAGGTGTTTAACACAAGCTGAGCTGGATTTATGTATGGACTGTAACGTGGACAAGGCATGGTGATACGCGGATTGTTCTTCCGAGATGCCACAGGAACTCCGGAGGCAGTGTGCAGGTAAGATATTTATTTAATGTCCATAGATCAGGCAGGAACAAACAAATAAACACAAGGAGAGTGTGTGCCTAGCACAAGGAAAGCTAACGGAATAGCTAACACGAAAACACTTGAGGCAAAGCTTGGCTCAAGGAACAAAAGGAACTACGTAAAAGTTGCGTAAAGCAAGCAAAAGCACCAGACTGAGTGAAGCAACAGACAGGACTAACCTGCTCAGTGGCCTTGTGGTTAGAGTGTCCGCCCTAAGATCGGTAGGTCGTGAGTTCAAACCCCGGCCGAGTCATACCAAAGACTATAAAAATGGGACCCATTACGTCCCTGCTTGGCACTCAGCATCAAGGGTTGGAATTGGGGGTTGAATCACCAAATGATTCCCTAGTGCGGCCACCGCTGCTGCTCACTGCTCCCCTCACCCCTTCCAGGGGGTAGAACAAGGGGATGGGTCGAATGCAGAGAGTAATTTCACTACACCTACTGTGTGTGACTATCAGTGGTACTTTAACTTTAAATAGCTCTCTGATTAGTGCCAAGGAACAGGTGAGCACTAATTATTAATTATAGGCAGGTGAAAACAATGAATAGCCATAGCAACCAAGGAGACACAAAACCGGGGTGCTGAAACAGAAATTAAACAACAAGTGAATCAAAACGTACATAAACTATGATCCGGGCAACGGATCATAACATGGACATTTTTATCTTTTATTTAAATCCACATTTTATGCATTGTAACTGTGTTTTATATACAGAATGTTTGTGCTTATTGGGATTTGGATCATTATTTGTAATACCTTACCTTTCTGCTTTACTCTGTACAGCACTTAGTAAAACAGTAGTCTGTTTTAGAAATGTGCTCTATGAATAAATCTACCTTGACCTTGACTTTGACCTTGAGGTGTTTAGCTTACTGACTAAAAGACTAATGATAACATGATCTGTATTGCTGTATTTAACAAAGAAATGAGATGACACACATCAGGAAACATTTGGTAACACTTAAGGAATGGGGAACATATTCATCATTAATTAGTTGCTTATTAAAGTAACAAAGACTTAATTTAGAGTTATTTTGACACTAGGGAAACATATAAGGGTTAGGGTTAGGGTTTGGATTAGGTTTATAGATAAGCAATAATTCTGAGGTTATTGAGGGAAGACTCTTAGTTAATGGCTTACTGGTTGTATAATAAGGCCATGCAGAATAAGGCATTAATAAGTACTTAATAATGACTGATTAAGAGCCAATATGTTACTAATTTGTATGTTAATAAGCAACTAATTAATGGTGAATATGTGTTACCCATACTAAAATGTTACCAAACATTTAAAAGAGAGATATTTCACAAAAGGGTTTTGAGTCCAAATGAAGGCCTACGTGACGAGCACAGACCCCTGCAGTGTTGGTTCAAGTAATCTCTTAGAGGACGTGTGTGTACTTCTAAACACTTTGAGAGATACATTTGGGTTTGCAGGCAAAGTGTCCTGCTTGGCTCGCGTCTACCAGTCAGGGCATCCAGTTCTGTTTGTGTGAGGCGTCCAAGACGATCCAGAACAGAACTTCCTGTCAGACGGGACAGTGCCGATGAAACACGTCTTGGAGGAGATGAAGTCCTGCTCTGTCTCAGACTGGCGCCGCAGACGGTCCGATCCTGGCATACTGGCTACCTTGCTTTAAAAGGCCCTAAGCAGAGCGGAGCAGGTTGTCCGTAGTCGGAGAGCTTTGTTTGGACTTGAGGCACACAGGCTGAGATGATGTGTGTCTCTGCCACACAGAACCCCCCCCAAGCCAAGTCTGGACTGTCTACAGTACACAGTGCAGTAATGATGGGCCTTCATGAGTCTCTACTGAGACAAACAGTACAAAGTGTTCTCGTGCTCTCGGGGCCATTAATAACCACGACTGTTCCTTTAAACCGCCTGTGCCACTCGAAAGTACACAAACTATCCATCACCACTCTGCAGACACAACTTCCATCACAGGAGTGGTGGAAAACCGCTTTCGGGTTTACAGACACACTTTATGTTTTCAATTATTGAAAAACGATCATGTTTACTGACATTTTGTAAAGCTTTTGTTATTACCTCCACCAAGTAGAGCTTGGTGATTTTTTTGCATCAGGTTTATCAAAGAGTTTGAAAAAGCTAAGATTGGCTGCTGACTCAGTATGGGCATCATACTGATACCACTGCCTGATCACTAATATTAAAACCAGTGCCCAAGCTTATAATGCCCAAACTGGTTCATAAGAAATAGAAAACAAATTTAGTTGAATATCAGGTTACAAATCTAAGATGAAGGACTTGAACTTTAGCAGCCACATTAAGTCAATAACATCAGCCGTTTTTTACCACCTGAAAACATTTACAGAATCAGAGAAATAATGTCTGAAGACTACTTTAATAACCTTCTCACTAGGGCTTTCTAAACAAGCTGTATAGCGGCTGCAGTACATCCAGAATACTGCTGCTCGAGTCCTGACTAGAACTATACAAACCCCGTTTCCATATGAGTTGGGAAATTGTGTTAGATGTAAATATAAACGGTATACAATGATTTGCAAATCCTTTTCAACCCATATTCAATTGAATGCACTACAAAGACAAGATATTTGATGTTCAAACTCATAAACTTTATTTTTTTTTTGCAAATAATAATTAACTTAGAATTTCATGGCTGCAACACGTGCCAAACTAGTTGGGAAAGGGCATGTTCACCACTGTGTTACATGGCCTTTCCTTTTAACAACACTCAGTAAACATTTGGGAACTGAGGAGACACATTTTTTAAGCTTCTCAGGTGGAATTCTTTCCCATTCTTGCTTGATGTACAGCTTAAGTTGTTCAACAGTCCGGGGGTTTCCGTTGTGGTATTTTAGGCTTCATAATGCGCCACACATTTTCAATGGGAGACAGGTCTGGACTACAAGCAGGCCAGTCTAGTACCCGCACTCTTTTACTATGAAGCCACGTTGATGCAACACTAGGCTTGGCATTGTCTTGCTGAAATAAGCAGGGGCGTCCATGGTAACGTTGCTTGGATGGCAACATATGTTGCTCCAAAACCTGTATGTACCTTTCAGCATTAATGGCGCCTTCACAGATGTGTAAATTACCCATGTCTTGGGCACTAATACACCTCCATACCATCACAGATGCTGGCTTTTCAACTTTGTGCCTATAACAATCCGGATGGTTCTTTTCCTCTTTGGTCCGGAGGACACGACGTCCACAGTTTCCAAAAACAATTTGAAATGTGGACTCCTCAGACCACAGAACACTTTTCCATTTTGTATCAGTCCATCTTAGATGAGCTCAGGCCCAGCAAAGCCGACAGCGTTTCTGGGTGTTGTTGATAAACGGTTTTCAGCTTGCTTAGGAGAGTTTTACCTTGCACTTACAGATGTAGCGACCAACTGTAGTTACTGACAGTGGGTTTATGAAGTTTTCCTGAGCCCATGTGGTGATATCCTTTACACACTGATGTCGCTTGTTGATGCAGTACAGCCTGAGGGATTTCTCCAGTTTCTCTGAACACTTTGATGATATTATGGACCGTAGATGGTGAAATCCCTAAATTCCTTGCAATAGCTGGTTGAGAAAGGTTTTTCTTAAACTGTTCAACAATTTGCTCACGCATTTGTTGACAAAGTGGTGACCCTCGCCCCATCCTTGTTTGTGAATGACTGAGCATTTCATGGAATCTACTTTTATACCCAATCATGGCACCCACCTGTTCCCAATTTGCCTGTTCACCTGTGGGATGTTCCAAATAAGTGTTTGATGAGCATTCCTCAACTTGATCAGTATTTATTGCCACCTTTCCCAACTTCTTTGTCACATGTTGCTGGCATCAAATTCTAAAGTTAATGATTATTTGCAAAAAAAAAAAATGTTTATCAGTTTGAACATCAAATATGTTGTCTTTGTAGCATATTCAACTGAATATGGGTTGAAAATTATTTGCAAATCATTGTATTCCGTTTATATTTTTATCCAACACAATTTCCCAACTCATATGGAAACGGGGTTTGTAAAATACGACCATATTAGTCCAGTACTTAGGTCGCTTCCTGTTGCTCAGAGAGTAGACTTTAAACAACTCTCTTTGTGTACAAGTCTGTTCGTGGTCTTGTGCCAAAGAACATCTCGGGCATGTTAGAACCATATGAACCATCTCGGGCTCTGAGAACCTCAGGAAGTGGTCTCCTGCTGGTGCCTAGACATGGTAAGACTGTGTTTCAGTTTGATGCTCCTAAAATCTGAAGTAGTCTTCCAGAAGATGTGAGACAGGCCTCAACGTTGGCAATGTTCAAATCCAGACTAAAAACACTTTTATTTAATTGTTCATATGACAACTGAAAGTATTTTATCTACACCCTTTGATTGATTTTAATTAATTATGATTGTTTTTATGATGAATTTATTTAATGATTTTAATTTAAATCATGATTATGTTTATGTTTATTTGTATATTTTCAGTTTGCCTTCTTGTAATTTTCTGTCAAGCACTTTGGATCGCCTTGAGTAGGAATTTTGCTCAATAAATAAACTTGCCTTGCCTTTAAAAAATAATGCATTTTATTTTCATTAAATTTTGTGACCAACAAGTTGAACAGAATATACCTCAATGATATAAATATAAAAATGATAACTTACCAGTGGCGTGCGGTGAGGTTAATGTCTGGTGAGGCATGACTGCATCATCACAGTCAGATTTACAAACATATGAACCTGCAGTGCAGGTGTACCTAATGTTGTGTCCCTGTGGTCGTTCGCGGCTCCTGCAGCGTGAGCATTGTTGTTTTTGCACTTTTTGGCTTCTTGTTAAGTGACTTTTTTGGGGTGGATTCGGTCTTGCACGTGGATGGTTTGGGTGTGGGCTTTGGTTGGTGTGGCGCTCCCGTCGGGCGGTGCATTCTGCGGCGGGTGCTTGGCACCAGGAGGCGGGGTTATGAGACGAGCCTCCAGTTTTATGATCGCTCAGCACAAGAAATACGTTACACACATACAGTTGTTGACAAAATACACTGTACATTATATACCTCAGCTAACTAAACTATGGAAATGTATAATATAATTCATATAGCAATACGGTCTCACTGCACAGCAGGCCAGCAGTTAGCCGAGTCATTGTGCACAATCCATGTTGAGGCACAAATCAGTGACGTGCCTCAACTGGCTGCTGATCACCGCTCAGTATTTGAACGGCAAATGTGAAAATAAAAATAAAAATAATCTAAAACTGGTGAAGTTAAATGGAAAATAACTTTAGTATAATCACTGGATACATATAACAATTTAATAATTTTTTTTTTCTTTTTACTTTTTTTTTTCTTTCCATGATGGCAGGTGAGGCCGTGCCTCCCCTGCCTCTAGTGACGGCACGCCACTGTAGCTTACCTATTGTTAAATATAAATTAAATCCAACACATTGTAAAAATAAGCACTTTGAGTGTCTAGAAAAGCTCTATATAAATCTAATCCATTACATATACATATGTTTATATATATATATATATATATATATATATATATATATATATATATATATATATATATATATATATATATATATATATATATATATATATATATACAGTATACATATATATATATATACTGTATATATATATATATATATATATATATATATATATATATATATATATATATATATATATATGTATATATATATATAAATATATATATACATATATATATATACATATACATATATACATATATATATATATATACATATACATATATACATATACGTATATATATATATATATATATATATATATATATATATATATATATATATATATATATATATATATATATATATATATATACATATACATATATACATATACGTATATATATATATACGTATTCATGTAATATGACTGTTGTTAGTAAATTGCAATGAATTGACACTCCTGAGTAAAATATGGGATATTTGCCTTGGAGAAAAAACAACAACATGGCATTGGGAGGCCACACTGACCCTTTCTCAAGGTTTGAAAAACCAAAGAAAAACTCTTTCATCTGAGGGAAAACATCATTAGATTTGTTTAACAAACAAACAAAAAAATATCACCCTCGCAAAAAATAAGCGAAAATATCTCTCGCAGCCTAAGGCTGTTGAAGGATGAGATGACGGCAGAACAAAGAAGTGCCTCCAAGAACAACAACATGTGACCTTCATCACTCCTCACTGACCCTCTTCTCGTCTTCTACTGATAAGTTTGTAACTTTTGCAGCGCATGCTTTGGGCAATTAAAAAAAACAGCAACAACGTCTGCTCGCTCGGCCCACGTCACGCCACGACTACAAACGCCTTGTTTTGTTTTCTCTCTCATTGAGGAAGACTTTATCTTTCACTTGGCAACCTGTGGTGGACTTATCAGCACTGTGGGATTTCCTGACTCCCTCCCAAACATCCACTCCCTCGCGCGCTGACTGGACACGTCATTAGGCACACTGGCTGACTGGATGGGAGTCTGTACAAAAATGCGTTTCCACTTTTGACTGACACTGTCAGAGAGTATTGTTGTGCTTCTACAACTTGGAGGTGCTTCTTCTTGAGTTTGCGAGTCTGTACTGAACAAGGCAAAACTTTTTTTTCTTCATCTTTAGCCATCTTCCTTTATTACAGCCGTTTATAGCGGGGATTCTCAAACAGCTCCTCACTTCCTGTGCATGCATAAAATCATGGTATGATCATTTAAACATAAAGACAACTTCAAAACAGTTTCCTTTGTCTTACTTTGGCCAAATATCATACTTGCCAACTCTCCCGTTTTTAGCGGGGGACTCCCGGTATTCAGTGCCTCTCCCGATAACCTCCCGGCAGAAATTTTCTCCCGACAAACTACCGGTATTCAGCCGGAGCTGGAGGCCACGCCCCCTCCAGCTCAATGCGGACCTGAATGGGGACAGCCTGTTCTCACGTCTGCTTTCCCACAATATAAACAGCTTGCCTGCCCAATGACGTCATAACATCTACGGCTTTTAGAGAGTAGAGTGCACAACTGCGCACACAACAAAGAGACGAAGCAGAAGAACGAGGAAGTTACAGACATGGCGACGCCGTCGACGAGCAAGATGAAGAAATACGCTTGCAAGTTCCAAAACGAGTGGAAACAAGAATTTCAGTTCATCCAGGACTGTTCGAAGGGGAAGGAGTATGTAATTATGTTGCCTGTACATTTTGTAAAACAGACTTCTCCATTGAACACGGTGGCCGAGTCATGAACGGAAGAGAAGTTAAACAGGACAATACTGCCATCTACTGGATAGCCCCCGGAACACTGAAATTCAAGTATGTAATTTATTTATTTAAAATAAAATAAATATATATACATATATATATAGCTAGAATTCACTGAAAGTCAAGTATTTCATATATATATATATATATATATATATATATATATATATATATATATATATATATATATATATATATATATATATATATATATATATATATATATATTTATTTATATTTATATATGAAATACTTGAGTTGGTGAATTCTAGCTGTAAATATACTCTCCTCTTAACCACGCCCTTAACCACGCCCTTAACCACGCCCCCCGCCCCCGACCAAGCGCCCCCCCCACCACCACCCCCCACCTCCCGATATTGGAGGTCTCAAGGTTGGCAAGTATGCAAATATAGACCAAGCACATTTTGAAAATCTACACGTCACAAATAATCTTCTTGTCAAAACACTTCAAGTTAGTAGAAAATTCTGAGGAAAACTGGTGCAGTTTCAAAAACACCATGGAGAACACAATGGACTTAGACTTTGTCTCTGTGTTTTTACAAAGCCATTAAACTTTACGCACTTTAAACACCATGAAATACATGTTTTTACGATTGTTTCCTCAAACCGCCGCATGGATGACCACAACACATTCATTTATCATCATTCAACTATTACTATTATATTATAATTTTAAAAAATTGTCAAAACTGACACAATAACAGGCGAATCAAAGGTAACATAACTACAAACTTAACCAGTGTAAACATGGTAGATTTAAGCATAAAATAAGATATATAACAAACACAACAAATGTAGAAACACACATTTTTACAATGGAGGTCAGTGTGCACATTTTGTTGTCAACAAATTGTGAGCACTTCACGGAATTTTAACTACAAAGAAGATGATCATGTTGACTTAAGTCTTTGCATCTTACCATTTCGTTATTTTTCCGTTGAGTGTATACTTTACAATAAAAGAAGGTGTTGTACCTAAAGTCTAAAGTCAGCCGACACGTCATCTTTAAACACTGTCATGTGTGATGTGGGTTGCACTTGAATTGCTATTGCGACATGCAGTGGACACATTTAGAACAGCAGTTACAACTTACAACTTATTTGTATACTTCGCAAAGTCATTTGGCGGGCCGTGGGCCGGATTAAACCTGTTCGTACCTTTGACACCCCTGATTCAGTTTTTAAACAAGTCCGTTCCAGCTCAACTAAAAGGAACACTCCAGTAATAGAGCCAATTAAAAAGGCAGCATTTAGCATAAAGATTTGCGTCTTAAAGTAGGGACGTGCCGATCGATCGGGCGCCCACCAGTATCGGCCGACTTTTTTTTTCAAATTAATCGTGATTCATTTGTAACAATTATTTGTAACGATTCTTAATCGATAAAAACAAATGTAAAAAACATCTGTCCTCTTCCGACTTTATTAAATGTTTGGATATAATTTAATTAAACTAAATCAGTTTTCTTATACGTGATTGTGGAAGTCTCTATGCCCTGGGTTCTCTCTGGACCGACAGAATACTGTGGGAGCCCGAATTCCAGGTTTGACAAGTCTTTATTTTTGCTATTTTTCGTCGCTCTCGCAGCCGCCTCCTTCTCGCTCATGTGTGGGTCTTTCTCCAATCTCTCCTCTCTCTGCTCTTCTTTTCCATCATGGCCTCGGATGCCCCTAATAAGGGAGACAGGTGATGAGATAACCCACTTCAGCTGGGAAATCCACTCACCTGTCAGCTGCTTCGTAGCCGGCTCCTGCACACACCCTTCCCGCAGGAGACGCGCCGACCACGCCCCCTCCACATGCCTCCACCGCCAGACTCAGGCAGGGCAGCCGTCCAGCCGCGTGGAGAACACATCAGAAAAGCGCTGCTGCAGCTTGGCAACATCCGCTTTCTGCGATAACGTGAGCTGATTATCACAGAGGAGGGAGGAGGGTGGGGCAGAGCTCCTCCTCCTCCTCAACCACTGTCACAGGCTCCGCCTCCTTCCATGCCTTCAAGAGGTTAATATGGTAAATTTGAGTGTCTCCTCCCCGGTCTGAGCGCCAGGGAGGATTATGAGGATAATCCACATCACCCACTTGCCGTGTGACCAATAAGGGTCCTTGCCACCTGGCTAGTAATTTCGAGCTGGACGTTGTAAGTAACACAAGCTCTTTTTCTCCCGGTGAAAATTTTCTTAACTGAGTCCCCCTGTTATACAAGCGCTCTTGACGTTCCTGGGCCTGGAGCAAATTCTCGCGTGACAAGTGCCCGACCGTGTAGAGTTTTGCTCGCAGGTCCATGACGTATTGAATTTCGTTTTTGCTGGAGCTTGGACCCTCCTCCCAGCTTTCTTTAATTACGTCCAAAACACCGCGCGGCTTCCTGCTGTATAATAATTCAAAAGGAGAAAATCCTGTGGAGGACTGGGGTACCTCTCGCATTGCAAACAGTAGGGGCTCTAGCCATTTATCCCTATTTGGTTTGTCCTCGTGCGTAAACTTACGGATCATGGTTTTCAGCGTTTTATTTAGCTGCTCCACCAGCCCGTCCGTTTGTGGGTGGTACACGCTGGTGCGGATCGCTTTAATTCCCAGTAATCCGTATAGTTCCTTTGTCGTACGTGACATGAAGGATGTTTCCTGGTCAGACAGAATCTCTTTCGAGATTCGGACCCGGGAGGTGACCGGAAACAGCGCTTGCGCTACACTCTTTGCAGAGATGGAGCGCAGCGGCACTGCTTCGGGATAACGAGTTGCGTAATCCACCAGGACTAGCGCAAAACGATATCCCCGGGTGCTCGGGTGGAATGGTCCGATAAGGTCCATACCAATTCTTTCGAAAGGGACCTCCATGAGTGGCAATGGGTGCAAGGGTGCCTTGGGGGTGGCCACCGGGTTCACCAGCTGGCAGTCCGGGCAGGCAGCGCACCAGTGGCGCACGTCTGACCGGATGCCCGGCCAATAGAATCGGACCATTACCCGATTGAGTGTCTTATCATACCCCATGTGGCCAGCCATGGGATTGAAGTGCGTTTCGGCACCAACAACCGGGTGATCTCTTTTCCTGTCTGAGTGTCACGGCTCACTCGGTATAATCTATCCCTAATGATTGAAAAATGAGGAAATACCGGGCGCACCAGCTGACCGTCGATGGAAGCCACCTGGTCCCAGGCCGTGCGCAGGGTGTCATCTAGGGACTGCTCGAGGGGGAAATCCTCCATAGGGTGCCAGTGGGGGGCAGGAGGGGCTTACCGCTAAGCCCCTGCCGGTTCCCCCTTGGCAGTGTCGGATGAACCCGCGTTGCCACTGAGAACCGCGCAGATATATACCCCTTTCCTACGGTCTGTGAACGCACCCCTACGCATTGTGTCACTAAAGGGTTAAACCCCAGCCAATTTGTACCCAAAATTACGGGGTGCGTAAAGTGCGCAGTTACAGCAACCTTGGCACTATGCTTTTGTCCATTATACCAAATTTCCATTGGCACCACAGGGTACTCGTGCACATCCGCATGAACACATTTGATTTTCACCCGTGCTGCCTGCCTCAAAGCCCCGGATCGAACCAGATTTTGGTAAATCATGGACTGCCCACAGCCCGAATCCACCATTGCCCGGTATGTACTCCCTTGTGCCCTTACTGGGACGCAATAACTCTCTCCCGGATCGAGGGAGGGCGCTGGAGGGCCGACAACCCGCATTACCTGTCCCTCCTCCATCAGCGGGCACTCCCGCCGCACGTGACCGGGTTGCCCGCACCTCCAGCACACCTGTCCAGGTGTTCGAGGTGCTGTCTGTGGAGGAAGCCCCGTCTCAGCAGCGCCTGGACCCTGGAAGACAGGAGGTGCAGAGAAGAGATTACAACCCCGGGACCCCCGCCCCCCTGGTGTAGCTGTCTGCTGCCATTGGCGCGTCCTGCGCTGCGTTGTCGTGGGGTGTGTGGAAACCTGGGAGCGGGTCGAGGCCGCGTCTGCCGGGCGGTGTCGCGGAACCAGTGGCGCCGTCTCCTCCTGCTGCGTGTGCTGTCTGCGTGGGGATGGTACGGGCTGATCGGCCATGGTACGGGCTGCTCGGCCGTCCTAGGGGTCACCCCCTCCCGCCGCGCTTCCCGGTGTACCGCCAGGTGGTCCTCGGCCAGCGTCACAGCCACTGTCAGGTTGCGTGGGCGGTGCTACCTGAACCACGCTGATGTCCGCGCTGGTATGGCCTCCAAGAACTGCTCTGGCAGTATGAGCTCCAGCATCGGGTTGTCGCTTTCTCTCTGTTGCAGCCACCGGGTCGCAAACCATTTATGAACAAACCATTCAAAGCAACTTAGAATCGTTTTTTATTTCCCCCGTTCATGAAAGTGAAATCAAAAAAATTGTAAATTCTCAGAAAAACAAGAAATCAACAGACTGCTGTGACTTGGACTTTTCTCTGATCAAAGAAATTGTTGATTTTATAGCTGTTCCCTTCACTTATATATGCAATATTTCTTTTATAAAAGGTGTCTTCCCAAAGAAAATTAAAACGGCAAAAGTTATTCCCATCTTCAAAAGTGGAGATAATTATCAGTTCACCAACTATAGGCCTATTTCTCTACTCTCACAATTTTCAAAAGTCCTTGAAAAATTATTTGTGTCAAGATTAGACAGTTTTATTGATAAGCATCACTTGCTAAGTGAACACCAATACGGTTTTCGATCGAACAGGTCCACTTCCATGGCAGTGATGGAACTAGTTGAGGAGGTAACCACTGCAATTGATAAGAGGGAGTTTGTTGTTGGCCTTTTTATTGACCTGAGCAAGGCCTTTGACACCATCGATCACACGTATTACTTGTAAACAAAATGCAGAGGTATGGTGTCAGAGGTCTTGCTCATGATTGGTTGAAAAGTTATCTTGGTGGCAGAGAACAGTATGTGCATATGAACAATGTAGATTCAGATAAAAAGATTATAACACATGGAGTGCCCCAAGGTTCTGTACTGGGACCAAAATTGTTTTTATTGTATATCAATGATATCTGTAAAATCTTTAAAAAACTCAACTGTATTCTCTTTGCTGATGATACAAGTCTGTACTGTTCTGGACAAGACCTTGGCCAACTCTTAGAGACTGTAGAGAGTGAACTCCGCATACTAAAGCAATGGTTTGATGCCAATAAACTATCAATCAACCTAAATAAAACAAAATATATAATTTTTGGAAATAGGAAAAATAACATACAGTGTCATATAAGAATTGATGATATGGAGATAGAAAGGGTGTATTCAACAACATTTTTGGGAATCTATATAGACGATAAATTAAATTGGAAACTGTACATAAATAGACTTAAGACAAAGATGGCAAAAATGATTGCTATGTCACATAAAATCAAAAACTCTGTAAATCGAAAGGCTCTTAACATGTTATATAATTATTTCGTACTCCCATATCTTAATTATTGTGTTGAAATCTGGGGTAACAATTACAAATCAAACATCAACTCTATATTCTTACTTCAAAAGAAAGCGATTAGAATTGTAAATTTTGCGGATTATCATGACCATACCAATGCTCTGTTTATTAAATTAAAAACATTAAAACTGCACGATCTTGTTGACCTCAACACTGCTATTGTGACGTACATTTCGCGTTCTCGACTCTCATTTTCAAGAGGATATAGTATCCGAGGTGGTTTAAAATACAAATCTGTGATCCACAATAGAAAAAGGAGAGAGTGTGGAATCCAATGAACCCTTGTACCTAAGTTACGGTCAGAGTGAAAAAAGATACGTCCTGCACTGCACGCTAGTCCTTCACTTTCACGTTCCTCATCCACAAATCTTTCATCCTCGCTCAAGTTAATGGGGTAATCGTCGCTTTCTCGGTCCGAATCTCTCTCGCTGCATTGAAAACAATAGGAAAATGTGAGCAGCCCTTCCTCCGGTGACGTCACGCTACTTCCGGTAGGGGCAAGGCTTTTTTTTATCAGAGACCAAAAGTTGCAAACTTTATCGTCGTTGTTCTATACTAAATCCTTTCAGCAAAAATATGGCAATATCGCGAAATGATCGAGTATGACACATAGAATGGATCTGCTATCCCCGTTTAAATAAAAAAAATTCATTTCAGTAGGCCTTTAAAATGTTCCAGTTCCATTCACACATTTAAAAAACACTTTAAGACCAATGTCTTGAAAAAATATATCACTCTTGAATCAACACTTTAGTTAATACTATGATCAATGTTAATTAAAAACTAAATGTGAGATATAAATAATAATGGAAGTATATTTGTTTGTATATAGTATATAATTGGAGCAAAGGTTTACACGTGTACAAGGATATTTCACATGCCTTTACTGTGTATATAATTTAACTATGTTTATGTTGTTTATAATGTGTATTTATAATATGTTGTACAAAGGACATTTCATAATTTTCGGAAGTTCATCTTGTACTTGACATTGTTTCTAGAGTTAGGCGCAATAAGTGTTCAACTTCAGCCTAAACCCTTTCGGTCTGCAACATTTTCTTTTTCAATTTATGAATGTACAACTGTTTGTTTATTTTGTTGACCATTGACCGAAGAAAAATACTAAACTAAACTAAACTAATATAAATACACCTTGTACACAACATAAACACTGTTCAAATATATACACAGTAAAGACATAGACACACAGTTGTGAAATATCCCTGTACACGTGTTGGTTAAACATTTGTACCAATAATATGCTTTATACAAACTATATACAAACACTTATACATATATAAAAGAAACAAAACAAAATGCTGGAAGACAGCGAAAACACTTATTATGAAGGTGGAGCAGACGGCGTCCACAAAGTAGAGCGTATTCGAGCTTAGCATCAAAAAGGATCGCCGATCGTCACCCGTGAACAGTGAATACAGAATAATGTACCGACAAAAAATAGTGCTATTCACAAACAGAAAACCGGTAAGGGGAAAAGTGCTCGAAGGCAGGCGTAAAGCAGTTACGAAAAAACACCAACACAATAGGAAGTGCCACCAAAATAAGAGCGCAGGACAGGAATTAACACTAATATAGGAGAAGACTAACAATTGCAACATAAGGCATGGCCTGGTGTAACAAGCCGTGACAGTTACATTTAATGAAGTAACTTTTTGTATGAATTGTACTTGTCAGAGTAGTTTTAATGCAACATACTTTTTACTTTTACATGAGTATTGTTGTGAAGAAGGCTACTTTTACTCTGTTACATTTAGTTTTGGGTCTACTTTTTACTTTTTACGTGAGTCATATTACTCCAAATTGACGGTACTCTTACTTGAGTACAATTTTTGGGTACTCTACCCACCTCTGATCTTTTTGGATGTACTGACATGTTTGAATGTAGAATCTTTTGAACCAAAAAAAAAACATAATTGATGTATGAAACTGTCATTAGCCTGTGAGCAGGCTACTGTAACAACGCATTCTGTTGCAAGTTACACAATTTATATTTACCTTGGGGGTACTCTGAGTGGTCCCACCGCTCCGGAAATAGCTGTGCTTTGCCAACAATTGCCACAACTCGCGGGTCAAATGAGTTGGGCCTCTCATCATCAGGGGCAGGAGCAGCGGTTTATATATATATATATATATATATATATATATATATATATAATAATAATAATAATACCTGGGATTTATATAGCGCTTTTCTAAGTACCCAAAGTCGCTTTACATGTTAAAAACCCATCATTCATTCACACCTGGTGGTGGTAAGCTACTTTCGTAGCCACAGCTGCCCTGGGGTAGTCTGACGGAAGCGTGGCTGCCAATTTGCGCCTACGGCCCCTCCGACCACCACCTATCATTCATTCAACATTCAATCACCGGTGTGAGCGGCACCGGGGGCAAGGGTGAAGTGTCCTGCCCAAGGACACAACGGCATGGTAAGAGGCGGGGAGCGAACCTGCAACCCTCAGGTTTCTGACACGGGCGCTCTACCCACTACGCCATGCCGCCCCAATATATATATATATATATATATATATATATATATATATATATATATATATATGTACACAGTATATATACAGTATATACATATACATATATATATATATATATATATATATATATATATATATATATATATATATATATATATATATATATATATATATATATATATATACTGTGTGTATATATATATATGTGTATATATATATATATATATATATATATATATATATATATGTATAAACTGTATATATACTGTGTACATATATATATATATATATATATATATATATATATATATATATACAAACAGTATATATATATATATATATATATATATATATATATATATATATATATATACATATATATATATATATATATATACATATATATATATATATATATATATATGTATATATATATATATATATATATATATATATATATATATATATATATACATATAGTCAAGGTTTCTGTGGTTTATCCGTTATACAGTGCTTAATACCGGGGTAGAGCGGAATATACGTTAGGTTGAAAAAACACAGAGGCTATATCATCCCTACAAGCCTGTTTCGCATAATATATATATATATATATATATATATATATATATATATATATATATATATATATATATATATATATATATATATATATATATATATATATATACTGTATATATATATACACACACACAATTGTTTACAGCAGTTACTTTTGCCTTGCATTTGTAAATTGTATTTCCCGTGTATACAAATGGCACCGGTTCACTGGAATGGCCCGACAATTGTATTTACATGATTGGATCTGTATTAAATATAAAATATGTGTGAACCATGAGCACCAGAGAGTAAGACAATGCTTGTGCGATGAGTGTAAGTTATATAAAACAAACAAGGGTGGTACGGCTGCATCGCCAATGACCTTTTAACGACCCTTTTAATAGCACTTAGCGATTTGTTTATAATCATAATCATAATCACCAACCTCATTTGGTCTCTTAGTCTGATCTCGTTAACGCTCACTTTTTGCCATCCTCGCTGCTGATTTGTATTGATCCACACACTCCACACTCAAAATGATACAAGTTAAGGACGTGCTAAAACCAGGAGAAAAAAAAAATTGTGTTTATTTATTTGTATCTTTTCAATAAATATGCAGACTCTCAATAGGAACTCACCTAATCGATTTCTCTATGGGTCAGTACTTCATGCCTCCTGAGGGTGGCGCTGAACAAATGAAGAGCGGTACCCTATTTGTGAAATGGAATGTCCAAAGAAAGATAGATGCCTGTGTGATGGTGACTAAGTCCATGTACATTTTTAGGTAACTGCAAAATAATCCACCATTGGGCCATAAAAAGTTGCGAGTGGGAATGGGTGACACACTTATTTTTCTGTTATTTGGATATTGTACATAAGTTTTATGCGATACTACAAATTTGGATATCGATCCAATACCAAGTAGTCACAGGGTCAGTGTTGGTCGTACCAATGCTAATACAAATACTTAAAATTTTCAAGATCATTAAAGGATTACATTTTTTTAAAATTGCTTCGGTTTTTGTCTGACTTTTTGGAACGGATTACTGACGAAAAGCAGGTAGTATAGTATATACAAATAGTATGCAGAAAAAAAGAATATGTAAAAGAAAATGACTTTTATTATTAAGCTGGTGTGGAACAAAAGTAAGAAATGTATTTTGCGATTTTAACATTGTAACAATTGAGTTACATAAACACAATAAATTAGTTGACTTTCGTTATTTAAATCAGATCAATCCCACTTTTGATTTCGATTAATAGTGATCTTAATCGTAAGACCCCAAAATTTGGACAAAAATGCAATTTTATTTTCAGAATGTCATACAAGACTTTTTTATTTTTTTACTTGATCAAAACATGGCAAAATTTTATCTGAAGTACCGTCAGAGTTTATTTTGAAGTGAAATTAGTCATTAATTTTTGTACTGACGTATGCACTGACCTGACCATATTACAACCGGCTCTACCTTCAATGTGCGGTCAATGTAAAGGAGCATGTGCTGTCATGACCTGTGCATATGCGTATATATATATATATATATGTATATATATATATATATATATATATATATTATATATATATATATATATATATATATATATATATATCTCCCCAAGGGGATGGGACAAATGCAGAGGACAAATTTCACCACATCTAGTGTGTGTGTGACAATCATTGGTACTTTAATCTTAATCTTTAATATATATATATATATATATATATATATATATATATATATATATATATATATATATATATATATATATATATATATATATATATATATATATACACACACATATATATATATATATACATATATATATACATATATATATATGTGTATATGGCCCGATTGTTTAGTTCTGTTCCTAGCGCTCATTGCCTTCCTTTGTTTATGTTCATGTTGCCAAGACCTCTGTTTTTTTGATCAGTGTCCCCACCTGCTGCCATCACTAATCACGCCCCCTTCTTACACCCGTCTCACCCTGCCTGTCCTTGCGGGATTCTCGTTCGCCACATGCGACCGTTTACGTTGGCTTCAGGCTGCTACCACTGTTTCCATTTGTCTCTATTTTGCTACGCTAGTTTAGCCTTGAACTTTACGTGAGCATTTCCCTATGACCCTCTCTATGTTATTTTGCCTTATTGTAACAAATCATCTTACCGGCCAGCAGCCGGCAGTCCTCCGCACCTTTGGGATCCCAAACACCACACCATGGCACACATGTGCGGTCAAAATAAAATGCAACGTTTTTTTTGACAGTTCTAGTTCACATGTTTTTATTCCTAAAGCATTATAGTTATCAGCATTTCACACAATATCGCAATATCAGCATTATCAAAATATATCGATTCATTGCAGATTATTAAAAAAAAATAAAAATGCTGCAGTTACTATGGCAACCATTTTACTCATGAATATAAACTATTACATTGTTTTACCATAGCATGTAATGTCTTGTACTGCGCGTGCATTAGCCATCAACTCGATAGACTCCACCAAAGCGTGAGAGCTTGTCGCCGGTAGAGAGAAATAATTGAATTCTTATCTTATTTGACACGACAATGAGTCATTAGACTGGCTTTCTTGCCTTCTTCGTGCTCGCTAATTACTTCTGCTCCTCGGGCCAGCTAGCAAAGGCGCGAGGAGGGGAAGCTTCTTTAAGCTGGAGGCTGAAGACGACATGTTGGCAACTTGTCACGTTTTCTATCTACTGGGTGTTTTTATTCCGTTATAAATGTGCAATGAATTTGTGAAAAGAAAAAAGGTGGACAAAAAAAAACTAAGTTTTTTTAACTTGTCGTGCCACTCTAGGCCCAGTTCAAGATTTTGCCACAAGGGGTGTTAGTGTGCCTTTAGGATAGGGAGATGAGCCATGAAGCAGGGCCAAATTTCAGCCAGACGTGAAACTCACTTGCTTTTGGTTGCCATGGAAACCTCACAGGTCAGAAGAGCGAGCGTCCTGGGGAGTATTCTGGGTGCCCGGTGAGAGAAGTGTCTGATGATGTCATCCCTGGCGGCAACCGTGGTGACGGCGATGACAACAGACGCGTCTCGCCAGGGCTGTGCTTGTCTGCAGGTGAACTGCAGCACACTCTTTTTTATTCACAATGGTAATTCAAAGTGCTTTACAGGAATCAACGGGCCATAAATATTGAGGAAAACATTGACTATGCATACTTAAGATTTGATTGATGCAAAGCCCAAAGCGGTTCTACAGCAGGCCCGCGGGCCACATGCAGCCCGCCGAACATCACCCAAATAGGCTTGACGAGAGAGACAAGCCATAGAAGACGGATGGATTGGTGGATGGAAACCATTCAAACTAGGGTTGATCATGTATGCAGTACCCCCGCCACCTCACTGGGGACAACAGCGAGGCATATGTGTCACACTGAAGCAGCACTGGGGTGAGTAGAAAAAGACTCCTCAGTCAAACCTGGGAAAAAAACTAAAGAAATTGCAAAAATCTGACTTTTCACAGTAACTGGACAACAAAGAATGCTCTACCCCAAGCAAGTGCTTGCGTCATTGTTTTCTGACCTTTTAAGCGACATTAATCCAAACGTAGAAATCCCAGCGTGTGAGCTTCATCCCAAAACTTGTTCAAACATTTGTAAGTAGATATCATTTGCGCTATTTTGTTTGTTTTGTATTGAAATTGACAACTTGGTGATGTCTTTTGTATTTGTGGACATTTTGTCATTTCTGATACTAACATTGGCGATAAAAGCTAGTTTAATGCATGTAGTGCTAAATTTGACCAGTAGAGAGCGACATTGCTAATACCTGATAAGTCACATACAATGTTTGGTGTGTGAATGTTGTGTACTTTCTATATGTGTAAACATTTGTAGTTTATTGTGTGAATATATCAACACTAAAGCTATTTGATTTATGTAAAATGCACAATCAACATTATGTAACATACACAATGGACGTTATACTTTTTTTATTTTATGTATATTTTTGCAATCTGAAGGAAGAAGTGTAAAAAATTAGAACTGAGGAAGGAAAATCATTTCAAAGAAGGAATATCAATCAACAAAAAACAGCTTCTTTTTCTTCACACTGTTAACTATTTGCACACGCTGGAAATGAGTAGGGAGGACGGAATAATGAAATTATTGACAGTGCAGTTTGAAAGCTGATGTGTTTACTTTGTAATTAAGTAACTGCAGTCTCAAAGGAATATAACTTGCAGAGGCACTTTCTGACAAAACATCCACGTTGAGCCCTTGGGCTCTTGAAACGGCGGCTCTCTTCATAAAATAGTTGAATAACTCTGTTGTACGGCAGCACGGTGGAAGAGGGGTTAGTGCGTCTGCCTCACAATACGAAGGTCCTGAGTAGTCCTGGGTTCAATCCCGTGCTCGGGATCTTTCTGTGTGGAGTTTGCATGTCCTCCCCGTGACTGCGTGGGTTCCCTCCGGGTACTCCGGCTTCCTCCCACTTCCAAAGACATGCACCTGGGGATAGGTTGATTGGCAACACTAAAATTGGCTCTAGTGTGTGAATGTGAGTGTGAATGTTGTCTGTTTATCTGTGTTGGCCCTGCGATGAGGTGGCGACTTGTCCAGGGTGTACCCCGCCTACCGCCCGATTGTAGCTGAGATAGGCTCCAGCGCCCCCCGCGACCCCGAAGGGAATAAGCGGTAGAAAATGGATGGATGGAACTCTGTTGTACAGTATCGCGTCACTTCTTTTCAACAGGAAAGGGCACTAAAATAATTTAAGTTTTCCTGACTACTTATTGTGATCACAGCTACCAAAGAGTGTTTAAGTAATCTCAAAACTGCTCCGATCTAGTGAGAGGCACAAATTCGCTGAAAAAAAGAACACATTTGAAGTTAGCGACCACATTGCAGTTCAAAACTGTTGCCCCAAGCCATACGGAGCCAAGGTCTGGGAGTATGGCACATTTGGAAGGGTTTCTGAACTCAGTTGACATCTCAAATTGAGCTCTGATCTACGCAAGGTACAAGATTGTTCAAATATACAAGCTGGGGTTTTTTAAAAAGTTTTTCTTTGCCCAAATGAGGGTAAAGGTCAGAGAATGTTGTTTTGAGTTCGCAAAGCCCTTTGACACACTCGTGATTAAGGGCTATAACAATAAAAAGTTTGATTAAATGAAGTTAAGTGCTGTGAGTCGCCAAAGAGGCAACCATCGTCAGTGGGCTGCTTTAGCAACATTGCCAAAACCCAGGCTACATGACCCATCTCAAAGCCTGGAACCTTCGGTCTCATCAAATGAGTTTCTGGAAGCAGGACAAAAGAGTTGGCGGAGAAGCTTAAAAAAGTTGCAATACTAACCTCTGCCTGTAGGAGTTATATTTATAAGTCCTACAGGCAGAGGTCAGTATTGCATAATCATGAGGTTTGAAATACAAAAAACATGAAAATAACCAATTTATTTGGTAGAATTAACCCAGCATTGCAGTTAAAATGACCCAGCATTTGGGTTGAATAAATAAACAATTTATGTGGTAGAATTAACTCAGCATTGCATTAAAAATGACCCAGAATTTGGGTTGAATATATAACCAATTTATGAGGTATAGTTAATCCAGTATTGCAGTTAAAATGACCCAGCATTTGGGTTGAATGCATAACCCATCAAACTGGGTTACATAAGAAACCCATCTTGCTGGGTTAACCTTACTTAGCGTTGGTTTCGTCCAATAGTTACCCAGAAGCTGGGTAGACTGTCACAAGTTGTTGTTGACGAACCCAAGATGCAGAGAAGGCCGGATTGGTGCAGGAAAACATAATTTAATGTCCGAAAATTTAAGGCACAACACAAACCAGGAACCATGAAAACACGAGACAGGAAACCCGAACAAGAATCAGGAACAGCTCACAAGCGACGAGGAACCAGGGAGAACTGGAGACAGAAAGCAGTCCACGGCATACGACAGCAACAAGTATTATAATGACATCGACAATCAATACTCCAGCACAGACTGGATGGCAAGGCAGGTTTAAATAGCAGCTGGCTGATTGACACCAGGTGTGGCCAGGTGCCAATCAGCCACAGCTGAGGGAAAACAGCGCTCAGAGAGACAAGCAGGAACGAACCAAAATAAAAGCGCTGATAGGAATTAGACAAACACAGAGGAAAAACTCAAACATAACCAAACTGTCAGGGACAAACCTGACAGTAGCCCCCCTTCCCATAACGGATACCAGACATTCTAGAACCCCCCCCCCCCCAAAAAAAAAGAAACAGTCCAAAGTCACGGGAGGGTGGAGGGAGGACAAGGTGGTGGGTCGCCAGGCCAAGTGTCCCCGCAACCAGCGGGGAAGAGTCAGGTGGTGATGGCGAGTTGAACGCCGCCGCAATTTGCCACCGGAGATGATGGTGGCACCCTCTGCTGCTGGCCCACCGGAGATGATGGTGGCGCCCTCTGCTGCTGGCCCACCGGAGATGATGGTGGCGCCCTCTGCTGCTGGCCCGCCGGAGATGATGGTGGCGTCTGCCGGCCCACCGGAGATGATGGCGCCGTCTGTTGCAGACCCACCGGAGATGATGGCGTCGTCTGTTGCAGACCCACCGGAGATGATGGCGCCATCTGTTGCAGACCCACTGGGGTGGGAAGTAGCTGTGCCTCCCCAGCTGCACAGCTACTCATAGCCCCCCCCACCCCCCTCAAGGGACGGATCCCAGACTTCACCAGATAGGCCCACAGACGACAGGGGTGGGTGGGAGAGGGCTTGGAATGAGGCCGAACTATTTTTCAATTTGGCCATCAACGCCAAAATCCCGTCAAGCCTCTCTGCCATCGAAATCTCTACGGGGTTCAAATTAGGCTGGAGTATTCTGTCACAAGTTGTTGTTGACGAACCCCAAGATGCAGAGAAGGCAGGATTGGTGCAAGAAAACATAATTTAATGTCCAAAAATTTAAGGCAAAACACAAACCAGGAACCAGGAAAACACGAGACAGGAAACAGGAACAAGAATCAGGAACCAGGAACAGCTCACAAGCGACGAGGAACCAGGGAGAACTGGAGACAGAAAGCAGTCCACGGCATACAACAACAGCAACAAGTATTACAATGACATCGACAATCAATACTCCAGCACAGACTGGATGGCAAGGCAGGTTTAAATAGCAGCTGGCTGATTGACACCAGGTGTGGCCAGGTGCCAATCAGCCACAGCTGAGGGAAAACAGCGCTCAGGGAGACAAGCAGGAAACAACCAAAATAAAAGCGCTGTCAGGAAATAGACAAACACAGAGGAAAAACTCAAACATAACCAAACTGTCAGGGACAAACCTGACATAGACAAGCAAACACAGAAAGCCTGCACACCCAGAATAACAGCTGAAAAAGGAAGCTTTGTGATCTCAAAGATAATGTGATGAATCTCCTAAAGAAGCAAACAGAAATGCGGCAAGAGATAAAGGTCCCACCATAGGAAAATATAGCAATACATCAATAAATAAAGGTTTTACAACGAGATAACATTACTTTGAAAAGTATCATAAATTATATAGTTCAGGATAAACGAATGAATGATATAGTCGTTACATGGCTGCGTATCATTCCAAGATCCTACGCCAGAGCCGTGTATAATAGAGAAACAAGTGCTATGGATGTTGCCTCAGCAGAGCAACAAGTGGTAAATGTTCTGCAATCAAAGGAAATTGATGTCGATAATAACACCATCGACACATGGCCTGGTTTCTGGGTCACGGGGCGGAGTCACCTGTGCGCACACCTGATACTCATTTCCTCCTGACTACTTAAGCTCTCCGGTGCTTTCACTCGGCGCCAGTAGATTCCTGATGGTTCACCCTTCCAGTCGTGTTCATCTCCTCTGCTTTGGCTCCACTCACGCTGCCCTTTCCCTGTGGCTCAGCACCGGCACTGCTGTGTAGTATTAACTGTTTTCTCCCCACCCACACCTTTTTTCACACCTTTTTGTGTGCATCCTTAGTTGTTTTTCCTCACTCCTTTTTAAGTGCGTTTTGTCAATTTTTCTTACTATTTTCTTCTCTGCGTTGGGGTCCTACTCCGGCAAAGTGACATTTACAAAGTACAAAGAAGAAGAAGATTTTAAACTTCATTGATCTATTCATTTCATCACGTTCAACAGTTTATTGAACAATTTATTATTGATCTTTTATGGATTTAAATCATGTACAAATTGAGAACCGGAAGTGAACATACGTTTTAGTAATTGCTAGAGAGTAGGCATGGTCAGGGAGCAATCTGCAGCATCCAAGCATATACCTGTACACAACACCTACACGTACCTTGTAACCCAGTACACAACATGAGATCTACATTAGGGAAGTGATTCCCAAGGCCCCATTTTTGGGTGGGTCTCACGTGAGATGAATCATTTTGCAATGCAGTCTGCTGAAAATGATGGAAAGCGCCACTCATCATAGCAACTGACGCTCTGGTCAAAGTTGGAATTGCCACAAAACCCATTTTAAGATATTCAACACTCTACTTCTATCTGCCGGCTAAAGTGGATAGTGCACCCCCTCAATGTGTCACGTTTTATGTGTCAGGTAAACCGTGACGAATGGGGCCAATGGAGTATTTTTTATCAGAAACATATATATCGCTGGGATCCTGTATCGTTTTTTTAAAAGTTCTGAAATGGTCTGGATAGGACCCTTGAAATGTGTATTCAAAATGATCTACATATGGTGAAAATTTAATATTAGTGGTTTATGTTATTATTTTTTTAATCGTAAAACAACCATAACGTGGTATCAGCATCTTTAGTTTGGACTGTTCGCTGATCCGACTCAAGACCTATAACATGATCTTTAAACATGTAAAAACACGACGTACAAGATAATTGAAGTAAAATACTCATAAGTAAGTTAAGTCGGACAGCATATTTAGTTTTTACCCAGCAGGCTCAGGACATTGATACAAAGTTTACTATATATTATCTTTTTTTAAACTGACTTCTAAACAATGTTGCAAAATTGTTGTATTTGTTGGTGTCTAACGTTGGATCCAGGTTGTTGGTTGGGAAATGACCAAATTTTAATGGTCAAATCAACATCTCAACCTGACATTGAATAAACGTCAAAAAGCATGTTGTTTGGACGTTGTATTTGTGTTGTAGAATATTGGTTGGCAAATGACCAAATTTAAATGGTCAAATCAATGTATCAACCTGAAATTGAATAGACGTCAAAAAGCGTGTTGTTCCAATGTTGTATTTGTGTTGTAGTATATTGATTGGGAAATGACTAAAACTCAATGGTCAAATCCACGTCAGAACACAACAATGATTAACTGTTGTCAAAAAGAATGTTGTTTCAACATTGTATTTGTCTTGTAGAATATTGGTTGGTAAATGACCAAAACTCAATGGTCAAATCAACGTCAAAACCCAACATTGATTAAACGTCGTCAAAAAGCATGTTGTTTCAACGTTGTATTTGTGTTGTAGAATATTGGTTGGTAAATGACCAAAACTCAATGGTCAAATCAACGACAGAACCCAACATTGAATAAATGTCGTCAAAAAGCATGCTGTGTCAGCATTGCATTTGTCTTGTAGAATATTGTTTGGGAAATGACCACAATTCAATGGTCAAATGAACGTCACAACCCGACATTAAATAAACGTTGTCAAAAAGCATGTTGTTTCAACGTTAGGTTTGAGTTGCTCAACGAACTTCTCAAGAACTTCTGCTCTGTGTTGTGATCTTTCACAACCAGATAAATAAGGAGAGAGGAAGAAGCAAGTAAATGTGAGCATTTCTCGGTGGGAGCTCTCTCAGCATGGATAAATATTTGGATTAATCCATGTTTTCTCATGCAAACGCCGCCTAGCTGATGACTTGAGCGAGAGGCGGCGGCTTAACGAGATCACCAGGGGCCACCTGGTTTGCCCCCGCTGCCCATTCACGCGGCGTGAGCAGCGCACACACTCGTGTGTGAAATGGACTCTTCATATGCTTTAGGGGTTGCGTCCTAATCCCCCACTCTCTGGGTTCTTATTTTAGGGAGGGGGAAGGGGGGTGGCCATTGAATCCGCCGACAGAGGTTGTGTATCTGCTGGGGACGGAGGTGATGGTTTCATTAGTGACGCTTGGCTGACCCACAATGTCCGCCCAGCAATTGTGTGGTGTGTTTGTCAAAGTGGAGCTTGCACATTATCTCCATCTCTACTATCAACCCTCTTCTACTCAACTACTCAGTGGCCTAGTGGTTAGAGTGTCCGCCCTGAGATTGGTAGGTTGTGAGTTCAAACCCCGGCCGAGTCATACCAAAGACTATAAAAATGGGACCCATTACCTCCCTGCTTGGCACTCAGCATCAAGGGTTGGAATTGGGGGTTAAATCACCAAAAATGATTCCCGGGCGTGGCACCCATTGCTCCCCTCACCTCCAAAGGGCTGCACAAGCCACAACGACATCCTCGGCTCAGATCCCACATCAGGGCAAGAAAAAACTCCACCCAATGGGATACAATGAGAAACCTTGGAGGGGATCGCAGATGTGGGGACGCCCCAGGCGGCCGGTGCAATGGACGTTGAGTGGATCTAGTTAATAGTGTTAGAGTCCAGTCCATGGTGGGGCCAGCAGGGGATCATCTTGAATGGAGACAAGTCAGCAGCGCAGAGACGTCATCAACTGATGCACAGATGAGTGGTACCTTCTGTTGTTAGGAGCGACAGCTACAAACCTGTCCTCATGATTAGCGTTGTCACCTGGTGTAAAGCTAATCACCCTTATTTGTACTTGTCTCGCCACACTGTTTGTTGCCAGTCCATTGTTCTCCATGCACGTCTGCATTTGTTGGTTTAGTTGTTTGTTTCATGCCACCTATGTTTATGCTTATCTCCACGCTACGCTTCGCTAGCACCTAAGTTGTAAGTTTTCGCTTTGTGTGTCGAAGTAAAGATGCCGCTTTTACGCACGGGTGGCTAATAATCAGCTTTGAGTAATCACAAACAAGGAAGCAACACCACAAAATAGTTTGTAACACAACAACATGTCCTCCCCAAAGACGCACACAATAATAAGAGTTAGTGTCAGTTAGAAGTGAACGTCACTTGACTCACGACCGCCGCTACCATGCTTCACCAACCCGATCGTCCTCTAAGCAATCCAGTAATCCACAGGCTGATATTAATCCACTCAAAAAGGTGAAACATTTTGAATAATCACTGTGTTTTTATTTATGCAAAACAAACACGACACAGACACATATACATTTGTGGCTGTCAACACTGGCTTCCGGTAGGTCACTCAAATAGTTCCGTGTGCAACATAAACGCGAATAAGAATTCCTATTGTTACAAAATGCACACCCAACTAAAATGCTCATTGATTTTATTGATTCATTTGATATATTTGATATGAGGTATCATGTAAAAGATCTGTGAATGAACATGAATACCATACATTATTAATCATTATTTTATTTATATTATTTTGAATTGTTAATATAGGGACAACTCCCTCCTACGCCCGAGAACCCAAGATCGCCAGCCCCAGACCCTTCGAGGGAGATTTTGACTTTGGGTTTTTGGTTCAATGTGAACTTATTTTTAAACATCAACCCTCTTGCTATTCCTCCGATGGAGCCAAAATAGCGTTTATTTTTTCTCTACTCTCAGGGCAGGCTCTTAAGTGGGCCACAGCAGCAGTCGATAAGACTTTGGGGCTGGGCACCGACTTTACTGCTTTCAGGAATGAGTCTAGTGTCGTGTTCGATCACCCCGTGGATGGGGCAATGCTTCCGCTCGGCTACACAACATTCGACAGGGCTCCCGCTCAGTTGCAGCCTACACCTTTGAGTTCCGCACTCTTGCGGCAGACAGTGGGTGGGGAGACAAGGCTCTCCAAAGCTCTTACAGAAGAGGACTGAGCGAGGTCATTAAGGACGGCCTGCTCAGAGACCGACCCACCTCGTGCCGAGCCCTTGTTGACCTGGCGCTTATGTTTGATCAGAGACTCATGGAACGAGCTGCGGAGAGAGAACAGACTTTCGCTAGCTCCCCTCGACACCCAAGCTTCAGTCTACCGACCTCAGCGCCGCGTGTCGGCGTTTACCCTCGGCGGGTCCAGCAGCAATGGTGGAACCAATGCAGCTGGGCAGGTCACGCCTGGCGGATGAGGAGAGGGAGAGGAGATTTAGGCAGCGCCTCTGCCTCTACTGCGGGCTTGCCGGACACACCATCAGAGGCTGTCCGACGAGGCCAAAAGATCAGGCTCGCCAGCAAGGGGGAACCTGGTGAGCCATATATCTGTTACCCAGCCTAGAAGGGATCCGGGTATTCTCTTCTCGGCGACCCTATCATGGAGCTCTAAGACGCTGACCGTGGGAGCCTACCTGGATTCCGGAGCGGACAAGAGCTTCATCGACCACAAGTTTACCCGCCGAGCAGGAATTTATCTAATGCCACTCGAGACTTTCCTTCCTGTTCAAGCTCTGGACGGACATCCCCTCGGGCACGGAGCCCCTATCTCTGACCCTCTTAGGTAATCACACCCCTCGCTCCAGCCACCATATTTACCAAGCTGGATCTTCGCAATGCCTACCGCCTGGTGTGCATCAAGGAGGGTGATGAGTGGAAGACGGCTTTCATTACGCATCCCGGACATTTTATATATCGGGTGATGCCTTTCGGACTCACCAACGCCCCAGCTGTCTTCCAGGCTCTGATTAACGATGTTTGGCGAAACATGCTGGACCGTTTTGTAGTAGTGTACTTGGATGACATTCTCATTTTTTCGCAGAAGCCGCTGGAGCACCAGCAACATGACATGTCCGCCTGGTCCTTCATAAATGGGTTATACTTATATAGCGCTTTTCTACCTTCAAGGTACTCAAAGCGCTTTGACAGTATTTCCACATTCACCCATTCACACACACATTCACATACTGATGGCGGGAGCTGCCATGCAAGGCGCTAACCAGCACCCATCAGGAGCAAGGGTGAAGTGTCTTGCCCAAGGACACAACGGACGTGACTAGGATGGTAGAAGGTGGGGATTGAACCCCAGTAACCAGCAACCCTCCGATTGCTGGCACGGCCACTCTACCAACTTCGCCACGCCGTCCCACGCGGTATAGCTCGGTTGGTAGAGCGGCCGTGCCAGCAACTTGAGGGTTGCAGGTTCGATCCCCGCTTCCGCCATCCTAGTCACTGCCGTTGTGTCCTTGGGCAAGACACTTTACCCACCTGCTCCCAGTGCCACCCACACTGGTTTAAATGTAACTTAGATATTGGGTTTCACAATGTAAAGCGCTTTGAGTCACTTGAGAAAAAGCGCTATATAAATGTAATTCACTTCACTTCACTTCACTCCTTCAACGTCTCCTGGAGAACCGATTATTTGTCAAAGCGGAGAAGTGTGAGTGTCACGCACCATCTGTAAGCTTTCTGGATTTTATCATTGAGGAAGGGCACATCAAGGCGGACCCCAAGAAAGTAGAGGCAGTGTTGGAGTGGCCTCAAGCTACTACGAGGGTGGAACTGAGGAGGTTCCTGGGAGTCCCGGGATTCTACCAAAGATCCATCCGGGACTTCAGTAAGTGTGCCTTGGCGCGCTTTGCGGAGGTCACATGACCAGTGGTCTTAAGGTGGACTTATTATTTATTCATGCAGTCGCTAAATATTAAGTTTCATTTGATATGTAATGGATATATAAACATATATTGGATCATGTTTAGCATGGAATACTGTCAATTATTATCTAGATATGTACATTAACGGTACAAGTTAGTTTTTTTCCCCTGTCAGTGGTATGCCCGAGGGAGGGGCTTGGACTATTTAGGGGAGACAGTTGGGGTGGGAGTAGGTAAGCAGGTTGGTTGTGGAGAGTTGGAGAATAGTACAAACAGTGATTGGGGATTGTTGAGCGGCAGATAATTT
Organism: Entelurus aequoreus; assembly: GCF_033978785.1. Taxonomy (NCBI): domain Eukaryota; kingdom Metazoa; phylum Chordata; class Actinopteri; order Syngnathiformes; family Syngnathidae; genus Entelurus; species Entelurus aequoreus. Next base: position 62,662,224 of record NC_084733.1, on the reverse strand, counting down.
TTTTCATTCCTGCATTTTGTAAATACCGTATTTTCCGGACCATAGGGCGCACCGGATTATAAAGCACACTGCTGATGAGCGGGTCTTGTCAGGTCTATTTTCATACAAAAGGTGCACCGGATTGTAGGGCGTATGGGAGAGTCGCCGTGCCATCAACCTGAGGGTTCCTGGTTCAATCCCCACCTTCTACCAACCTCGTCACGTCTGTTGTGTCCTTGAGCAAGACACTTTACCCTTGCTCCTGATGAGTCGTGGTTAGGGCCTTGCATGGCAGCTCCCGCCATCAGTGTGTCAATGTGTGTGTGACTGGGTGAATGTGGAAATATTGTCAAAGCTTTGAGTACCTTGAAGGTAGAAAAGCACTATACAAGTATAATCTATTTACCATTTAAAGGGTCATATATTTTTTTTTAATTCCAAATGTAAAACACTTCCTTGTGGTCTACATAACATGTAATGGTGGTTCTTTGGTCCAAATGTTGCATAGATTATGTTTTACAGACCATCTTCAAGCCTCTTTCTGACAGTCGCTTCAAGATGCGCCGTTTTGTGGGCGGTCATATTTACGTGGCTCACCTTCGGCAGCGTCTTTTCTCCATCATCTTTGTTGTACTTTGTGCAAGGGTGGGAGCGGAAGAAGTGTCAAAAGATGGAGCTAACTGTTTTAATGGCATCCAGACTTTACTTCAATCAATAACGGAGCAGCATCTCCTCATCAGTTGCTCACTAGTGCAATAACAATGCCGGAAATGGGTTCTGTGAAAAACCATCGGACCGGAACTCTCTAATAACTAAAGTTCCTTGGGTGAATAATATAAAAACTCACTACAACGGTATGTTTTAGCACTTTCATGGCGACTTTATATTAGAAATGGCAAAAGCGGAGGAGGAATGTCCCATAACAAGAAATTAGAGAAACCGTCAGCACGGACTACAAAGGTGGACGCGCGCACATATTCAGGACTTATGCAGATCCCAAATACAGATCAGCAAGTACCAGAAGGTAAGAAAAGTTTCTTTTGCATAATATTGCGAAAAAAACCGCCAGATAATGTCTTACCTTATACACACACCATAATAATACTCGTATGTTGAAGCACAGTACAATCCATCAAGCGGTGCGGCTTCATAGCTTACCAAAGTCATACTAAAACATTTTGATAGATTTTTGAGCGCCGTGTGTAATGCTCTATATTTTCAATGGAACATATAACATTTTGGTGTTGTTTATTTGAGTCATTGCAGTCTACACGTACCTCTTATGTGTGACTGCCATCTACTGGTCACACTTATCATTACACCATGTACCAAATAAAATAGCTTTGAGGTCGGTAAGCAAAACCAGAATTATTCCGTACATTAGGCACACCGGGTTATAAGGTGCACTGTCAATTTTTGAAAAAATGAAAGGATTTTAAGTGTGCCTTATAGTCCGAAAAATACAGTACTTTATTTTTTTTGTATTTAATTTTAATTTTCACCAATTTTTGCACTGTCAATCAATCAATCAATCAATGTTTATTTATATAGCCCTAAATCACAAGTGTCTCAAAGGGCTTTACAAGCCACAACGACATCCTCGGTACAGAGCCCACATACGGGCAAGGAAAAACTCACCCCAGTGGGACGTCGGTGAATGACTATGAGAAACCTTGGAGAGGACCGCATATGTGGGTAACCCCCCCCCTCTAGGGGAGACCGAAAGCAACGGATGTCGAGTGGGTCTGACATAACATTGTGAAAGTCCAGTCCACAGTGGATCCAACACATCAGCGGGAGTCCAGTCCACAGCGGGGCCAACAGGAAACCATCCCGAGCGGAGACGGGTCAGCAGCGCAGAGATGTCCCCAACCGATGCACAGGCTAGTGGTCCACCCGGGGTCCCGACTCTGGACAGCCAGCACTTCATCCATGGCCACCGGACCTATGCAACTCCCCCTCGCAAGGGACAGGGGAGAAGAGGAGAGAAGAAAAGAAACGGCAGATCAACTGGTCTAAAAAAGGGGGGGTCTATTTAAAGGCTAGATTATACAAATGAGTTTTAAGATGGGACTTAAATGCTTCTACTGAGGTAGCATCTCTAACTGTTACCGGGAGGGCATTCCAGAGTACTGGAGCCCGAATAGAAAACGCTCTATAGCCCGCAGACTTTTTTTTGGCTCTGGGAATCACTAGTAAGCCGGAGTTCTTTGAACGCAGATTTCTTGTCGGGACATATGGTACAATACAATCGGCGAGATAGGCTGGAGCTAAACCGTGTAATATTTTGTGTATATATTTTTGCACCCTGTGCACTGGCGATCTTGAGTTTGTCCATTAAACATCCCCAACTCAAAATCTGCAACTGAGCCATCGTTGGTTGCATGGTTATATAGTTTGTTTGAGGAAACAACATCGGTACTTTATTATACCGTACAACTTTAAATGGGGAAGACATTTTTTCATCCTATCTAAAATGATCATGAAGACACACAACAATGTGTCAGCATGAAGCGTTCACACGCCGAGAGAACGTCTTCATCTTGACGACAGCACAAAGCTTGAGCACAGCGGGTCATTGGGTGCCGCCTCAACCAGAAGAGCAACAATGAGGGCAGATAAGGCCTTTAAAAAAAAAAAAGGATCAGTGGCCAGGAACACAGCCTTGGGGAGCTCCTTTCGGACACGCTGGCCCCAAGCATTCCCAATCATCCAGAGATGGGATCAGCTTGCAGACCTTAGTGGGGGTCTTCAAGCGTCTCATTGAGTGTTTCATTCTCTCCTCACCACACCGTTCCACCTGGAAAAGTGTCTCTACATCTTGGCAACACCTTTTAAAAACACCAGTGAGATCTATTTTAGTGACACAGCTGATGTCACCCGTCCCTGCAGGTGCTCGCATCGCGTCCACACAGAAGACAGAAAAGGAGCAACGCCGCATTAAGGCTTAAAAGACCGGATCCTCACTGGAGAAGATACCTTAATTATGGTAAGAATGGAGGTCGCCCCAGGGGGAAGAACTACAGAAAGAGGCTAACAAAAGTCCCAAACGAGGGGCACGCCAGATTCTCATGAAGATGGACTCGCTCCGGCCTTGTCAAACTCACTCATTTACACTCCTGCTGAGGTAAAAACTCATTGAGATTACAATCTCTTTTTTGCAAGAGTGACCTGGCCAGGTGTCATAAATACATAGAACCGCAACAAAAAAAAGTAGCAGTCACACACTAGAGTTAAATTAGAAATTACTTACAACATAAACATTAAAACACACAATAGGTCAAAAATAAAATGTTTCAATTAAAATAATGTTTAAAACGAGTACAATGCCTGATAGAAAGAATGTCTCAATCCTTTAAAATAGCCTGAAATTCCCCCAAAGTGTTTGTAATTCATTCCATGACCATGGAGCAGCAAATCTGGCCCCCCTTTTTTTTTTTTTACAGAGACTTGTGTAGGCTCTAGGAAACAACACGCCAAGGGAGTCCTTCGACTTTAAACTCGAGCTACTGGAATCTTTAGTCATAAAAAAAAAACATAACTAAGGGGGAACCAGACCAAGAAAATCTGCGGACTGACAGAGATGGACAGTTTGCCGTTGCCTACAAAGTGCAATGGTGGACAAGGTTGCCACAACCAGTAATAAAACCTAAGGCACGGTGATATACAGTGTCCAGGTTTTTCAAATAAGAGTTGGGTGCATTCATAAAAAGTAAGTCTCCATAATCTAGCAAAGGCATAAATGTGGTCAGAATCAAGCGTTTCCTCGCTTGTAGGGAAAAACAGGACTTGTTTCTAGAGAAAGAAAAAAAAAACATTTTAGGTTTAGCCACAAGTTTTTCTATGTGAGATTTAAAAAACAAGTTCTCATCAACATCAATCCCCAAGTAGTTATATGTCGTGACCATTTTTGGAATGTTCAATGGCAGTTATTTGAAAATAACATCACCTTCTCCATTTAGCACTCATCTCAACTGAGTCAGCTGGGACTGAACAACATCAAAAGTTAACTTTTTTCAGTGGAGGTTGCAAACATTAAAAATTAAAGATGATCTCAAAACGTTTAGCATGTACAGTATCAACGCAGATTTATAACGCAATTTAAATCATTAGCATGCTAACATTAGTATGCTAATATAGGAGATGACAGCATACTTTCAAGATGGCGCCAAGTAACAGAATCCAGGATTTTTAGGTTAAAAACATCAAAATGAGCTAAAAAGACAGCATAAAACATTGGCCTGCCAACATTAGTATGATGACATAGTACAAGTTAGCATACTTTTAAGATGGCGCCAAGTACTGAAATGCACTATTTTCAGGTGTAAACATACACAACTAGCTCAAAAGCTAGCATACATTGTTAGCATGCTAACAATGTATGCTAATATAAGGGACGTTAGCATACTTTCAAGATGGCACCAAGCATCAAAATCCATGAATTTAAGGTTTAAACATACACATTTAGCTAAAATACTAAGATAAAACATTTGCATGTTAACATTAACATGATGACATAAGACAAGTTAGCATACCTCCAAGATAGCGCCAAGTAATAAAATGCACTATTTTTAGGTGGAAACACATACAAATAGCTAAACTTCTAGCATAATACGTGAGAACATTAGTATGCTAATATAGGAGATGTTAGCATACTTTTAAGATGGCGCCGAGTGACAAAATCCATGATTTTTAGGTTAAAACCATCAAAATGAGCTAAAAAGCTAGCCTTAAACATCAGCATGCTAAAATTAGTATGATGAAATATTATAGGCTGACCATATGTCCTCTTTTCCCCGGACATGTCCTCTTTTGCGGGGGTGTCCTGGGTGTCCTGGCGGGGTTTCTTAAATGCCTCAAATGTCCGGCATTTTGAATTAGGGTTGCCTGTATTTTCAATGTACGTCCAGGGTTAAGTTAAGAAGGGGTTAAAAAAAAAAAACTGAAGGTGTGCGCACGTAGCAACATTCGTGAGGGAGGGGCAGAGACACAGAGCGAGAGAGCTAGTGAGTGGAGAGAGACATGAGAACAAGAAATGCCTAAACGTAAATGCAACTTCACGGATGATTTGCGGGAAAAGTATTCGTGTTTTCGTCCTGGCCGTGACACATGGAAAGCAGAATGCACTGTGTGCAAAGCAGGAACGTATGTATCTGTGGCAAATAAAAGGGCCAACGATCTACAAGCCCATATCGACACTACAAAGCACAAAACAGCTGTGCAGGGCGAGAGCTCGTCTGCTGTTTTTTGTTTAAATTTAATTAACTTGTTTTGAGGCATTATTTATGTTTACATTATATACAAGAGGTTATTTTGAATATTTCTACCTCTGCACTTTTTTTTCCAAAACTGTGATGTTACAGAATATAAGTGTGACTTATTTTGTTATACTGTCAACCAGTGTTGGCGTTAACGCACTTTTTGTGTCTTTTTAACGCATTGAAATCAGGAAGGACGCAGATTATTAATTTTTTTTTTTAATTTTTTACCATTTGTGGCCCACAGCTAATGTTTTAAAGGCCCACGGCACATTCTAAAAATACTATTAATATTAACAAAAACATAACAAAAGTGAAATAAAAAAGCTTAAAGGTGAAATGTAATTTAGAAAAAGTTGCAATGTTGACTAATAAAACAAAGCTGGTTTTTTTTTCTTTCAAACGGTCATTGTTATGTTATTATGAATTATTGACCTATCAAAGGTTCCGATTACTTCACATCAAATATTCCACTTTGAAAAATATTTTTGGTGAAAGATTTTGCATATTTTGTGTGTTTGCCATAAAAAACATAGTTTTGTTTGACAAAAAAGGGCGGAAAACAAACAAACAAAAAAAACAATATAAAAAAAACTAAAACATTTTGAAATGAGGAATAGATCCGAAGTTGATGTAGACTCCAGAGATTTAAGCGTTAAATATAAAATGTATGTATGCCCTGGCACACCATTATCATCATTTCATGACCCAAGCAAAACACTTTTTTACACTTTTATACTGAAATAAATACACCAACAACTTGTTAAATAAAAACATAGAAAAAACTACCAGCAGCGGTAAAGTTTAGATCCATGAAGGAAAGAAGAAAGTGAATGAATGTTTATAACTGAATACATTTACATATGTATACACATTTGTTTTCTTTTGTATTATCTTTTTTAATGAATTAAGTAATGTTTATGACAACCTTTTTCCAAAACACAATACAGAATGTGAGATACAACAGGATAATGCATACATTTGTCATTTGTTTTCAAAACGCTTACAAAAAAGTGGGACCCCAAAAATGTACTGTGGGACCCCATTTTTATGACTTGATGGGGTCCCTGGGACCCCATCAAGTCTGTCAACAGAGGAGAAAAAATGCTTTATTTAAAAAAATATATTATTTATAAAGCAAGTTCGAGTATCATTGGCAAATTTTCACCTAGTCCCGGCCTTGGCGTGCTGCCCGCCTTGGCACGCATATATGTGTCCTCTTTTTGGGAATTCAGAATATGGTCAGCCTAACATATTACAAGTTAGCATACTTTTAAAGGCCTACTGAAACCCACTACTACCGACCACGCAGTCTGATAGTTTATATATCAATGATGAAATCTTAACATTGCAACACATGCCAATACGGCCGGGTTGAATTATAAAGTGCAATTTTAAATTTCCCGCAAAACTTTCGGTTGAAAACGTCTATGTATGATGACGTTTGCGCGTGACGTCAATGGTTGAAACGGAAGTATTCGGACACATTGTATCTCAATACAAACAGCTCTGTTTTCATCACAAAATTCCACAGTATTCTGGACATCTGTGTTGGGGAATCTTTTGCAATTTGTTTAATGAACAATGGAGACTGCAAAGAAGAAAGCTGTAGGTGGGATCTGTGTATTAGCGGCTGGCTGCAGCAACACAACCAGGAGGACTTTGAGGATAGCAGACGCGCTATCCGACGCTAGCCGCCGACCGCATCGATGATCGGGTGAAGTCCTTCGTCGCGCCGTCGATCGCTGGAACGCAGGTGAGCACGGGTGTTGATGAGTAGATGAGGGCTGGCGTAGGTGGAGAGATAATGTTTTTAGCATAGCTCTGACGAGGTCCTGTAGCTAAGTTAGCTTCAATGGCGTCGTTAGCAACAGCATTGCTAGACTTCAACAGGCGGCACAGCATTAACTGTGTAGTTACATGTCCAGTGTTTGGTTCGGTGTCTCCTGATAGTAGTATTGTTGATCTGCTGTCTATCCTTCCAGTCAGGGGCTTATTTATTTTGTTTCTATCTGCATTTAAGCACGACGCTATCACGTTAGCTCCGTAGCTAAAGTGCTTCACCGATGTGTCCTGGAGATAAAAGTCACTGTGAATGTCCATTTCGCGTTCTCGACTCTCATTTTCAAGAGGATATAGTATCCGAGGTGGTTTAAAATACAAATCCCTGATCCACAATAGAAAAAGGAGAGAGTGTGAAATCCAATGAGCCCTTGTACCTAAGTTACGGTCAGAGCGAAAAAATATACGTCCTGCACTGCACTCTAGTCCTTCACTCTCACGTTCCTCTTCCACGAATCTTTCATCCTGGCTCAAATTAATGGGGTAATCGTCGCTTTCTCGGTCCGAATCGCTCTCGCTGCTGGTGTAAACAATGGGGAAATGTGAGGAGCCTTTCAACCTGCGACGTCACGCTGCTTCCGCTACAGGCAAGGCTTTTTTTATCAACGACCAAAAGTTGCGAACTTTATCGTCGATGTTCTCTACTAAATCCTTTCAGCAAAAATATGGCAATATCGCGAAATGATCAAGTATGACACATAGAATGGATATGCTATCCCCGTTTAAATAAAAAAAAATCATTTCAGTAGGCCTTTAAGATAGCGCCAAGTATTGAAATGCACTATTTAGTTAACAAGCTGGCAAAAAACGTTAGTGGAGGAACTGTTTTTTTGTAACACGTCGCCCTAATCACGGAGGTAACGTAGCTAGTGCAACTCTTGACCTGAGTTGGTAAAACCATGCGTCACATTTGTATAATGGAGAAGTTGGGTGGCGTGGCTCTGATGGTAGAGCAAGTTGAGGGTCTTGGTGGTAAAGCGCTTTTGAGTCGCTAAAAAAGTGCTATATAAATCTATTATTATTATTATTATTAATAATATCTATTTATTATTATTTTGTTGGTCAATTCAAAGTTTACCTAAAGACTACGCTAGGGAGACACAGCTCAATGCTCGTTTGCTCCCACCATTTTTCACCTGAGGAGTGAGGATTACGATGAGTTCATCATCCGAACAGGGAACACAAATATTGTGCTGAAAGATATAAACATCCCACCAGTCGGCATCCCAGCGAGAGCGAACACCGTACAGTAAGTGACTGTTTTATTCTGTTCGTAGTTTGCATTTCTTGTTTAGCACGATGCTCGGTGTTTCACTAGATCTGTGTCGGCTTATCACCAAGCTTCTAAAACTTGTAGCTCACCCTCTTTTTAGGTCAGGTATAACATGTTGTTATGAATGTAGCGGCTACTACATGGTTACAGCATGTACATAAAACATTGTGTTTTTGGGATGTTTTTTTTTAGAAAGCTTTATTGGCGTAATAGATGTTAGCTGACTCTTGTTATTTCTTTTTTCCTACTTAAAATGCACAAAAAAGAGAAAGACATGACTCATTTGAACCGCATTGATATTTTGTAAGTCAAAACTACACGTATTTCATCCCTAAGAAGCATCTCTCCATTCCCCCGGCAGCCAACCAATCACTTTTTTTTTTTTTTTTGTGCAAAACGCCATCACTTGGAGTGCGGCGACTTGATCAAAATGCTGCACCTGAACAGAAAGGCATCCATCTTCAACCCCGCCGCTTGGAATTGAGTAAGACTCCGTTGGTCCGCCTCCGGAGGGACACGGCGACCAGTTAGAGGGCGCTTAATTCACAAAGCAATTACTTTCTTTTTCCGCCTGAGGGGAGAGAGAAACCATGAGAGTGCTGCGAAGAGACCAGGAATACACTCAGCAATATTGCAACTTTGTAACAGAAGTTAAAGATGTGTCATCTCTGAGTCAGTCGCTCGTGATGTGCGATACCACCGATTTTCTGTCCGATCCCATACCAGGTAAAATTCAGGCTGGTATTGGCGATCGGATACCGATACTTTGTGCAAATACACCTAATGTGTATGCTAAAATTTAAAAAGTTGTGTATTTCATTATTAACATGTCTATCTGAAAAACATCAGTAAAAATACATGTTTTAATGAGAAAAAGTTTGCTAATAATTAATAATAATAAACTTAGTCACCTATAACACAAAGTTTATATATATAAGTATTTATATATATACAGGTATACATATATACACACACACACACACACACACACACACACACACACACATACACACACACACCACACACACAAACACACACACACACACGTATATATATAATTATATATATATATATATATATATATATATATATATATATATATATATATATATATATATATATGTATATATATATATATATATATATATATATATATATATATATATATATATATATATATATATATATATATATATACATATATACATATGTATATATATATATATATATATATATATATATATATATACATATATACATATGGGCAGCACGGTGGCAGAGGGGTTAGTGCGTCTGCCTCACAATACGAAGGTCCTGAGTAGTCGTGAGTTCAATCCCGGCCTCGGGATCTTTCTGTGTGGAGTTTGCATGTTCTCCCCGTGACTGCGTGGGTTCCCTCCGGGTACTCCGGCTTCCTCCCACCTCCAAAAACATGCACCTGGGGATAGGCTGATTGGCAACACTAAATTGGCCCTGCGATGAGGTGGCGACTTGTCCAGGGTGTACCCCGCCCGATTGTAGCTGAGATAGGCTCCAGCGCCCCCCGCGACCCCGAAGGGAATAAGCGGTAGAAAATGGATGGATGGATGGATGGATATATATATATATATATATATATATATATATATATATATATATATATATATATATAGTATATACTGTATATCCATACATGTGTGTGTTTATATGTATATATACAGTATAATATTTATATATATATATATATATATATATATATATATATATATATATATATATATATATATATATATATATATATATATATCAGTGACGTGCGGGGAGGTTCATGGCTGGTGAGGCACTGACTTCATCACAGTCAGATTTACAAACATATGAACCCTAAAGAGTACCTTATTCACCATTTGATTGGCAGCAGTTAACGGGTTATGTTTAAAAGCTCATACCAGCATTCTTCCCTGCTTGGCACTCAGCATCAAGGGTTGGAATTGGGGGTTAAATCACCAAAAAGTATTCCCAGGCGCGGCGGCGCTGCTGCCCACTGCTCCCCTCACCTCCTGTAGCAATAGGAATTGCTTGTTTGTGTGTTGTTCCCCCCGGGAAGGTTTAGAGTGACGCACCGGAAGAAGTGTGCCGGTTATGTGGTATGACAACTGCTGAATAAAAGTTCCCTGTGAGTAGGGTAAAGCTCAACCGTCCAGTTTGTAGAGTCATTGAAGACAGAACAAGCTGAAACATGGTGGCAGCGGATCGTTTTGAGCGGTGAGGACAGCGCATGTACCGAAAAAACAGAGATTTTTTTCGAACGAAGCTAAAGGAAGCTAAGTGGTGTTAGCATAACAGTGAGCTGCGCATCATGACCACTGAGCAGGCGGAGAATACAAGATCAAGAGGTACGAGGATGGATGGATTAAAACCCCCTCAACAATGGTGTATGGACTCTGTGAATCTTGCCAAGTCATGGAAGACCTGGAAAGAAGAATGTATGCTGTATATCGAGCTAGCAATGCCGGATGCAGAAGAAACAGTGCGGGTAAAACTTTTTTACTATCTCATTGGAGAATGCGGCAGAGAGCTATGTGGAACGCTAATAGGCTCAGACACAAGAGTGACTGTTTCCAGTTTGATCACTAAGCTAGATGGACATTGCAACCCCAAAGTGAATGAAACCGTGGAAAGATACAGATTTTTCGCACGAAACCAAGCTGCGGGAGAATCAATCGACACGTATGTGACCGACTTGAGATCGCTAGCAAGTTCCTGCAACTTTGGGCAATTAAAAGATTCGCTAATAAGAGACAGGATTGTTTGCGGCACGCACAGCTCAAGTTGGAGAGAAAGACTACTCAGAGAGGACAAGTTAGATCTGGACAAATGTTTACTAATTTGCAGGTCAATGGAGATTTCACGAGAGTACAGCAAAGCAATAGAAGGACATGGCGTAGAGGATGTACATGCAGTAAAACATGCAACAAGAAAAGTCAGGATTAATGAAATATCTTCCAAATACTGTGGAAAAACACATGAAAGGTTCAAACAAAAGTGCCCAGCTTTTGGGAAAAAATGTAAGAAATGTGGCAAGGACAATCATTTTGCAGTGGCATGCAGAAGCAGTACAGGTATGAAAGAATACTACAAGAAAAAGTTCACACAATAGCAGAGACTGATTCAGATTCATGTGAAGAGATAATGACAGTCACAGCAGTAACAACAAAAGCAGCAGAAGTGAACCAAATAGAGAAACAAAACGGCAAAACAGAGCAACTGTTTGCTGGGATGAAGATTAAGGAAAACATTGTGAACTTCCAGATTGACTGCGGGGCAACTTGCAACGTCATTCCAATCAACCTGCTGAATCCAGATGTGAAATTGGAACACACGGACAAGGTGTTGGTAATGTACAATAAGTCTAAGTTGTGTCCATTAGGAAAATGCAAAGTTAAGATGACAAATCCAAGAAATCAAAAGAATTACAAAGTTGAGTTTCAAGTTGTAGGAGCAGACTGTAAAACTGCACTTCTTGACCGCAGCGCAAGTGAAGCAATGAAACTCATTCAGGTCCAATACGACAACATTTATGCGCTGGATAGTATTGTGACAAAAGAGCCGGTGACAGGAGACACTTGGCAGCTGGATGACATAAAGACTGAGTTTCAGGACGTGTTTACAGGCGACGGTTGCTTACAAGGTGAATATAAACTGGAAATCGACACAACTGTGCAGCCCGTCAAACTTCCAAAACGAAGAGTTCCAGTGGCAATGATGAAACCACTTAAAGAGGAAATCACAAGTCTTGTAGACAGACAGATAATCGCACCAGTGGAAAGCAGCACAGAATGGATCAGTGGCATGGTGTCGGTACAGAAACCCAATGGCAGGCCCAGAATTTGTATTGACCCAAGACCACTCAAAAAAGCTCTAAAGAGAAGCCATTTTCCACTTCCAACAATAGATGACATACTACCAGACCTGGCAAAAGCAAAAGTTTTCACTGTGTGTGATGTGAAGCACGGCTTCTGGCACGTGAAACTAGATGGAGATTCGACCTATCTGACGACATTTGCAACTCCCTTTGGTCGATTCCGGTGGCTGAGAATGCCAATGGGCATCAGTCCAGCGCTGGAAGTTTTCCAACGTAAACTAACACAGGCATTGGAGAACTTGCCAGGCAACTACATCATCGCAGATGACATCCTGATTACAGGAGAAGGAGACACAAAAGAGGATGCAGTCAAGAACCATGACAAGAACTTGAGACTTTTTCTAGAAAGGTGCAGAGAAAGAAACATCAAGCTGAATGCGGAAATATTCAAGCTCAGGAAACAGGAAGTCTCATACATTGGTCATCTGCTCACGGCGGAAGGACTCAAAGTTGACCCAGAGAAAGTGCGCGCCGTCACTGAAATGCCTGCACCGACAAATGTGAAAGGTGTTCAAAGATTAGTAGGACTAGTGAACTATTTGTCCAAGTTTTACGAGCATCTGTCAGACGATTGTGAGATACTAAGACAACTCACACACAAAGAGTCTATGGGAATGGACAGAAGTGCAGGAAAATGCATTCAGAAGAATCAAAGACAAGATAACACAAGTTCCAGTTTTGAAATACTACAGCCCGGAACAAGAGTTGACGTTACAGTGCATTGCAAGTGAAACAGGACTCGGAGCAGCTATAACACAAGGAGATAAACCAGTGGCATATGCAAGTCGTGCTTTGACGATGACAGAAAGAGGCTATGCACAAATTGAAAAAGAATGTTTGGCTATTGTGTTTGGCATGGAAAAGTTTCACCAATACACATGTGGTCGTCTAGTCAGAGTGCAATCTGACCACAAGCCTCTAGAGACAATCATCAAAAAACCACTGATAAACGCTCCTAAAAGACTACAACGCACGCTTCTCAGACTACAGAAGTATGATCTGAACATCAAGTATATGCCTGGACGTGACATGCTACTCGCTGACACTTTGAGTAGGGCCTACCTGCAAAACGCCAACAAAAGTCAGACTGAGTTGGAGGTCGAATGTGTTAACATGGTTGATTATGTGCCAATCTCAGCTGAAAGAATGGACAATATACGCACAGCAACAGAATCAGATCCAGAACTACGAACATTGATCAAAACTATCCAACAAGGATGGCCAAAAGATAAAAAATGTGTACCTGTTGAAATAACTAACTTTTACTCGTTACAGGATGAACTGAGCACCCAAAATGGACTGGTTTTCAGGGGAGAGAGAGTCGTGATTCCAAACTCGCTCCGAAAGGACATCACTCAGCGGATTCACTCTTCTCACCTGGGAACAGAGGGATGCCTCAGGAGGGCAAGAGACTGCGTGTATTGGCACGATATGAACGACCATATCAAAAAGCATGTTGCTAAATGTGACACATGTCGATCTATGGACACAAAACAACAAAGAGAGACACAACAGCCACATGAGATCACTACCAGACCATGGGCTAAATTTGGAACAGACTTGTTTACTTTTGACAACAAAGAGTATCTAGTGACTGTGGACTACTACTCCAATTTCTGGGAGGTGGACTACTTGCCAGATACAAAGTCAAGCACAGTCATTCGAAAGCTGAAAGCTCACTTGGCACGACAAGGCATTCCGGACGTTATTTTTTCAGACAACGGACCCCAATTTAGTTCTGCAGAATTTTCAAATATCAGTCGCAAATGGGAATTTATGCACAAAACTTCCTTTCCTGGCAATCCGCAAAGTAATGGCAAAGCGGAATCAGCTGCTAAAACGGCCAAACGACTGATGAGGAAGGCAAAACTGGCTGGACAGGACCCGTATCTAGCCATTTTGGATCATCTCAACACCCCAAACCAAGGTTTGGATACGAGCCCTGCACAAAGACTCTGAAGCAGGAGAACAAGGACCCTTCTACCGATCAGAGACAGCCTACTCGAGCCAAAAGTGACCAACAATGGGTCAGGACTTATGAAGAACCAACAGAGACAATCAAAATACTACAACCAAACCGCCAAGGACATGGACTTTTTGAAACCAGGTGATGTTGTGCGAGTGCAGCCTTTTGATACGAACACCTTATGGAGAAAGGCTACAGTGAGCACTCCACTGGGTAACAGATCCTATGCAGTGGAGCTGGACACAGGCAGTGTTCTCAGAAGAAATCGTCGCCATCTGAGAAAAGCTGTGGATATGCAACCGGACAGGTCAGAACAACCCCAAACGGAGACGAGACTCGACCCAGTATCTCAAAACACTGAGAGCTCACAAACCACTACACGGTCGGGACGTGTGGTACAGCGTCCAAGACATTTGAATGACTTTGTGTGTACTTAGGTTCAGAGAGAAAAAAAAGAAAAAAAAAAAAAGAAAAAAAAGAAAGAAATTTGACCTGAGGTTTAGGTATGATGAGTAAATGCTCTTATGGTTATGTTCTGAAAATAAGCTAAAGCTAAGGTACATTGTTCGGTAACTAAAAGAAAGAAAAGTTATGCACTGTGAAACTGAGTGTAATATTTGTTTTGCACTAAGAATATTTTAAATAAGTAGCAATTTGAAAATGCATACTATTTTGAGTTTGTTTAGTAGCAACTTAAAAGTTAATTTGGTTGGATTCAATATTTGAAAATAATACTGTCTTTTTTTTTAAGAAAAGGGATGTAGCAATAGGAATTGCTTGTTTGTGTGTTGTTCCCCCCGGGAAGGTTTAGAGTGACGCACCGGAAGAAGTGTGCCGGTTATGTGGTATGACAACTGCTGAATAAAAGTTCCCTGTGAGTAGGGTAAAGCTCAACCGTCCAGTTTGTAGAGTCATTGAAGACAGAACAAGCTGAAACACCTCCCAGGGGGTAATCAAGGGGATGGATCAAATGCAGAGGACAAATTGGTACTTTATCCAATCCAATCCAATCCACTTTATTTATATAGCACATTTACACAACAAGAATGTTTCCAAAGTGCTGCACAGCCATGTTAAAAACAATATTAAAAACAATGTTATGCTCCACCAATGACTGAATAAAAACAAAAAATAAATGAATAGAAAACCAATATAAAAACAATATAAAAAATAAACATGTTTAAAAAACGATTTCAAAGGGTAAAACCAATTAAAACAGTAAAATAGAAATCAAAATTTATAAAAAAAAACACACAGGACAACAGAGGACAGAAGACCACACAACTCACGTAGTGTTAAAAGCCAAAGAATAAAAGTGGGTCTTAAGACGAGATTTAAAACACTCCACTGTGGAAGCAGTTTGAACATGGAGGGGCAGAGTGTTCCAGAGTTTAGGGCCGACCACAGAGAAGGCCCTGTCTTCCCTGGTTTTAAGTCTCGTCCTGGGCACCACGAGCTGGAGCTGGCTCTCGGACCTCAGAGGGCGCGCAGGAGTGTAAATTTGGATGAGGTCCGAGATATACTGAGGTGCCAGTCCATGTAAAGCTTTATAAACAAACAGCAAGGTTTTAAAATCAATTCTAAAATGAACATGGAGCCAGTGCAAACTCTGAAGAATTGGGGTTATATGCTCGCGTTTCCTGGCCCCTGTTAAAAGACACGCTGCCGCGTTCTGGACTAACTGCAACCTGGAGAGAGCGTTTTGGCTAATGCCAGCATAAAGTGCATTGCAGTAGTCCAGGCGACTTGAAATAAAAGCATGCACGACTTGTTCAAAAAGGTTAAAAGATAAAAATGGTTTTACCTTTACTAAAAGACGAAGATGATTAAAACACGATTTTAAAACACCATTGACTTGTTTGTCAAATTTAAAATCGCTGTCTATAGTGACGCCAAGGCTGGTGACTTTGGGACGCACATAATTTTGCAATGGTCCCAAGTCAGTGAGGGCCGGACCAAAAACTAAAATTTCCGTTTTTCCCTCATTCATTATTAAAAAATTCTGGGCTAACCAAGCCTTGACATCGAATAGACAGTTGAGAATGGGTGTGAAGGGGCCCTGGCCTTTTGAAATTGGCATATAAATTTGGCAGTCATCTGCATAAAAGTGATAGAACACTCCATGTCTCTTAAAAATCTCTCCAATCTGGAGGAGATATAGAGCGAACAGGATGGGGCCTAGAATAGATCCCTGGGGGACACCACAGTAAAGCGGAGCAGAAGAAGAGGTGGCGTCCCCCAGCCTGACAGAAAAGGACCTCTCTGACAGGTAGGATCTGAACCACTCTAATGCCGTCCCCCTGACACCAACACAGTCTCTCAGGCGGTCTAAAAGTATTGTGTGGTCGACTGTGTCAAAGGCAGCTGTAAGATCTAAAAGCACTAAAATGGCAGAGCTACCAGAATCAGACATTAAAAGCAAGTCATTAAAAACCTTTAAAAGTGCAGATTCAGGTCTGTGCAAAGCTTTGTATCCAGACTGAAATGGATCTAAAGTGCTATTTTCATCTAAAAAAGGCTGCAGTTGCGCCAAAACACATTTCTCCAGAATTTTTGACACAAAAGGTAATTTGGAAATGGGCCGATAATTTGACAAACTTGTAGGATCCAGACCTGTTTTTTTTTAATCAAAGGCTCAACAACAGCTCCTTTACAAAAAGAAGGGACACAGCCAGAAATCAAGCTGCTGTTGATGATGTCCCTAACAGACAAGTCAATAGTGTCCCAGATTTCTTTAAAAAAGCGAGGGGGGACTGGGTCTGTGGGACAGGACGAGGGTTTTAGTTTGTCGACTATTCCTGTAAGCTCAGGCATGGACACAGGCTCAAACTGACAAAACACAGCCGAGCACTGAGTGGCCACGTTAAAACTCAATGGAGAACGAGAAATATTTGCCCGAATAGAAGCAACCTTATCGTTAAAAAAGGAGAGAAATTTTTCACAAGTTTCACTTGTCATCTCCAGTAAAGTGGCTGGATTCGGATTAAGAACATAACTAATAGTATTAAAAAGAACACGTGGCTTGCTGATACTATTTAAAATTAAGTCTGACAGATATTTTGTTTTCTCAGCTTTAAACACACTTTGATAATTCTGACAGTTTTCTTTTAAATTTTGATAGGAGACCTCCAAGTGATCCCCTTTCCACTTGCGCTCCGCACTTCGCCACTCACGCCGAGCTGTGCGTGTGGTTTCATTGAGCCAAGGCTCCTGTATTGGCTTTGGACGTACAGCTCTGAGGGGCGCTATACTGTCTAGAACCTCAGAACATATAGAAAGAAAAGAGCACATCAATTGTTCAGTGTCTGCAGAGTGTGGTATATTTTGCATGGAGACAGTGAATAAAGGGGAGAAGGTGGCTGCGGTGTCAGACCTAATAACACGGCCATGACGCACGGCAAGTGGTTTTACATCAGGATCCAAACTTAAATTGAACATAACAGGACTGTGATCAGAAAACACAGCATCACCAACAACGACATTGTCAACATTAAAACCATAAGACAGTACGAGGTCTAGCGTATGCCCACGTTCATGTGTGGAACCAGATACAGACTGTATAAAATTAAAAGAGTCAATGACATTCAGGAAGCTCCTGGATAGAGGTTCGTCTGGGCAGCCGGTGTGAATATTAAAGTCACCAACAATAAGAACACGATCATATTTGGGCAGGATTTCGGCCAGAAATTCAGAAAAGTCATTTATGAAGTCTTTGTGGTACTTGGGTGGTCGATAGACGACGGCACACAGGACGACATGAGAAAGACCCAGCTCAAACATGCATAGTTCGAAGCTTGAAAAGGAGGATTGCAGGCGGATCTGACGGCATTTAAAGTCATTTTTAAAAATGACGCTAATCCTCCTCCTTTTCGGCCGGACGACCGCGGAGAATTAAAATACGAATACTCCGGTGATAAAAGTTCATTTAGAGGAGCGAACTCACCAGTTCTCAGCCATGTCTCCGTCACACAGACTAACTTAACTTTAACTTTACACGTACAAACTGTAGCACACAAAAAAGCACATTTAATAAAAAAAACGTTATTATGGTCTTACCTTTACTTATAAATG
>NC_084733.1:62523934-62641434 GCF_033978785.1 Entelurus aequoreus | reverse complement strand
TCGTCATGGAAGTAAACAAGGTAGGAGTCAAACTTTCACATACTCTTAATATCCAATTATATTAGTAACTAGATGAGGCAATTCCTGAATGAATTGTGTGTGAATTCTCCAATGCTGAAGTTGAACCAAAATGCTGACAGAATGTAGTATGAATGTAACAATAGTTTGAATGTTGGAATGGTTTGAATGTTGAAGAGTTTGAATTTCCAGGAAAACCGGAATTTGGTTTGGAACTTGGGAAAGTGTTAGTTTGAATGGCCAGACTGAGTGGAATGTGTTGATGTTGGAATGGTTTGAATATGTTGAAAAATGTGGGAATTGTGCAACTTGGAAAAATGTCCCATTCATTTCAATGGGAATTTCCTGGAAATTTGGGAATTTGGGGAAAAGCGAGATTTTTTTTAAATGATTAAGATCATGAATGTCCCAAATGAGCTGAATTGGTTGGTGTTGGAATCGTTTCAATCAGTAAGAAATGTTGAAGTAATAACAGTTTTTAATTGAGGAATGGTATTATGAAATTTTGGGAAAACCGGGAATTTTTCAAGTTTCTCAAACCAAATTGTTTTTTTTTCCTTACTAAGAGGAATGTTTTGACAGTGGAACGGTTGAAGTGGGTTGAAAAATGTGAAAGGAGTCATCGCACTAAAAAAGGTTGGAAATAAGGTTAGAAAAAAAACAGGAGTTCTTGGAAATTTGTTGAACACGGACAAATGATTGTTTGAATTTCCAGGATGAATTGAATGTGTTGAAGGTGGAATGGTTTGAATCGGTTGAAAAATGTGGGAATTGTGGAAGTTTGAAAAATGGACAATTCATTTTGAAAGGGGAAAATGACCCTAAATACTGGGAATTCTAGGAAATCTGGATTTTTTTTTTTAGAATTGTTAAAAGGGAGCACATAGTTGCTGAACAGGCTGAATACTTTGAAGTTGGAACGGTTTGAATCGGATGAAAAATGTGGGAGTTGTGGAGCTTTGAAAAATGTCCCATTCATTTCAATGGGAATTTCATGCATATTTAGGCATTACTGGAAAAGCAGGATTTTTTTTTTTAAATGCTAAAACATTTGAATGTTCTAAATGGTTGGTGTCGGAATTTTTCATAATTGGTCGAGAAATGTTGAAGTAGTAACATTTCTAATTGAGAAATGGTATTACGGAATTCCTGGAATTTTGGGAAAATCGGGAATTTTTCCAGTTCAGAAAATAACTTTGCTTTTTGTCCTGATTAAGAGGAATGTTTTGGGGGTGGAACAGTTGAAGTGGGTTGAGAAATGTGGAAGGAGGTGTCAACAGAAAAAAGAGTGAAAAAAGGGTTTGAAAAAATGTGAATTCTGGGAATTCCTGGAATTTTTTATTTAAAAAAAATTATAGTTTGAATGTCCAAGATGAGTGGAATATGTTAAAGGTGCAATGGTTTGAATCACTTAAAAAATGTGGAAATGGTGGAAATTTGAAAAATGGCCAATTCATTTTGAACAGGGAAAATGTCCCGGAAAATCTGGAATTCTAGAAAATCTGGGAATTTTTGGAATTTGTCAAGGGAAAGCCCGCGATTCCCGTATAGGCTGAACAGTTTGAAGTTGGAACGGTTTGAATCAGATGAAAAATGTGGAAGGTAGAGCGCGCCAAAATCTGGAGAAGAAGAAGAAGAAGTTGAAAAACCATGTGTACATGCTTTGCAACATTCACACTATAATTTATCCATTATATTAATATAATATATACACATAGATATGTATAGGCTATATATATAGTATATAATTACTTTACAAGCAGTCAGTATTCGGCCCCCAGCCAAATTTGTTAGCCCCCACAATTTATCCATCCATCCATTTCCTACCGCTTGTCCCTTTTGGGGACGCGGGGGTTGCTGGAGCCTATCTCAGCTGCATTCGGGCAGAAGGCGTGGTACACCCTGGACAAGTCGCCAACTCATCACAGGCATATTGTTAATATTATTTGTTTTATTATATTCTTAGATGGTAAAAAAAAAAAATAGTAAAAATGTAAGAATAAAAAATCGGTTGTGGCTTGTGCAGCCCTTTTAGACACTCATGATTTAGGGCTATATAAATAAATGTTGATTGATTGATTGATTGATTGATAATGTCATGATCCTTGGTCCGGATCTTGTTTTTGTGTTTTCTGTTAGTTTTTGGACTCTTTTAATTCCGGTTTGCGCTCCCTTGTTTGTTTAGTCACCATGGTGACTCATTAGTTTCACCTGCCTCATGTGTTCGGGACACGCACTTGCTCTAATCAGGAGATTATTATTTAAGCCTGCCGTTGCCAGTTAGTCAGTCTGGCGACATTGCTCTGTTCATGCTTGTTTTCTGGAGATACCATAGTTCATGCTGCTCGTGCCTTGCCAAGTAAGTTTTGTTTATTTATGCCACAGTTAGCGACTTTTTGTTTCATGTCCATAGTTCAGGCTAAGTGTTAGCCTTTGTTACCTGTGTTAAGTTGTGCCTTCGCCTTGTGCGCCTTTTTGTTTTCACCTATTTGAGAGTCAAGAATAAATATGTTCCTACCTGCTACCTTTGTCCGGAAAAGTCCGTTTGCATCCCGGGAGAACAATCCTCGCAGTAAGCTGCGAGCTGGACCAAGTGTCTGGGTAGAGGAAAGTCTGCTTAGGCTGCGGCCCCCGCGACCCCACTTCGGATAAGCGGAAGAAGATAGATGGATGGATCAATATGGCCCCTGCCTGCTTTCCCTTTTCAGTATGCGGCCCTTGGTGGAAAAGTTTGGACACCCCTGAACTCAAGTCAACAGTATCGATATTTTGATTTTAAGAATCAACATTAGAGCGTAAAGATCTGGTATTGATATTTCATCACGAGCAGTCATTGATAAGAAGACATTCCAGAAAAAAAGGAGGTCCAGACTGCTTCATGAAATCAGTCTGAGAGCCACAGACAAGGGGGGCACAAGGTCACTTGACCTTTGAGCATTCCTAACATGGTCAGGCTCAGTAAAAGCCCAAAGAGGTCAAAGAGCATCTTTTAAAAATTAATCATTCCAGAGCCACACATTTGAATAAAATGAAGATCTGTGTAAGAACACATCTCAGGATGCCAGTGATGGATGCCTCTTCCCTGCCGGCGTGCGCCAGCTAAAGTGGGTCAGGTCTGTCGGGAACCAGAAGGTTTAATAAGCATCAGCGGGAAGAGGCGAGAGCATGTCGAAGATGTGCGCTAATACCGTTTCCCTGCTCTAAGATTGTTATTTTGCTGCAATTTCTATGCATATTGTTTGCTGCCTATCATTACAGCTAAACACTTTTTTATTGGCTGCAAATGAGTAGTTTGTTTACAACCAACATCACACAACTTAGCTCAAACTTAACAGCACACTATTGCTTCCAGTCAAAGCTGGTATCTCCTAGCTAGCGATATCGCCACATCTTAGCTAGCAGTTAAGTATACAGTATGTTAGGGCTTTTAATCTTTGGGCACCACACGATTCAATTCGATTCTTGGGGGTAATGATTCGATTCAGAATCGATTCACGATTCAAAATCAATACTTCTTTGATAACATTGGATGCCAGTTCTATATTTAACTGCATCCCTCCATAAAATAGATAAACAGCTTTGATCAATTTCTATATTACCTAAAAGAAAACTGGTTTTGTTGAATACAATTCTACCCAAACATTTAATAAAGTCAAATACAAATGAGAGAAGTATCCAACACTCCTCTTTTCTAAAGTAAATGTATACAGCAGATACAGTATAGATCATCTACATCAACTATAGTGGCTAAACTGGAAATATTAAAAACAATTTAACGGTGGTACAGGGTTTAGTGCATGTACCTCACAATACGAAGGTCCTGGGTTCGGGATCTTTCTGTGTGGAGTTTGCATGTTCTCACCGTGACTGCGTGGGTTCCCTCCGGGTACTACGGCTTCCTCCCACCTCCAAAAACATGCACCTGGGGATAGGTTGATTGGCAACACTAAATTGGCCCTAGTGTGTGAATGTGAGTGTGAATGTTGTCTGTCTATCTGTGTTGGCCCTGTGATGAGGTGGCGACTTGTCCAAGGTGTACCCAGCCTTCCGCCCAAAGCAGCTGAGATAAGCTCCAGCACCCCCTGTGATCCCGAACGGGACAAGCGGTAAAACATGGATGGAAGGATGGATGATTTTAATTTTTTTTAAATTGATTAAGAATCGTTACAAATAAGATTCGCTAATAATCTGAAAATCGTTGGGTTTTTTGACACCCCTAGTGTGTGTTCCATATTACGTTGGAAAGGGACCCACTTTGTCCGTACACTGTGAACAAGAACTGTCAAAATACAAAATTAAAAGACTAGATTTTAGGAAAAAATACGACAAACTATCGAAATGGCTGTGAATGTTTGGGTGCCACACAATTCGATTTTTGGGGTTCACGATTCGATTCAGAATCGATTCTCGATTCAAAATCCATGATTTTTAATAACATTGGATGCCTGTTATATGCTAAACTAAATGTGTCCATAAAATAGATAAACTGCTCTGATCAATTTCTATATTACTTTCAAGAAAACTGATTTTGTTGAATAAAATTCTACCCAAACATTTGATAAAGTTAAAGACAAATAAGGCAACAAGAGAAGTATCCAACTCTTCTCTTTTCTAAAGTAAATGTGTCCAGCAGATATAGATTATCTACATCAACTGTATGATTTGTCTGAGTGGCTCCACAGAACAAATAAAACATTAAAAAAATTAAAATTAAAATTCAATAGATTTTTGATTTTTCTTTTTTTAATCGGTTAAGAATCGTTACAAATAAGAATTGCAATTAATTCGAAAATCTATTTTTTTGACACCCCTAGTAACAAACTGCATGGACAGATAATTTGACTTGATAAGACATTCTAAATTAGGATTTGGTATGTCTAGAAATTAGCAGGACTTCCGAGCTAGAAATTAGTATTTTATTCTGAATACAAGCATTATTCAATTTGTAATTCTTAAATTAATCATCCTCAAGATGTTTAAACACAATTTTCTATGTGGAGGGGAAATCCAAAATATCCTATTTGAATAGTTATTTTCAAAATTTTAACAATTTTAAACTATTCCCGGGCGCGGCACCGCTGCTGCCCACTGCTCCCCTCACCTCCCAGGGGGTGACAAGGGCATGGGTCAAATCCAGAGGACAAATTTCACCACACCTAGTGTGTCTTCATACTCCAAATAGGACATTTTACCACGGTGACATTTTGTCTTAAAAAACAAAACAAAAATCAGAAAGGGGTTAGTCCTTATTTCGCTTTTTTTTTTTTTTTTTTGTCCGATGACTCGTGGCATCCATGCCCACATACTAACTTACAGTAGCAGTTGTAGTATTCACATCTATTTCTATTATGTTTTATTATTTTATTAATGTATTTATTTTATTCTCTTCATTTTGTTTTGCACAAAAAAAACAATTGAGCAATTTGTTTCCATGCATGCCTTACTCCAAAACATGCATCCAATTACAGTAAATTCCGGACTATAAGCCGCTACTTTTTTCCTACATTTTATAAAATGGTGTGGCTAATTTATGGATTTTATTTTTTTCTCTAATTGCCATAATGTTTGGTGTTCAGTAGTTTTCATTAAACCAAAGCCGTTAGAGGCATATAAGTCCACCTTAAAACTCATTTATATACTCTAACTTTTAAATTGACTCTGTTTTAGACCAGTTGACCTGCCGCTTCTCTCTCTTTTTTGCCCCCACTCTCCTGCAAGGAGGGGCTACAAGATGGCCAGGGATAATCCCTGGAGAGATACCAGTCCGGAGGGGGCTGCTAGCTGATCTCAGCCGTGACCTAGTGTGGACCACTCCTGGATGGAGACTTCTTACGACCCTCTGCTTGCTCCCAACGGACTGGACTCTCACATTATCATGGATTATGTCCTTGTGGTTTGTGCAGCCCTTCGAGGTACATGTGCTTTTTAAATGAACTTTGACTGATTGATATTCGTATGTTCCGCGGTATTTGATCATTTTCTGCAATTCCGGGACAACACGTCTTATGTAAAACCATTTTTTTTCAGTTCATTGTGTCCATTTGCACTCAAAGTTAAATATACCTCAAGGGATATTCATTGTTTTGTGGCTGAATGGTATAATCATGTGTGTTAAAAATAAAGTTGAATGACAGCTCACCGTGCCTTTACGTGTGACAGCGTACAGAGGAACACAGTTAACAAGCCCCTTTTTGCGCAAACAAACAAATGAAAGTGTTCCAACCTCACGTTGCTCCGCTGAGGTGAACTTATCTCCGTGGTCTCGCTCCCGTGGACGCTAATTGAAGCATCAGAAATGAGTCGGACAACCGCAGAGGGAGCCGGAATGCGACGTAATTACAGTTTACAGTTTGGACCCGCCGCAGCTGTGCGGAGTCCAAACGCTTCTTGGCACACCGACGTCCACTCTCAGACGGCTGTAATTGTCTCCAAATAGCTCCACAATGTGCATAAATAATGGCCTTTTTCGATTCAGCACATATTACCGCTTGTTTAGAGAGGCGCGGCCTGTCGCACAGATATACGCTCGCTGCGGTGCCTCCAGCCGCGGACGCCTCCGCAGTAACAACAACACCGTCATTAGACTTTGCACCAGCTCCAAGCATCACAGCATTCCAATAAAAGACACCGCAAGAGATCCATCAGTGGTTAGGGATGTGAAGGACGAACAATGACTCTCGCCGGTTTCCAGCAAGGACAAACCGCCGCGAGGAAGTTGATTTATTTCATTTGGAAAGTTGCAACAACGACAATATTGTCCTTTAAAAGAAGACTGTTCCAAGTATGAAGCCCTGTTTGTAACAGGTCGAGCAGTTTTGCTAGTTGTACTCAACATTTAACGTCAAGTGTTTGTGTGACTAGTTATTAGTAGCAACCAGTGATGGGCAGTAAAAAGCTACAAGTAGCTAAGCTACGTAGCTTAACTACATTTTCCAGTAGCCTGGCGGTATCTTAGCTACTTTTTTAACGAGTAGCTTTTCCTGTAGTTTAGCTGCTTTTAGACCCATGTAGCGAGGTAGGTTACATCAAAGCTACAGATGTTATAGCCCCAGGAAAGGGGAGATTTGAATGAAGATGGCCGGACACGATGTTGCAATGATGACAGCTTCATCCAGAATAAAATGTATTTTCTTTTTACAAATAAAGTCCCTGCATTTAGATTATGAAAGCAAAAATAATTAACCTAAATGACACATGTCAATTTACAATAACAGTCAAATAAAATCGTTTCCATACATCCATATTCCACACAATTTCAGGATTCACATACGTTTAGAACAGGGGTGCTCATTATGTCGATCGCGATCTACCGGTCGATCGCGGAGGGTGTGTCAGTCGTTCGCCAGCCAGGCATTAAAAAAATAGTCCTAAAAATGAGCGATCATAAAGCTTCACTATGACGTCACTTTCGTCACTTGATTGACATTCACGGCACCCGAGGGTCTTCTGAGATGACGCTGGCTGATGCCAGCTCATTATTAAGAAAAAAATTACCGACAGGAAGGCGAGAAACACTTTTTATTTTAACAGACTCTGGCGCCGTACCTGTTGTCAAAACTCCAAAGACCGACTGCACAGTTCCTGCCTTCACAATAAAAGCTCTGCTTCATCCTGCCTGCGCTAAGAGTCTCAGAAAGCTGGCGCACACAAGCTAGCAAGCTACGGAGTTTGCCGCCAATGTATTTCTTGTAAAGTGTATACAAAGGAGTATGGAAGCTGGACAAATAAGATGCCAAGAACCAACCACTTTCATGTGGTATTGGACAGAAAGGAGGACTTTTTTTCTCCTCCATTTGAAAATGCGGACGTTATAAGCACTACTGTCTGATTCCTATCAAAGCAAGTCATCAGAATCAGGTAGTACACCAACTTATATTCTTGTCTTCATGAAAGAAAGGAATATATATGTGTTAAACATGCATGTATTGTCATTAAACACCTTTAACTTGTTAACAATATTAACTATATGTATTAAACATTCTTGTATTATCATTAAACACCTTTAATTTATTAACAATATTAACTATATGTGTTAAACATGCTCGCATTATCATTAAACACCTTTAACTTGTTAACAAACACATATATTTCATAATTAAGTAAATATAAATTATATAAATGAATGAGGTAGATCCCCACGACTTGATCGATTGAAAAGTAGCTCGCCTGCACAAAAAGTGTGAGCACCCCTGGTTTAGAAGTGCAAACCTCAGATACTTTGTTAAAGGCCTAAAGAAATGAATTTTTTTTATTCAAACGGGGATAGCAGATCTATTCTATGTGTCATACTTGATCATTTCGCCATATTGCCATATTTTTGATGAAAGAATTTAGTATAAAACAACGACGATAAAGATCGCAACTTTTGGTATCTGATAAAAAAAAGGCTTGCCCCTACCGGAAGTAGCGTGACGTAGTCAATTGAACATATCCGCAAAGTTCCCTATTGTTTACAATGATGGCCGCCAGAAGTGAGAGAGATTCGGACCGAGAAAGCGACGATTTCCCCATTAATTTGAGCGAGGATGAAAGATTTGTGGATGAGGAAAATGCAAGTGAAGGACTAGTGGGGAATGGAAGCGATTCAGATAGGGAAGATGCTGTGAGAGCCGGGGGTGACCTGATATTCAGCTGGGAATGACTACAACAGTAAATAAACACAAGACATATATATACTCTATTAGCCACAACACAACCAGGCTTATATTTAATATGCCACAAATTAATCCCGCATAAAAACACCTAGGTGTTTGTTATGCTAGCTCCTAGCTACTAGCTCGAGCTAGTTATAGCTCGAGCTATAGCGGGTTATATGGACGGGATCCCGTATATATAACCCGCCAATACAATTCAAACACCTGCACAACACACACACTCACTCAGCCCAAAGAACCGTTCACCTAACCCAAGGTTCATAAAGCTTATATATTTAACCAAAGTTACGTACATGACACGCACGTACGGGCAAGCGATCAAATGTTTGGAAGCGCGCGGGTGGGACCTGATATTCAGCTGGGAATGACTACAACAGTAAATAAACACAAGACATATATATACTCTATTAGCCACAACACAGCCAGGCTTATATTTAATATGCCACAAATGAATCCCGCATAACAAACACCTTGGTGTTTGTTATGCTAGCTCCTAGCTCCTAGCTACTAGCTCAAGCTAGTTATAGCAAGCGATCAAATGTTTGGAAGCGCAGCTACATACTCACGGTATTGCGTCTGTGTATCCAAATCAAAGTCCTCCTGGTTAAAGTCTCTGTTGTCCGAGTTCTTCGATCTTGACTGCATCTTTCGGGAATGTAAACAAACACCGGCTGTGTTGTGTTGCTGACTTCCCTCGCAAAATATCCACTTCACACCGACAACTTTCTTCTTAGCTTGTTTAGCTTCTTTCTCCATAATGCAATGAACAAATTGCAACAGATTCACCAACACAGATGTCCAGAATACTGTGGAATAATGAGATGAAAACAGAGCTATTTCGTATTGGCTTCAATGGGGAAGCCATACCTCTGTTAAATTGGCTACGTCACGCGCATACACCATCATACCGAGACGTTTTCAAGCGGAAGTGTGGTGGGAAATTTAAAATTGCACTTTATAAGTTAACCCGGCCGTATTGGCATGTGTTGCAAATGTTAAGATTTCATCATTGATATATAAACTATCAGACTGCGTGGTCGGTAGTAGTGGGTTTCAGTAGGCCTTTAACATGTAATCTTCTCCGTCAAAATATATACTAGTTAATATGAATGCACTTCAACCCCAAATAAACAATTGTGTGCTACTTGCATCTCCACCGCCGCCATTGCTTTCACTGGTGGCCACGAGCCCAGCAGTTTATTAGATTAGTCTTTATTTGAAGGGACAACGCACAGAGACATTAAGTTCAAAGACAGATATGTTCTGCACCAGATTATAGCTAAATAGTTCATTTCCATCTGCAGTCCTTGGTTCCCTAAATTAAAGATATACAAAAACATGCAATAACATTATAACAATAAAATTATACTATAGCATGTAATCAAATTAAGAAGTCATAAAATGCCCTTTCATTGACACATTGATACATTACAACCACCCCTCCTTTACATCATAACACATAGACAATGCATGCTCTCGCTCACATCTGTCATCCTTTGTAAAAACAACCATGATTTAAACAGACACACCTCACAGCTAACAACAACATTTTCTCATGCATAAATATAATACACATTAAGTTGACATGTGGGTCAAAAAAAGTGCCCACCTCAGTGACCGTGTGAGCAGCTTTGATTGCTCCGAAGCCACTTTTTAAGTTCAATTGTGAATGAAGAATAATCTGTTAGACTTTTCAAGTTTGTTGTGAAGTCGTCCCATTCCTTTATCGCTTTATATGAAAAGGCTGATTGTGCAAAAGAGGTTTTACATCTGGGTACGCTACACTGCCCCCTGGTGGAGGCTCGTGTGTTTCTAGTTGTCACAGCAGATGTAAACTGGACAAAGTGCTAAGTGGCGCTGGTGCAGTGTTATTTAGGATTCCATGGGCCATTCGTATTGATACTAATCTTTGAAGGTTAGCAAAATTTAACAATCTATATTTTTGAAGAACTAAACAGTGATGGTGTTGTTGTTGTTTTTGGTCAAGGATTTTGAGTGATTGTTTGTGCAAGGTTTCCAATGGCCTCAGTGTAATTTTGCTTGCCTAAGATCGACATGTTATACAATAATAAAAACAAGACATCATCATTGCATTAAAATGTTTGAGCTGCTTCCAGTGTTAACAAATTCCTGATACATTTGAACATTTTTATGTTGTACTTAAGACTCTGGCACATCTGTTGTATGTTTTTTAAAGCCAAGTGTTGGGTATAAAATGACACCCAGGTAACGATATTCACTAACATTTTGTATTATTTCCTTATTAACAGTTATATTTGGAAAGGATGACAATTTATATTTGTTTACAAAATACATTGTTGCTGTTTTCTTAATGTTTAATGTAAGACTAGGGTCATGTGGCCATCTTGCCACCTTCACCATGTCTCCATCATATTAGCATACTGCTACTTAGCATGCTACTTAGCACTTGACCTCGCACTTAACTTCGCTTGAAATGTGCCCAAAAATGCACCTAACATGTTGTAAATACAAACACTAGAACCAACAAGTCAACATACCCAGGAAAGGGGAGATTGGAATGAAGATGGCCGGACACGATGTTGCAATGTTGGCAGCTTCATCCAGAATGACGCAAAACAGCCGACAGCTCCCCCTCCAGTCTTGTAGACATAACTAATCAATCTATAAGCAATCTGTCTAGCACATATGTCTGATTAAATGAAGATTCGTTGACAGTTTCTGAATGCATTTTTTAAAGGATTTAGAGATGGGATGGATTGCTCCGATTAGCAGCATTGCTAGCCACCAAGAATGAGCTATTTATTACAAATTAGAATGCAAAAAAAAATTCAAAGAAAGTGCAGTTCCCACTTCCGAGTGGGGTTTAAAATGTACATACTTTTCTTAGACAGACTAGCCTAGCCTCTCATGCTGTCCAAATAAACGCTTCCGCGCTCTTGTTGGCGTCCATATCGTAGTCTCCCGTCCATCTCTCCCTTCTGCACGATCAGGCCCGCCCCGTCAGGATGGAGCTTGTCGGTGCGCACAAAGTGGGTCCAGACTCTTTTTTCTGGATCCCCTTTGATGGTCCGGTCCTGCAAAGGGAAGCAACTAATCCTTATTGTCAAGAGAGGACCAGATGATGGACTCTCTGTATTTATATGTGTGCAGCCATGTGTTGGCCACATGCCTGTCATGGTGGTGCAAGCTGCTGGTATCCACTGGGAACTTTGAGACAGGCCAGTCTCTCCTCATCACTTTTTTCCCGACATCCCCTTCTCTTCGCTGTATGTGTGTGTTGATTAGAAGCCCGATTGACAATGTCGTATGTAAAGAGCAAAAAATAATAATAATCATAGCAGCTGGAATACAATGTCGATGCTACCATAGAGTGCTGCAGTACCTTGTTGAAACGCCCACGTTTTGAAGATGTTTATTTGTGTGTCAGCCACCAAACATGAAACAAATCATCCACCTCACTTTTGAGAGACGAGGCGCTCCAAAACAACTTGAATTTGTTGACTTTCCTCACATACTTGATATGGCTGCCTGAACTGCCGTTAGGAAACCTAGACTAAACTAAACTAAACTAGACCAAAACTAAACCTGACCAAACAAAGTCTATGAGCATGAACTGATGAAGCCTACTCGGATGAGCGGCAAAACGTCTTCTAAGCGCGTTATTACCCACCTCTGGTCAGAATACCCCCCGAACGCCTCCCTGGGGAGGTGTTTAGGATGCGTCTAACTGGTAGGAAACTACAGGGAAGACCCAGGACACGGTGGAGAGACTATGTCTTCCAGCTGGCCTTGGAATGCATCGGGATAGCCTGGGGAGAGCTGGACGAAGTAGCTGGGGAGAGGGAAGTCTGGGCTTTTCTGCTTAGGCTGCTGCCCTTGCGCCCCGACTTTGGATAAACGGAAGAAGAAAAATGAAATAAGCGCATGAAGCAAGAAGCACATGGCGTATGACCAGTCGTCTCATTAGAGCAGTGGTTCTCAAATGGGGGTACGCGTACCCCTGGGGGTACTTGAAGGTATGCCAAGGGGTACGTGAGATTTTTTTTAAATGCCTGTCAAAAAGAACTGTGAAAAGAAATGCAACAATGCAATATTCAGTGTTGACAGCTAGATTTGTTGTGGACATGTTCCATAAATATTGATGTTAAAGATTTCTTTTTTTGTGACGAAATGTTTAGAATTAAGTTCATGAATCCAGATGGATCTCTATTACAATCCCCAAAGAGGGCACTTTAAGTTGATGATTACTTCCATGTGTAGAAATCTTTATTTATAATTGAATCACTTGTTTATTTTTCAACAAGTTTTTAGTTATTTTTATATCTTTTTTTCCAAATAGTTCAAGAAAGACCACAACAAATGAGCAATATTTTGCACTGTTATACAATTTAATAAATCAGAAACTGATGACATAGTGCTGTATTTTACTTTTTTATCTCTTTTTTTTCAACCAAAAATGCTTTGCTCTGATTAGGGGGTACTTGAATTAAAAAAATGTTCACAGGGGGTACATCACTGAAAAAAGGTTGAGAACCACTGCATTAGAGAGTGTGCATGGGCACTTGGACTTCACATGCAGGTGTGAAAATACAAAAAAACTAACTATTTTACTAATTCAGTGCATGGAAACATAGTGACTGTTACACGCTAGGTCCTCTGCAGTGTTGGGACTAACGCGTTACTAAGTAACGCCGTTAGTTTCGGCGGTAACTAGTAATCTAACGCGTTATTTTTTTATATACAGAAACTCAGTTACCGTTACTGCATGATGCGTTACTGTGTTATTTTACGTTATTTGTATGTAGTATCGGCTAGAAACTGAAGATCTGAGTGTGTTTTATTGGAGCGCTCCGGTGGAAAAGAAGAGGCATGCTTTCCCCCACCCACAGAAAGCACGCCTCCCCGCAGGGGAGACGTTCCTCCAGAGCCGTACTTCGGGTCTAACAACCTTCACTTTACCCAGAAGAGGGTCTTTACAGCTGAGGGTGAATGACGAGCCCGGCGGTTTGTTGCAACTTTGTGACTTTATTGCACGCAGCCATCCACCAAGCTAGAGCACCTACACGCACTCACTGTCGCCGCTCCCTCACCTCTCTCGCCCACTCACTCACTGACGTCACTCACCTCTCATGCTGTCATATCTTAAAGGGCCACACACACACACACACACACACACACACGCACGCTACTCTCATAACAACTAACAAGACATCATGGCGAAGGCAGAAGTCGAGTTTTTTAACATGGAGACATTCTCAATACTTTTCTTTTGTCGAGCACAAAGAAAATAACATTTTAGTTAAATGTAAGTTGTGTCTTGGATCAAAGATCCTATCTACTTAGAGTTAAAGTGAAAGTGCCATTATGTTGCAGCTATTTAAATTTTTCTGGCCTGAAATAAATTGGCCCTTTGAAACATATCTTTGTCTTTGTGCGTTGTATGTAGACCACATTGCTTTCTGAGTTCAGTGATGCAAATGTATGAGGGTCCGTTAGGGACATTATTCAGAATTACCTCTTACATACACTACTGAAATGCTCTCACATAAACAACTGAAATCTTTTTCTTTTATACACACTACTGAAAACTCTTATAAACACTACTGAAATGCTCTTACATACACTACTGAAATGTTCTCATATAAACAACTGAAATGTTTTTCTCTCACACACCCTACTGAAACACTCTTATAAACACTACTGAAATGCTCTTACATACACTACTGAAACACTCTTATAAACACTACTGAAACACTCTTATATACACTACTGAAACACTCTTATATACACTACTGAAACACTCTTATAAACACTAGTGAAACACTCTTATATACACTACTGAAATGCTCTTATAAACACTACTGAAACACTCTTATATACACTACTGAAACACTCTTATAAACACTACTGAAATGCTCTTATAAACACTACTGAAACACTCTTATAAACACTACTGAAACACTCTTATAAACACTACTGAAACACTCTTATAAACACTACTGAAACACTCTTATAAACACTACTGAAACATTCTTACATACACTACTGAAACACTCTTATAAACACTACTGAAATGTTTTTGTCTCACGCACACACACACACACACCTGGAATTATTTTTCACTAGTATGTATAAACGGATTTCACCTGTGTGCTTTTTACACGTGTGTGTGAGGGACAACAATTTCATTAGTATGTGTGCAAAGATTTCAGTTATGTGTATGAGCGCATCTTACCATTTTGTATACGAGCATTTTACCACTATGTGTAAGAGCATCTTACTAGTGTGTGTGAGCGATGTTGCATTCCGGTTCCGGTATAATCCCCGCCCCTTTTCAGACAAGTTTATTTGTATTTTTTTTAAAGCCAAGTTGTGGACAAAATGTCTGCCGACAAGTAGCTTAACCAAGGCGGGAGCTCCACTTCATAATTTGAGGGCTTCAGCTGAGAATATAAGAACACTTTCAATGCAACAAGTGTCGGGCTGCTGCCATGGGTCTCCCCTGCAGGACGCGGCACCTGAGCGGCCACACAGTTCTCGTCCCGACAGCCAAGCAGTCTGGAGTACTCGTTCCATTGCGAGGTTGCACCGCACACATGCAACGTTTCAGTTCATGGACATCGGGGCAAAAGGAGGAAAAGGTAATTAGACATTATTTATTTATAAATGATTGTTGAATCACATGAAATGTAAGACAACATGGCATTGTAGTGAGCTACAATGGTAACATGTCCAAATGTGAGTCACGTCGTGTTACGTCAGTAGCTAATCATATACTAATGATAATGGATTGCATTTATTTAGCGCTTTTCTATCGACTATATAAGGGGTCCCCAAACTACGGCGTTTACGGCCCGCCAAAGTCCAACATCTGGCCCGCTGGAAAAAAAATAATTTTGTATTATTATTTTCAATCTGTCTTTTTTAATTCATTTTTTGGTGTCCCCTAGCCGCTCAGGCAAATCATATTGTATACAAACGCATTTCCCTGTATGACTTATATTCAATCAATCGATCAATCAATCAATGTTTATTTATATAGCCCTAAATCACGAGTGTCTCAAAGGGCTGTACAAAAGGCTAAGTCTGACATCCCAATACGCGTTTTGATACGCTCTAATAAAATATTATGATCAACAGTATCGAAAGCGGCGCTAAGATCAAGACATCCTCGGTACAGAGCCCACATACGGGCAAGGAAAACTCACCCCAGTGGGACGTCAATGAGAATGACTATGAGAAACCTTGGAGAGGACCGCATATGTGGGTAACCCCCCCCCCCCTCTAGGGGAGACCGAAAGCAATGGATGTCGAGTGGGTCTGACATAATATTGTGAAAGTCCAACACATCAGCGAAAGTCCAGTCCATGGTGGGGCCAGCAGGAACCATCCCGAGCGGAGACGGGTCAGCAGCGTAGAGATGTCCCCATCCGATGAACAGGCTAGCGGTCCACCCCGGAGCAGAGTAGAAAAGAAAAGAAAAGAAACTGGTCTAAAAAGGGAGTCTATTTAAAGGCTAGAGTATACAAATGAGTTTTAAGATGAGACTTAAATGCTTCTACTGAGGTAGCATCTCTAACTTTTACCGGGAGGGCATTCCATAGTATTGGAGCCCGAATAGAAAACGCTCTATAGCCCGCAGACTTTTTTTGGGCTCTGGGAATCACTAATAAGCCGGAGTTCTTTGAATGCAGATTTCTTGCCGAGACATATGGTACAATACAATCTGCAAGATAGGCAGGAGCTTGACCGTGTAGTATTTTATACGTAAGTAGTAAAACCTTAAAGTCGCATCTTAGGTGCACAGGAAGCCAGTGCAAGTGAGCCAGTATAGGCGTAATATGATCAAACTTTCTTGTTTTTGTCAAAAGTCTAGCAGCCGCATTTTGTACCATCTGTAATCTTTTAATGCTAGACATAGGGAGGCCCGAAAATAAAACGTTACAGTAATCAAGACGAGATGTAACGAACGCATGGATAATGATCTCAGCATCGTTTGTGGACAAAATGGAACGAATTTTAGCGATATTACGGAGATGAAAGAAGGCCGTTTTAGTAACACTCTTAATGTGTGACTCAAACGAGAGAGTTGGGTGGAAGATAATACCCAGATTCTTTACCGAGTCGCCTTGTTTAATTGTTTGGTTGTCAAATGTTAAGGTGTTATTATTAAATAGATGTCGGTGTTGAGCAGGACCGATAATCAGCATTTCCGTTTTCTTAGCGTTGAGTTGCAAAAAGTTAGCGGACATCCATTGTTTAATTTCATTAAGACACGCCTCCAGCTGACTACAATCCGGCGTGTTGGTCAGCTTTAGGGGCATGTAGAGTTGGGTGTCATCCGCATAACAATAAAAATATTGTCTTAACTGTTTTCATGTGATCTGATTGTTACATTCTTATTTCAGAGTCACCACACAGCTGCATGACCATTTCAACAAAGACGGAATAAACAACCTCTGGATTCATGGAACTTCTCTGTACACAAATATATTAATTGGAATATTCAATAAATTTCACATAAACATATTAAATATCCTTTCTTTTTTTTTGCTCGAAAAAGGTTCCCTATGCCTTATTATTTATATACTTTTCAATGCTTCTTGCACACAAATATATTAATTGGAATATTCAATAAATTTCACAAAGAAACATTGTGAATATTATTTTCAACAGCGTGTTGAAAACAACCTTTTTTGGCTCAGAATGGTTCCTTATGTCTCATTATTCATATACTTTCAATACTTGTCGGTGTGTAATTCCAGACATAGATGTAAACATTAATGAGACAACAATGAACATTTTTCAACAAGTGAACCCACTTGAAAATGATGGCAACTATGGAATAGACATTTTCACTTCAATTCTGCACTTTATTCAGTGGACAACATGGGAATTATAAGGTTTGTTAAAATGTTTTCTTCACTTATGCAGTGTATTCTGCGAATTAACATTTTGTTTAAACATTTTGTAAAAAATAAATATTATACAGACCTGTATGAAGTTGCCCACTTTATTATTGCAAATATCAAAATAACACTGCAATACGTTTGTGCTGTGAACATTTATGTTTCTACGGTTGAGGTTTTTAAGTTATTTTATGTTCTGACTAGTAATGTCATCCAGCCCCCACCACCACACACACTTTGTCAAAATCTCCCCAAACTTGTCCCAAACGCTTGTGATACACAATTTTTTTGTCTTATGATTATTGTATTTAGGTTAGGGGCTAGGTGTAAATATTAACACATTAACTTAAACTATAATTTTAGACAAACAATATCTATTGTCTGACTACAAGAAGCATTGAAAAGTATATACATAATAAGGCATAGGGAACCTTTTTTGTGCAAAAAAAAAAAAGGATATTTAATATGTTTATGTGAAATTTATTGAATATTCCAATTAATATATTTGTGTGCAGAGAAATTCCATGAATCCAGAGGTTGTTTATTCCGTCTTTGTTGAAATGGTCATGCAGCTGTGTGGTGACTCTGAAATAAGAATGTAACAATCAGATCACATGAAAACAGTTAAGACAATATAAGTCATACAGGGAAATGCATTTGTATACAATATGATTTGCCTGAGCGGCTAGGGGACACCAAAAAATGAATTAAAAAAGACAGATTGAAAATAATAATACAAAAACAATTTTTTTTCCAGCGGGCCGGATGTTGGACTTTGGCGGGCCGTAGTTTGGGGACCCCTTATATAGTCGATAGAAAAGGGCTAAATAAATGCAATCCATTATCATTAGTATATGATTAGCTACTGACGTAACACGACGTGACTCACATTTGGACATGTTACCATTGTAGCTCACTACAATGCCATGTTGTCTTACATTTCGTGTGATTCAACAATCATTTAGAAATAAATAATGTCTAATTACCTTTTCCTCCTTTTGCCCCGATGTCCATGAACTGAAACGTTGCATGTGTGCGGTGCAACCTCGCAATGGAACGAGTACTCCAGACTGCTTGGCTGTCGGGACGAGAAAGGCACCGCTGTGTGGCCGCTCAG
Organism: Entelurus aequoreus; assembly: GCF_033978785.1. Lineage (NCBI taxonomy): Eukaryota > Metazoa > Chordata > Actinopteri > Syngnathiformes > Syngnathidae > Entelurus > Entelurus aequoreus. The sequence goes on along the minus strand of NC_084733.1, from coordinate 62,622,754 downwards.
GTGCCGCATCCTGCAGGGGAGACCCATGGCAGCAGCCCGACACTTGTTGCATTGAAAGTGTTCTTATATTCTCAGCTGAAGCCCTCAAATTATGAAGTGGAGCTCCCGCCTCGGTTAAGCTGCTTGTCGGCAGACATTTTGTCCACAACTTGGCTTTAAAAAAAATACAAATAAACTTGTCTGAAAAGGGGCGGGGATTATACCGGAACCGGAATGCAACATCGCTCACACACACTAGTAAGATGCTCTTACACATAGTGGTAAAATGCTCGTATACACAATGGTAAGATGCGCTCATACAGATAACTGAAATCTTTGCACACATACTACCTAAATTGTTGTCCCTCACACGCACCTGTAAAAAGCACACACACACACAGGTGAAATCCGTTTATACATACTAGTGAAAAATAATTCCAGGTGTGTGTGTGTGTGCGTGAGACAAAAACATTTCAGTAGTGTTTATAAGAGTGTTTCAGTAGTGTATGTAAGAATGTTTCAGTAGTGTTTATAAGAGTGTTTCAGTAGTGTATGTAAGAATGTTTCAGTAGTGTTTATAAGAGTGTTTCAGTAGTGTTTATAAGAGTGTTTCAGTAGTGTTTATAGGAGTGTTTCAGTAGTGTTTATAAGAGTGTTTCAGTAGTGTTTATAAGAGCATTTCAGTAGTGTATGTAAGAGCATTTCAGTAGTGTTTATAAGAGTGTTTCAGTAGTGTATATAAGAGTGTTTCAGTAGTGTTTATAAGAGCATTTCAGTAGTGTTTATAAGAGTGTTTCAGTAGTGTATATAAGAGTGTTTCAGTAGTGTTTATAAGAGTGTTTCAGTAGTGTTTATAAGAGTGTTTCAGTAGTGTATATAAGAGTGTTTCAGTAGTGTTTATAAGAGTGTTTCAGTAGTGTATGTAAGAGCATTTCAGTAGTGTTTATAAGAGTGTTTCAGTAGGGTGTGTGAGAGAAAAACATTTCAGTTGTTTATATGAGAGCATTTCAGTAGTGTATGTAAGAGCATTTCAGTAGTGTTTATAAGAGTGTTTCAGTAGTGTGTATAAAAGAAAAAGATTTCAGTTGTTTATGTGAGAGCATTTCAGTAGTGTATGTAAGAAGTAATTCTGAATAATGTCCCTAACGGCCCCTCATACAAATGCATGTCAAGTTGATCAACAGATTGTATTATTCTCCAGTGCAATAACAGTACTGAAATGAAGGCTAAAAGGGCATTAATGGGAGCCTTAAAAAAAAGGGGGAAAAAAGAAGTAACTAAATAGTTACTTTTCACAGTAATGCATTACTTTTTGGTGTAAGTAACTGAGTTAGTAACTGTGTTACTTTTGAAATAAAGTAACTAGTAATTGTAACTAGTTACTGGTTTTCAGTAACTAACCCAACACTGGTCCTCTGCAGCCAAAACTGCAATGTGGCCTTCAGTAAAAACAAGTTTGACACTACCTTGACGCTTTCTTTTTCAGCAAATATTAGTCTAATTTCTACTTCCACGACTGAAGTTCCAAAAAACAACAGACAGTATTTCAGGATGTTTTTCTTTGATCGTCCAGCTTGGCTTCAAGTCGTCTTCACGTTGAGAGTTCTTATCTCAGGCCACCTGACCCCCCAGCGGGGTTAAGCCACTGGCTGGTGGTTTTATCAGTGCAGACCTTTGACGAGATGCAGCGCTGACCCGCTTTACCCTGCACCAGCGTCTCGCCGCGCTGTCAGAAACAGTTGAGAAACAAGCAATTTAAATATGTTAGTCAGAGAAGTCAAACCGGATGTTGTCGGCTTTGAATGTTTTTGTAAGAGTCATCGAGCCACTTGCTGTTCTTGTAATGCTTGTGTGATCACACACTGCACAAAAAAACATTTTTCATTGTTTGCTGTTGTCATGTTCACAAGGCGTCCCTGCACGCCAGCTGTCCCTTTAGCGGCAGACAATATTGGGATGTGTCGAGTTGGCGACAGACTTTGGGACGTTTGGGCATGGCATGAAGAGCCAGACAGGGAGCGACCATGACGGAATGTTGGGGGGATATTTAGAGCGTCATGACGATGAGAGGATGAAGGGACGCTGCTGTGTTCTGCCAGCGCGTTGTGGTTTTGCTGGTCCACAAGCCAGGCATTATTTTGAATCTTCAAAAAGACTCCAGGCTAGTTCATGGCTACCAGTGTACCCACCAATCAGGTAGCTCCACTTGACCTCACAAAAACGTGCAATAGAAGTTTTGTTTTGACGTTCTCTCATTAGCGTGGTCATTTTGGCTCTGGTAAAAACTGTTACGGAACGTCGACGGCCCTATGAACTGATACCTTTGAAGACTTGGTCGCCCTGAAGTAGACATGGTTCGAAATCAATAGGCTCCTTTGTAAACATTAGACAAAAATCTTGATGAAAAAAAAAATCTTTTGATTTTTGATCTTGGTTTTCTTGGCCCTCGAAATCAACCAATTTCTTCTCATGACATGAACGGAAAACCCTGAGAGTTTGGTGAAAGTGGCAGAAAAATAACAACAAACATTTACAAAATATTAATGAAATCCATTGTGTAGTATAATTATGTGAAGTATACAGTATCAGTAAAAGTGCAGTAAAAAAGGGTACAAAAGAACTGGTATATAAGCCGCACCCACTAAATTTAATTTAAAAAAAATGTTTCCCCCATATTAGCGGCACCGGGCTATAAGTCGCAGAAACATAATTTGCAAAATGAGTTATTTACACAGTAAGATTCTGTAATTTTTTTATTTCCCAATAAGGTATAAGCAAAGATGTTAAACTAATTTTGGATCAGTGGCCACATGGTAAAATCATGGCATGATAACTTAAGAATAAAGACACATTGTTTTATTTGTTTAAAAATGGACCAAGCACATTCTGAAAATGTACAAATCATAATGTTTTGTTTTGTTTTTTACACTTACATGTTGCGGTTAATAGTATTCTATCTTCATGTGTTGTCATTTATACTTTCTGAATAAATGATGTGATAATGTTCATCAGTCAAATAGGTGGAATTGAGTCTGGCAGAGTTTTAAAATGCTCCCGTTGGTTTTAATTTTTAATCTATCAGGAGATGAAATGAATAATAACATCAAAATCAAATTACAGTATGTTATTAATGGAATTTACTAATTTTCCTCAACTGATGTTTATTCCGTACATATGTAGCATTATGTACAACAAAAGTCATTTCAGTAATCACACATAAAGTTAGAAGGGGCTACATATTATTTCAGTATAGATATATATAAATATATATATATATATATATATATATATATATATATATATATATATATATATATATATATATATATATATATATATATATATATATATATATATATATATATATATATATGCGAAACACGAAATGTACAGATTATTAAAAACATTTTTTGTGTCGAAATATGATATGACATTACCAACATCTTTGACAATCCACGATCCACATGTTGTATCCTATCACTGATAAGCAGGAAGTGTTGCCTCTATCTTAACACGGGACATAGCTCCGCCCCCTCTAAAGCCATGTGTGCTCTAAGAATTGCTATTGCGACATCCAGTGGACACATTTAGAAGAGCAGTTTCTTTTTTCATAAAAAAATTTCAGCTCATTTTTAAACTGAGCAAACTCATCTCGCGGGTCGGATAAAACCTGTTGCTCTACGTTTGACACCCCGGCCCTAAAACCTGGCACATGTTAAACACAGGAAGTGAACACTCTGAATCACTACTTGCTGACACGTGGAGAAGGTGGAGGGTTCTGCTTACTCTGACTCCTTGTCCTCCATGCTGAACGGTGCAAATGTAAACATGTGATGAAATAAACCACCAGCTAACCGGGCGAACCTTTCGAAGACTCCATTTACCAAATATGGTCTCAAAAGGCGCTACGGACAGGTGACATCCCACCAAGGATTGTTCTGAAATGTCATTGGACGTTTTGCTGTGATGGCCAAGTTATCAGGCCAATGAGTAGATGAAAAGCATGCAAAAGAAGTAGCAGTGTGAGGAGGAGGAGGAGGAGGAGGAGGAGGAGGAGGAGGAGTGTTTCTAATTAGGGCGGCTGCTGCAGCCTTGCGGCTTGGGCCGGCGTGCCAGGACGTCCCAAAAGAGACTGCGCTGACGCCTTTGAGGACTGCCAAGTGCGGCCACAGAATACATCCCATAATGCTCTGCCACTGCAGCCACACAGCATCTGAGAAAACAATCATTTTCTGCGCCTCTGTCGCTGACATTTTCCTTCCCCGGGGGAGAGGAGGTTGCAAAACGATACTTTGTGTCTGATATATAACGCGTAACATGTGATTAAATGTGCGCGGGGCGTCAATGGCTTGGGAAACAACAATGCATCAACATGTCTGCTTTGGTGACGCCACAAATACGCACACTTCACATTCTAGCTGTCTCACACTCAGACAGAACATAGAAGCAAGGCTCCCCGCACATTTTTGCACACAATCGGTAATTTTCCATGTAATGATGGCCCGAACAGCGGAGCAAGCAGCGGCTCTATTGAAATTGCTGTGTTGTTTCTTCTATACATTTGGACGCCTTTTTGAGGGCCTCAACATGCAAGAAAAGTCCCCATATTTTGCAGGGGTGTCAGGTATGGCGATAAATGATATATTTTGGCGGCCCGAAAATGTAATTTCAAAATTGGCTCTCTAGCGCCACCTTTAAAATTAAAAAAATTTAGCCCCTCCTACCAGTTTCGCGTATCGACGCGAAAATCGCAGGAGACGTCTATCATGGCGGCACACACACAAAAGTCTCAAAAACACATACTTGAAAACAAATATCAAGTCGGCCATCTTGGTTTTCGTCTTCCATTTTTCAGCAAAAAAAAGGCTTTAGCAAAGTCCTCAGAGAGACTTTGATCAAAGGAGTCGTGGTTAAAACGACAGATACTACACATATACGCGATGATAAATTGCAAATAAATGTATCCTACGCCATAAGATGGGGGCATGGTATGGTATGGCGCTAAACTTGCTTCAATGGTTTTTGGCCATTTTTTCTACCAAAAAAAAAAGGGTCGGACTTTTGAACGAACTCCTCTTAAGGACTCTGACCAAATCTCCATCCATCCCGGGGGGTGGTGGAGCCTATGTCAGCTGCAGTCAGGCGGAAGGCGGGGTACACCCTGGACAAGTCGCCACCTCATCGCAGGGCCAACACAGATAGACAGACAACATTCACACTCACATTCACACACTAGGGCCAATTTAGTGTTGCCAATCAACCTATCCCCAGGTGCATGTCTTTGGAGGTGGGAGGAAGCATGAGTACCCGGAGGAAACCCACGCAGTCACGAGGAGAACTTGCAAACTTCACACAGAACGATCCCGAGCCCAGGACCTTCGTATTGTAAGGCACACGTACTAACCCCTGTTTCACCGTGCTTCCCCTGACCAAATGACAGATACTACACATATAGGCGCTGCTAAATTGCAAACAAATGTTGCCTACCCTGTAAGATGTGGGCATGGCATGGTGCCAAACATTGCTCCGATGATTCGCCAAAAAAAAAAACATCAGCAAATTACGATCTTGCTCTTATTTGATAAAAATTATGATGATGACACAATGATGGGCCCGATGGGTCAGTACCTGTCCAAACCTACTCATAGTGGGTGGAGCCTAGCGGCGACAACTGCCCCATGCATCACATCTGTCAATTCTGCACTTTAGGTGATCAGAGACATACTAAACTGATGGTTGATGATAAATTGAAAAGAATGTTTTGCGAATGACAGGCCGCTGAAATAGTCTGTCTGCGTTAGCGCTTATAATAACAATATCACTCATTTATTATTGATTTTCAGGGCACGACATGTAAATGGAGTATTGTTGGCGCTTTCTGGATGTTTTTAGAGAGTTTTATGGGCACAATAGAGGACCCTCCATCTGTTGACTCAATTGTTAGATATTTATTTGCGATTAGCAATGCTTAAAAAAGCCAACTATGACGGCGGACAGACAGCGAGGCGAGGCCCGCTCCAAAATGGCGGCGAGGAGGCGTGGACGACGAGTGAGCAGCGAGGCGGGGCTCGCCAGGAGCTGCACCGCAATCAGGACAAGGTGCGTGGATCGCGCAGCTGCGGACAATATAATTATCCTCTCGCACTGTATAAAAGGGCGGGAGATGTAAACGTCGGGGAGAGAGACAGAGAAAGAAAGAAGACACAACGAGAGGCTGATGCGGAGCGAACGAGGAAGGGAGCGCAAGGGAGACGACGACGTGCTGCTGGAAAGCGGGGGAGGAGCGAGCAGGAAACGGCAAGTGCTGAAAAGCAATCCGCAACAGACTTTGTTTTATTTGAAAAAATAAAGAAGTCTAAACCTGCCCGCAACATGTCTTTCCTTGGTGGTCCTGAGAACCCACCTGACAGCTGGAGACTGTCACAATGTTCTTGTCTTACATAAGGAGTGTGAATGATAAACAGCACATCTCTTTCCAATGTTTGCGTATTTCCAGTTTAACTGATCTAATAATATGGTCAGAGTGCAGAAGCGTTACTACAGTGACGTAGAATCTACGAAAATTGCCGAAGATATTCGGAGCGGAATATTCAAAATGGCCGACTGAATTTGTGGGATTTTGTGATGTTTAGACGGTGTTTTCACATACTTTGCGGAACGTTAATAAAATTGCATGGCATCATTCCGCCAGCAGTGTATGAATGTTTGAGTGAATGGGTGAATATGATGTACGATGTGAAGCGCTTTGGGTATTGTTTCAGGTATAGTCAAGTGGTTTAATAAAATACAGACCGTTTTCATTTATACAACATCCCCTTTGTCTATAGAAATAGACCAGTACGAATGGCGTTGCATTTAACACGGTTCTGTTAGAGCTGTCGCCATGATGACATGATTGCATCACGTGGAGATGGTTTGTGCTTCAAAAACATCTCTCAGATCTTCTTCTGCTGTCATAACCCTCCCCCAAACACACGCACATACGGTCGGTCTTCTTCTTCACATGAACGACAGTGCTTCTTTCCTCAATATGGACTTAAAGTGCTGCCATTTGTGTAGCTGTGTGCTGATATGAGTGGGGGTCGGGCGGTAGAGCTGACTAATGAACACCCCTGAGGATGTTCTCACTTTGTGGGTAGAGAATGAAAGTGATGATGCTGCGGACCAGAATCCCCGTTTCCTTTTTATGATGTGCCAACAGTCAAAGAGTCATGGGAAAAAGCCCTATGAAGACTGGAAGGGGTTCATGTGATGAATACTGTCGGTCATGACTCAAATTCGGAGTCTATTTGGAGATGTTTGTCCATTCATCCACGCCAGAGGTCACTGATGTTCAACCTGTTCTGGCAAACTCTGGCATTGTGCACTGGGAACAGAGGAGGGTATGGAAGTAATATTGGAGCAAAATTATTTGCAAACGTGTATCTCAATCTGTGCATGTGTAATCCAATTTGTGTGTCTGTATATCAATCCGAGTGTGTGTATTCAGATCCGTGTACGTGTGTTTTAAGTTGTCCGTCTGTCCCTAATCAGAAAGAACCCTCGATAGGTTGTGTACTCACGCGTGACTTTTGCGACACTTCTGCCGTGTACGATTTGAGCATTCAGAGATGTGTACGTGTAATCCATTTGCCGACATTTAACCAACCACGGAAGACACCAGGCAATTTAGACGAATCAGAAATGACGTACAGCTGTCTATAAGAGTTACTTGAAGTACGGCAAGCCGCGAAAAACAAAGTTTGTTATTATGAAAAAAATATAGAGTAGTGAATGGGGAACATAAGCGTGAGAAAGGGTTAAATTGCTTGTCTGTCACGCTCAAAGCGTGAAGCTCGGCAGCTCCGGGCAAGTGTTGGAGAGTGGTCCATTGTGTTGACTTCGACGCAGAATAACATGATCAGTGGCTGCTAGGCGCCGACTAGTGGTGAGTATAAGGAAAGGCAAGGGGGAGTTACAGACAGACGACTCTTTTCACACGTTAAAATCGCCATACAGATGGATCGAAATAAATAAATCCACTGTGCTTACATTTAACCAACCAGGGAAGAGACTACGCACTTTAAACTAATCAGAAACAACCTAAGGCGGGTCTTAGATTCTGTCTTACACACCTCAGCTGTACGTTGTTTCTGATTGGTTTAAATTGCATAGTGTCTTCCGTGGTTGGTGAAATCTAAGCACAGTGGACTGAGGGCTCGGTCTTAGGTTGGTTATTTTGATCCGTCTATCAGAGTTACTCAAAGTACGGCAAGCCGCGAAAGCCAAAGTTTGGTATTTTGAAAAAAATAGAGTTGTTAATGGGGAATATAAGCGTGAGGAATGTCAAGTGTGGCGTGAAGCGTGAGAAAGGGTTAAATTGCTTGTCTGTCACACTGTACGTTGTTTCTGATTGGTTTAAATTGCATGGTGTTTTCCGTGGTTGGTTAAATGTATGCAGTGTTGTTTTCGTCAACGATGACGATGACGAAATCATTTCGTTGACGCCACTTTTTTTCATGACGATAACGAGACGGTGACGAGATAAACATGTCTCTCTGATGACGAAAACATGACGAGAGGTGTGTGAGTTTTCGTTGACGAGACGAGAACGGACGAAAATGTTAGTGGGTAATCTGTCAGACGTTTAAAATGCATGACATTTCTGTTTATTGTGTGTGTCAATTAAAACCACGCCCACAAACTGGCGTGCAGCACACAACGTGCTCAACACGTCAGACTGTTGTTACTCATCAGGCAATGGGCCGTGATGGCGGCGGCAGTTTCAACACAGGGGCTCGGTGGTCGCAAACGTAGAGACGACATATGGGTGTATTTTAAATATAACCCAGCAGATAATAAAACGGAGTGTATTGTGAAGGAAGACGGTGACAAATGTGGCCACAAAATATGCGGAAAAAATACGACCAACCTTAAGCGGTTAATCGATAATCGATAAATGTCATAGTAAGCTAATACATTAGTACGTTTTCCACATACTCCTGGCGCAAATGGGCTGCTAACTTCAGGCTAAAGTTAGCTTTTGTTACGCTAACGTCAATTCATTATGTGTGTGTTACTTTAGCAGCATGTTTAGCCATGTTTACATTCAGTGACGGTGTGGTTATCTCTTTGTGAGTACGTTCTGTCAGCACGTAACTTGATATGTTAAACAGGTCGAGTTACTGTTATACATAGAGTCTGCTAGCTTTAGCCTAAAAGCCACAAGTGACGTTGTGCAGCCCCATTAAGGAATCAGGAATTAATTGATTATTTTATTGCATGGTTTGCACAAATTAAAGAGAGTGGGGTTGTATGATATCTGTTGTAATTGCACTGGCAGACAAGGCCAAGTTGAGCATATGTGTTCCTCATCCATCACTCATATTTTGGGCATGTTTATGTTCATTGTACTTTAACAAATTCTGGGAAATAAAGCCACAATTGCTGAAGTAGAATGTTTTTGTTATTTGGCTTTTTTGGAGTAATGAACTTTGATTCCACTGTTACCACTTTATCTGTGTGTAATACACAATCCTTGGATCAGAAATTTGCTGTTGGGTGGAAACCTTATATGTCTAAAACCATTCCTTTATTGTTATTATTTGTGAAAATAGCAGATCTGCAAGCTTACAATGGGTTGAACTTATAGATCTGCTGCTATTTTCACAACTTATGTGTGACACTGCCCAACAGCAATCTCCAATACTTATTGACCTATATTAATTTGTTAAAAGACTATACTTATATACTTATATTATACTTTTTATTCTTTTTTTTTTGGACTAAAACTAGACTAAAACCTTTTTGACTTTTCATCGACTAAAACTAGACTAAAACCCTTTTGAGGTTTCGTCGACTAAAACTGGACTAAAACTATCACATATAAAAGTGACTAAAATGTGACTAAAACTAATAAGCATTTTAGTCCAAAAGACTAAGACTAAATGTAAGATGGTTGTCAAAAACAACATTGCACACCTCAGACACGCGCTTCTGAATGCACGAGCACACGTTATACTACATGCTCACGAATTTGGATGCTGGGCGCTCAAATCATACACGGCAGAAGTGTCGCAAAAGTCACGCGTGAGTAGACAGCCTATCGAGGGTTCTTTTTGATTAGGGACAGACGGACAACGAAACGCACATGTGGACGGACCTGAGCTCACACACTAGGATTGATATACAGACACACAAATTAGAGCCCGAGAGTTGCATCAAGGTGTCAGCCACCATGTTACATTTTCAGGCCTAATGAGGCGGCTACATTTGCCGTGAAAGTCTCCAGGCTAATTATCTTCTGGTGTTGGGCGCTTGTCAGTGTGCAAAGCTGTGGGGTTGATGCATGAATCATCACGCCGGCATTAATGGAGGTTAATGTGGGCAGCCGCTTCTGTAGTGTTCTTATACATGGTGGTGAGCTGACGTTTTGATTACCATAGAAGAATTTAAAATCATGTCAGTGAATATTTTTTTTAACAAAATGTTTTTACACTAACCCAGTCATTCACACACTGGTGGCGGAATCTGGATTTGAGCCATGAACCCTCAAGTTACGACTGGCACGGCCGCTATACCATCCGAGCCACGCTGCCATCACTTTTAAATAAAATAAAATAAGATAAACAAACAAGTCTAATAATAGCAAGGAAACTTCCTAAATGTCCCTAAAGTCTTGACACATATACAGTAGGTAAAGATGAGTATTGTATGTATAATTAAAATGCAATATATATATATATATATATATATATATATATATATATATATATATATATATATATATATATATATATATATATATATATATATATATATATATATATATATATATATACATATATATATATTATAAAAATAAATAATATCATTGCCTTTATACTCTCAAAACTGATAAAATTTATTATTTGTTGCATTTTTTAAGGGCTAAAGTATTGAATGTTATTTATTTTGTCATCATATTTATTAGCGTGCATCTGGAATAGGCTCCAGGAGCTCTGAATACTTATGTAAATATATATATATATATATTTTTTTTTTTATTATAGCAAAAATTTTAATAAAAAACGTTTTCACAACGTCATTATGGGGTATTGTGTGTAGAATTTTGAGGACGAAAATTGATTTATTCTAAATAGAAAAAGGCTGTAACAACAAAATGTGGAAAAAGTGTGAATACTTTCCTGTTGCACCGTATTACAGCACCGCCAAATATAGAAATGTATCTGATAATGTAATTTATCATTTTATTGGGTGTTTTAAGGCTACAATATGGTGAAATTAGTTTATACTATGTTTGTATATAGCTTTAAACAACTAGAAGTTTGGGTGTTCTTTTACATAGTTACTGCAATTTTGAACAGATGTACACTTTGGGTTTTTTAAAACTAAAATGTAAACTCATTGCTATTAATATTCTTTATGTGGAGGAGTAAGCAGGGGCAGGGGTGGGGTGGGGGGGGGGGGGTGATGCGATGCCGTGGAAAACATGCTTTATCAGTATCATGTTTCAAACCCCACTTCGAAAAGTTGTGCTTTCTGTAGCCATTGATCCTGACTTCCTCATTTTGTTCAGAAAAAAAATAAAAATCATCACATTTATATTTGTTTTGTGGGTTAAAGTTTTTTATATACTTTTTTCATATTGTGCTCCTGAGTTATTGATGCTGATTAATATGAATGTATTATTGTTTGGGCAATTTGATGCATTGTAAATTATTTTTTAAGTCTAAAAAACAATGTTAATAAAGCTATTCTTTGTTGTAGCTTGATCTTTTTTCTTTCTTTTATCTTTTTTTAATGGTAATAAGGATATGATGTTAGGCAGAGGTGTACTTTTAACAATTTTATAAACAACTAATATTATTTATAGTAGCGATGGGCGGGGTCGCAAAAAGTGTTCCTTTTTTCTAGGTGGAGGTGTAAAATAAATTAATTGAGAAGCACTGATCTAAAGTGGCGTAATGACAGTTTAATTGGTGGTGGCAAGGAACAGTTTTCACTGCCAAGATCCGCCCACTATGAATAGGTACAAATAATTACTGACCAAACCAGCACTTCAGGGTGTCATCATCATCATTTGTACCAATTATGATCCAAATTTGAATCTGTGGAGCTGAGTTAATATCGTATCGTGTTATGTGGCGAACCATCAGGTCAAAGTTTGAAGCCATGCCACGCCCACATTTTATGGCATCGGCAAAATATATATATATATATACAGTAGCGGTCAAAAGTTTACATACACTTGTAAAGAATATAATGTCATGGCTGTCTTGAGTTTCCAATAATTTTTACAACTCTTATTTTTTTGTGATAGAGTGATTGGAGCACATACTTTTCACAAAAAACATTAATGAAGTTTGGTTCTTTTATGACATCTGACATCACATGGACAAAGATAAGACCTTCTAGAGGAAAGTTCTGTGGTCAGAAAAAACTAAAATTGAGCTGTTTGGCCACAATACCCAACAATAAGTTTGGAGGAGAAAAGGTGAGGCCTTTAATCCCAGGAACACCATCCCTACCGTCAAGCATGGTGGTGGTAGTATTATGCTCTGGGCCTGTTTTGATGCCAATGGAACTGGTGCTTTACAGAGAGTAAATGGGACAGTGAAAAAGGAGGATTACCTCCAAATTCTTCAGGACAACCTAAAATCATCCGCCCGGATGTTGGGTCTTGGGTGCAGTTGGGTGTTCCAACAGGACAATGACCCCAAACACACGTCAAAAGTGGTAAAGGAATGGCTAAATCAGGCTAGAAGTAAGGTTTTAGAATGGCCTTCCCAAAGTCCAGACTTAAACGTGTGGACAATGTTGAAGAAACAAGTCCATGTCGGAAAACCAACAAATTTAACTGACCTGCACCAATTTTGTCAAGGGGATTGGTCAAAAATTCAACCAGAAGCTTGCCAGAAACGTGTGGATGGCTACCAAAAGCGCTTTATTGCAGTGAAACTTGCCAAGGAACATGTAACCAAATATTAACATTGCTGTATGTATACTTTTGACCTAGCAGATTTGGTCACATTTTCAGTAGACCCATAATAAATTCATAAAAGAACCAAACTTTATGAATGTTTTTTGTGACCAACAAGTATGTGCTCCAATCACTCTATCACAAAAAAAAAACAGTTGTAGAAATTATTGGAAACCCAAGACAGCCATGACATTTTGTTCTTTACAAGTGTATGTAAACTTTTGACCACCACTGTATATAGCCTATACATATATATGTGTACATATATACATATTATTTTAATATATTGTATACATATATGATGCATTTATATACAGTATATGATCTAAAGGGATGTAATGACAGTTTGACTGGTGATGGAGAGGAGCGATTTTCGGCGCCAAGCTCCGCCCACTATGAATGGCTACAGATAGGTACTGACCCATACGGCACTTCAGGGTGTCATCATCATCATTTGTACCAATCATGATTAAGATCTGACTTTGTCAAGCCAAGTTATTCAAGTTTTGTGTTGTTTAAAATACTGTGGTGAGCCTTTAGATCAAAGTCTGGCTCCATGCCACGCCCACATTCTATGACGCAGGCAAATTTCCTTCGCAATTTATTGTCGGTCTAGTACAGTGGTGTCCAAACTACGGCCCACCCAAGTCTTCGGATCAAAATTAGACAAGAAGATTGGGCCCACGACGTGTATTTGCTTCCATTTAGTCCCGTGAATTGAGTTCGATGGATGTTGGAACGATATTGCCGCCCTTTTGTGGACAATGACAGAATCGATTGTCAATGACCACGAATTTCGTTTGCACCGCAACAATATATACGAGCCAAACAGATTTCCCGACTCATGCTATGAATGAACTATAACCAAAACATAAAGTCAGCAGACCTCCTGCTCATTGATCTCTGTGGACATTATAAAACATGCATATATAATTTAAAATCACCCATATATATCCACTATAGTGCATGATGGGTGATATGCAAAAAACACTCTCGCCACACTTCCCCATGTTTGGCGCATTTTAGCTGCTTGAAATTTCTGATTGATTACAAAACTTGAAGGAGGCCGTCAGGAAGGAAGCAAGGTAGGAGTCGAACTTTCACATACTATTAATATTCAACGGTTTATCGTTTATACTTCATATTGCATTGTCGCCAGGGTCTGTCATCATGGAAGACATGATGACAAATGTATTTTTTTTGTAATGCATTCTAACTTGTAAATAAACGTAAACAAAGGTCTGCTTACAGCGGAGCCAATGAGAGCCATGACGTCTTTGCATCTACTGCGTCTTTTCCGACCATAAAACCCATTAAAAAGTGCCAAAAATACTCCATTTACAATATGCGAACTGAATATTAACCAAGTATTAGTGATGTTGTTTTTATAAGCGCTAATCAATCAATCAATCTAAGTTTACTTATATGACCCTTAATCACAAATGTCTCAAAGGGCTGCACAACAACGGCGCAGATCCCACATCAGGGCAAAAAAAACTCAACCCAATGGGAACAACGAGAAACCTCGAAAGGGACCGCAGACGTCCCTTGGCAGCTAAACACAGAACGCGTACTTGTGTTTTTTAAATACGTGACGATTCCGTTTTTCATGGGACAGTTGGCAACCCTTCTCTGAACACTTATCATAGGTCTAAGGACATTTTACAACTGTCTTTGAACAGTTATCATAGTTCTAAGGACGTTTTACAACTGTCTATGAGCAGTTGTCATAGTTCTAAGGATGTTTTACAACTGCCTATGAGCAGTTGTCATAGTTCTAAGGACATTTTACATCTGTCTATGAACAGCTATCATAGTTCTGAGGACGTTTTACAAGTGTCAATGAGCAGTTGTCATAGTTTTAAGGACATTTTACATCTGTCTATGAACAATTATCATAGGTCTAAGGACATTTTACATCTGTCTATGAACAGTTATCATAGTTCTAAGAACAGTTTACAACTGTCTATGAAGAGTTATAGTTCTAAGGACTGTTTACAACAGTCTATGAAAAGTTATCATAGTTCTAAGAACTGTTTATAACTGTCTATGAACAGTTATCATAGTTCTAAGAACAGTTAACAACTGTCTATGAACAGTTAGCATAGGTCTAAATGAGTTTTGCATCACACTGAACAGTAGGCATATTTCTACTGTATGTGTTTTTTTAAATGCTGGCTTCACACCCTTTACCACAGGTATCACAATATTCCTGGCACTTACTCTTTCTAGCAGGTATGGCACTCCACCCAGCACATAACACACTCCTTTTCACATATATCACATTCTTCCTAAAAGGTATGCCACCCTACCAACAAGGTATCACACTCTTCTTCAAGTGTTTAGTACTCTTCTTAGAAGGTTTCAAACTCATTTTACAGGTATCACCCTTTCCGAGCAGGTATGGCACTCTTTTTCAAAAAAAGCCATACTCATTCCCGCGAGCTTCACCGTCTTTACGGCGGGTACCAGTGCTTGTCCTCAGGTATTGCTGTCGGTCTCTTGCGATGCTAATTTGAAGGAGTATTTTTCAAAACAAAACACTTCCTGTGTAGCGAAGTAGCACTGCACGGCAGCCTCAGAATGGTGTGCACAAACAGAAAGGCGTGCACAATGGGCAGCATGCAGTGAAGTGCACGCTGTAATGAGGCAGATGTCTGCCTATTGGGAGACACTGGGGTGGCAGTGTGTGTGTGTGTGTGTGGGGGGGGGGGGGGGGGAAGCCCTGCTTTTGTTGCAGAGGTTGAGTCTTTGGCTACGTGGCTCTCCCCTCCACTAGCATGCCTCTCACAGCCTCTCCTGGTCACCTACAAACATGTGAAGCTGCACACATGACAACACACTCCTCTCGCACCTCCCCCGTTTCCATCCCGCTTAATTATCCCTCTCCAAATCCGCCGCTCCATTAGTAGCCGGATAATAGTGCGCCCCGGCCCCCTCCTACCTCGCCATTCACGCCGCCGAGAGAAGCTGCCCTTTGAGCTCCTGTCAGCCCGGCGGGCCGAGGTCTTCAGGTTCTCACATTCCCCCTTGGCCAATAGGCGCGCTCCGTCCCGGCAGGGCCCAATTAGACCACGGCGTCCCGCCACGGGGGTGTTGGTGGAACAGGGTGTGCGGAGGGGAGCCAATCGCTGTGATTAATTTATTCAGATTCCCCCGGGGGAACAACTTCTGGAAGGCATCCTATTTTGACGGAGCCGACACCTCCTCCTCCTCTTCATCCTTGTATTGAGCACTGATAGAAGAATGCAGACTATTTCTTTTTAATGCCCCCCGCTCTTCACCTCCCCGTTTTATCCTCTCAAGGTAATTATGGAGAAGCCTCAATAGATGGGAAACTCACATCTTTGAGCGGCGGACATATGATGCATGAGGGGGGCTTGAAGCGGCAAGTATTATTGTGCGGCGGTCCCGAACAAAGTGTCCACGGTAAATAAACCAGAGTGCTTCCTCAGGACCCTTGACAACCCCCGTTCCCCTCTTAGTGACCTGCTGCTTTCTTCCAGGCCCCCGCCCCCACCCCACCGCCACTACACCGTGTGGCGAAGGGGGTGACATCACTGCTTCCTCTTGTCAACAGGTGTGATTGGAGGGGGACAAAAACGCAGCACCCACCCCCACCACCCTTCTCCCCACACACTCGTGTCTTTTCAGGGCGTGGGTTCCATTTCACCCCGTGGCCCGTGTGCCCCCCCTCACCATCATTCCTCTCTACTGTCCAAACAAGAAAATACAAGAGGCTTCTCTATCAAACATCCCCGTTGCATTTTGGCGCCATCTGTGTTTTCAACAAAATGGCAGGCCAACACCCACCCACCCACCTTCACCCCACTGCCCACACCCACACACATAACAGTTACCCCCCCCCCCCCCATTCTAAAGAGAAGCCACTACTAAAATATACTGTCCATCAAGGGTGTCAAAAAAAAATTTCGATTTTCGATTTTCGAATGAGTCACGATTTTTATTTGTACCGATTCTTAATTGATTCAAAAAATCTAAATACAAATCATCAAAAATATGTATATTTTTTTGTACTGACTAAGTGGGTCCCTTTCCATCTTAATATGGAACACACACTTCGGGTGTCAAAAAAAAAAAGGATTTTCAGATTATTAGCCATTCTTATTTGTAACGATTCTTAATCAATTAAAAAAAAAAAATCAAAGATCGATTTTTTTTTTTTTTATTTGTTATTTGTTCTGTCCAGCCACTCAGACAAATCATATTGTTGATGTAGATGATCTATATCTGCTGTACACATGTACTTTAGAAAAGAGAAGTGTTGGATACTTCTCTTGTTGCCTTATTTGTATTTGACTTTATCAAATGTTTGGGTAGAATTTTATTCAACAAAACCAATTTTCTTTGAAGTAATATAGAAATGTATCAGAGCTGTTTATCTATTTCATGGAGGAATGCAGTTAATCATAGAACTGGCATCCAATGTTATCAAAGCAGTATTGATTTTCAATCGAGAATCGAATTGAATCGTGTGGTGCCCAAAGATTAAAAGCCCTAACATACTGCTAGCTATGACGTGGCGATATCGCTAGCTAGGAGATACCAGCTTTGACTGGAAGCAATATTGTGCTGTTAAGTTTGAGCTAAGTTGTGTGATGTTGGTTGTAAACAAACTACTAATTGCAGCCAATAAAAAAAGTGTTTAGCTATAATGATAGGCAGCAAACAATATGCGTAGACATTGCAGCAAAATAACAATCTCTTGTTGCCTTATTTGTATTTGACTTTATTATATGTTTGGGTAGAATTTTAACAAACAAAACCAATTTTCTTTTAAGTCATACAGAAATGTATCAGAGCTGATTGTGTCATGATCCGTGGCCCGGATCATGTTCTGTTTAGTTTTGTTCTGTTGGTTTGACTCCCTCAGGTCCTGTGTTGTGCACCCCTGGGTTTGTTTTAGTTGCCATGGGTGCAAATTGGTATCACCTGCCTCTGATTAGTGTCCGGGATGCTCACCTGCTGCCGGGCACTAATCAGAGAGCTTTTTATTCACGTTTCTCGCCACGCCTGACCCGGCTTCCTTATTTGCAGTATGCAACAAGTTACGTTGGTTTATTCCTGTTCTCGATTCCTGATTCCTGTGCTAAGTTGTTGCCTTAGCTTCCCGTGCGATCGGCACACTTTCCTGTTGTTTGTTTCCTGTCTTTTGGTATTGTGTAGGATTTATGACAATGAATCATATCCTACCTGCACGCTTCGTCCGGAGTGGTCCGTGTGCATCCTGGGAGAACGACCCCCGCAGTTACATGCGACACCCACGTGACAGTTTGTCTATTTTATGGAGGAATGTAGTTTCTTAATAGATCTGGCACCCAATGTTATTGAAAAAGTATTGATTTTGGATCGAGAATCGTTTTGACTCGAATCGAATCGTGTGTTGCCCAAAGATTCACATCTTTGCACCCCCTACCACACCCTGACATTGTTTGAGCTTGCGGGTGTTTAAGTGCCCTCTAAATCCGAAAAAACTGTTTCCATCATGCTTTTGCGAAACACTTGAGCATCGAAACGTCTCAAAAACCACCTCATGAGAGCTCAAACATGTTTTAAAAATGTTTGAAAGGTTTTTAGAAAAATTGGTGTTTCCATTATTAGTTTCTTATTGTGATATTTAGGTTTTGCGCATTTCTAGTGGTAATGAAAATGCAGCTATAGTCTCCCCAACGTGCCCTGGGTCTTCCCCGTGACCTCCCTAGGGAGGCGTCCGGGGGGCCTCCTGATCAGATGCTCTACCTAGGGGTGTCAAAAAAATGTTTTATTTTGGAATGTCTTGCGATTCTTACTTGTAACGATTCTTAACCGATTCAATCAAAAATAGATTAAAAAAAAAACAACTTTTTTTTAAATGTGTGTATGTATATCTGATGCATATTTACTTTAGAAAAGAGAAGTGTTGGATACTTATCTTGTTGCCTTATTTGTATTTGACTTTATTTAATCGTTTGGGTAGAATTTTATTTAAAAAAAACAGTTTTCTTTTAAGTAAAATACAAATATATCAGAGCTGTTTATTTATTTTATGGAGGAATGTAGTTAATCATAGAACTGGCATCCAATGTTATTAAAAAAAGTATTGCTTTTGAATCGAGAATGGTTTTGATGATATCATGAAACAATAAACTCTGCCTGCAGCATTCCAACAAGTATCAGTGTGCTTTTAAAAATATATTTAAAAAAGTTTTTTAGTGCTTTTAAATCAGACCCTTTGCACATTGTATAATTACTTTTTTAAATAGACATTTTTTGTGCCACCTGTTTACACGTTATGACAGCCATTTACTATTGCTAATTGCATTTTGCACAAAAAAAGGTGTGCCTGTAAAGGTGAATGCAGAGCAAACAGCTGGTAACAGGAGCAGTCTGTTTTTAGCATACTAATTTACGGCCCAACGTTACTGAATTTGGCTGATCATGTTTTCTTTTTTCATTTCAAACAGCGCTGGAAAAAAGCCTGTTATGTGGATACAAATGACACAAGTTAGAGGGTTTTCTAGTTTGTGCCTTTTTAGCGGTGGTTAAAGGGGATCTGCACTTTTATTGCAATTTTGCCAATCATTCACAATCATTATGAGAGACAAAATCACACATGTAATTTTTTTTAGGATTCTAAAGATTAAAAAAATACAGACAAGATGCGGCTAACAGGAGTCACCTATATTGCCTTCAAAGCCTTGGAAAACCACGATGCATATATACATATATATATATATATATATATATATATATATATATATATATATATATATATATATATATATATATATATATATATATATATATATATATATATATATATATATATATATATATATATATATATATATAAATATATAATGTCTTCCTGTTTTTGGCAACAAATATATGTTTGCTAATCATAGTAGAATTTAAATTTTGGGACCAATGAGGATTCACTACCTTATCTTTTTGAAGCTGAATATACGGAGGATGAACTGCTGCATATCTAAGTGAGCACGAAGAGAGGGTGAAATGTTGGAGCAGAAAGAAGCAGAGAGAGTCAGGATCGGCGTGACTTGGTCACTGTGTAAATGTGGCGCTTGCGGCCAAGCTATGCCGACAGAAATGGAGTGGTGCACAAAGTTATTATCGGCGGAAACGGATTTTTGTGTCTGGCGATGAGGATACCGGTCAAAGAAACTGCAACACACGATCAATCATCGAACAGTGGTAGAACGTTTTTTCCATCTACCCAAAATCAACTGGAAGAAGGAGTCACTATACTATTAATCATGATAAGTGCGGCACATCATGCTTGTTAGTACAACTACATACACTGTCAAGCTAGTTGTGTACAAACAAAACATGAAATGTGGGCTAATACTTTACAGCTACTGTAATATGATTGTTCAGATTTTTGAGTCATTAAGATTGGTGTCTTATCACATTGTGTTGAGCATTACAAACTCAAAAGCCATTAAGCTGCTGAGACAGAAGCTAGCTTACGCCTAATGCCGTAGCGTCGCAAGGCGATGTGCTACTAGGCTAGCTAAACAGTCACTTAGTGTTCGCTCTTACATTAACAATGTTGCTAAAGCTTGGTTATCATACAGATTATGGAACGTAAATGAAGTATTATTGACAGTTTTGAATGCATTTTTAGAGTGATTTAGAGGCAGAATGGGTTTCTCCCACTTGCAGCATTGCTAGCCACCTGGAAAAAGCCCATTATTAGGGCCCGAGAAGCAAAAAGATGCAAAGGTCCTATTGAAATTGCTTTGTTTATTATTATCCTCCAGTGACGTGTGGTGAGGTTCATGGCTGGTGAGGCACTGACTTCATCACAGTCAGATTTACAAACATATGAACTCTAAAGAGTATCTTATTCACCATTTGATTGGCAGCAGTTAACGGGTTATGTTTAAAAGCTCATACCAGCATTCTTCCTGCTTGGCACTCAGCATTAAGGGTTGGAATTAGGGGTTAAATCACCAAAAATGATTCCCGGGCGCGGCGCCGCTGCTGCCCACTGCTCCACTCACCTCCCAGGGGGTGAGCAAGAGGGATGGGTCAAATGCAGAGGACAAATTTCTCCACAACTAGTGTGTGTGACAATCATTGGTACTTTAACTTAACTTTAACTTTACACATACAAACTGTAGCACACAAAAAAGCACATTTAATTTAAAAAATTATTATGGTCTTACCTTTACTTATAAATGAAGTCCATGCGCCTCTCCTTTTGAACAAAAGCATCGATAACTTGTTTATAGAAGTCTTTCTTATCTTTCTTCAGTTTTAAAAGTCTCTCTGCCTCAATGGAGATCTTCTTTTAATTATTAACTCCTGCTTCGATTTAAAGTCCAGTTAAGAATACTTTTTTATTTTAGATATGTAATCCTCCATGTTAAAAGTTCAGGCGAGAGGAAAAAATAAACGATCGCTGCTAACTGTTGCTGCTTGTTGTCA
Source organism: Entelurus aequoreus (assembly GCF_033978785.1). NCBI lineage: Eukaryota > Metazoa > Chordata > Actinopteri > Syngnathiformes > Syngnathidae > Entelurus > Entelurus aequoreus. The sequence goes on along the minus strand of NC_084733.1, from coordinate 62,601,363 downwards.
CTTCTTCTGCAGCCGAGAAGTCGCAAGAATGATATCTGGGATCACTACCGGCCTCTACCACCATTTCAGCATTTCTCCGCCTTCACATGTGATTAGAACACTGGAACATCAACATGTTCGTGTTTCGCATCAAACCATGTAACTATTCAGCCTACCCTTCTCAGTTACGGTTGAGTCGTGGCATCTTTGTATTCCCACTGCTATCTGGGTATTTTAACGGTACTATGAGTCAAAGTAACCTTGTATACAGCTTTAAAAAACCTAAGATCAGTCTATTTTGTGTTTTGATTCATTTTAATTGACAATAAGATACTCTAACTCATTCTTCTAAATCTCTTCTTGTTCATGTTCAGAAACTGTTACACAAAGTTTGTATATTTTGTTAGTGTTGAAATATAATATGCCACACTAGTTTTAACAATACTAAATATAATACTTTATATAACAAGCACTGCCACCCTCGCGACCCCGAGAGGGACAATGGATAAAAATATAGGAATGTCTAATATAATTTGATACATTATTTTTAGTGCTTCTCAAACTTTCTTCACACGTAATTTGGCCGCTGGAACACTAACTTGTCTGTGACTCGCGTCGCACCATGTAGCTATTCAGTAACATTCTCAGTTATGGTTGAGTCATGGCATCTTTGTATTACCATTGCTAACTGGGTACTATGAGTCACAGTAACCTTGTATATAGCTTTGAAAAGCCAAAGATCAGTCTGGGTTATTTTCTTACTTAAAATGGCAATGTATCTAGGTGCCTTTAAATCAGGGGTCTCAAACATGCGGCCCGCGGGCCAATTGCGGCCCGCGAGACGTTATTGTGCAGCCCCCACCTTAATATGAATGTTTATTGTTAGTGCAGCCCACGAGTTTTATATGAATGGTGCTTGACAGCGCTGTGTGCGGAGCTGAAGCATTCTTGCCAACCCTCCCAATTTTCACCAGTCAACAATACAGAGGACAACAATATTGAAGACATGAGGTTTAGCATCCACTTTTTCTCCATGCAAACAATGTGCCTGCACAGTCGCATGTTATATGCGGCTTCAACAATCACACGTAAGTGACTGCAATGCATACTTAGTCAACAATCATACATGTCACACTGAGGGTGGCCGAATAAAAAAAACTTTATCAATATTACAAATATGCACCACAATGTGAACCCACACCAAACAAGAATGACAAACACATTTTGGGAGAACATCTTCACCGTAACACAACATAAACACAACAGAACAAATACCCAGAATTCCTTGTAGCCCTAACTCTTCCGGGCTAAAAGGAATCTACCAATCATGGTGTAGTATATGGCTCTCGAGGGCCGAACATTGACGTCACTTGCGTGATGCAAGCAGAGAAACGTTTTGCTGCTTTTCCACGAGACCCGCACGCGCCCTCCCTCCCTCGCTCTCTCTCTCTTGCTCTCTCTCTCTTGCTCTCTCTCGCTCTCTCGCTCTCTGTCACTGTGTGTGTCTTTCTCGCTCCCGCCGGTCCGGGCGGGGGAGAAGAGCAGTCCGGTTGCTTCCGAAGAACCGAGCGACAATACAAAAGTGTGGTGCACTGGACCCCAGCGCTGATACTCCGACAGAGAGTCGCTGGGCGAATCGGACGTGTAACACGTTAGTCGTGATCGGGGCTAATTGTGCTACCGTAACTGTAAACTCCACAGCGAGCCCCCCACCCCCCCAGCCCCCTCCCGTTGGCTCCAGACAGAGACGATTTTTGTTATTTGGGTCCAAAATACCCCTGCGTTAGTGGAAAAGCGGCAAATGAGTGAAAGCGAGAGAAACGTTGCCATGGAGACGAGGGTTGTTTTACGTGCCTGGCTGCAGTCACACTGCGACACCTGTCCGTCAAAGTCCCCGATAACCTGGACCAATTCAAATCGTTATTTGTTTTTTTTATTGTTTAATTTGCATTGTGTTAGGGTGTGGTGATATGGATCCCAAGGATGCAGAGACGAGTTTGGGTTTACAATTGTTCTTCCACTTTATTTGGCGGAAGCACAAGGTAGCAAAAAAACAATGGCGATGGTGGAAAACACAACACACCATGTAACAAACTACTGAGAGAAAAAACACAAAACTAAAAGCGCTAGACAAGGCTAGGAAAAATATACTTCATGAGAGAAGTGATAAAACAAGGTACCAAAATAAAACGCTAGACAAGGCTAGGATTGTACGGGCCAACCTGAGGTGAAAGGTTCGCGACTTAGTGAGTCCTCTTGCACGACCAACCGTTTGGTAGCAATGGCAAAAGTTCCGGCGCTCACCGGCCGTCAGCAGCCAGTTAAAATAGGCTGCTGCTAATCAAGCTCAGGTGTGTGCTGCTGCCTTGCGTCAGCTGCACTCCATACTGTGGATGAGAGAGAGAGTGAACATGGTGCAGACAATAGAAATAGGCAAGGACATTTACAGATTACCACAGTACCCCCCCCTCAACGGACGCCTCCTGGCGGCCTACCTGGCTTGTCTGGGAATCGAACGTAAAAGTCCTTGATCAAGTCCTTGTCAATTATAAGCGATCTAGAAATCCATGACCGTTCCTCTGGGCCGTACCCCTCCCAGTCCACCAGGTATTGAAAACCCCTTCCCCTTCTTCTCACATCCAAGATGGTGTTTACAGTAAATGCTGGGTGACCATCAACCAGCCTGGGTGGAGGAGGCGGTACCTCCGGAGGACTGAGTGGGCTAGTCTACTACTGCTTTGACCTTAGCAGGGTCCGGTCTGAGTCTACCCTCCTCAATGATAAATCCTAAGAAGGGTATGGAAGATGAGTGAAACTCGCATTTTTCTGCCTTGACGAACAGTTTATTTTCGAGCAAACGTTGAAGGACTAACCGAACCTGCTGCACATGTTCGTCAAATGTCGAAGAATAAATTAATATGTCGTCCAGGTAAACGAAGAGAAACCGCCCTGTCATGTCCCGAAAAATATCATTAATGAAGCCCTGAAAAACGCCAGGTGCATTTGTAAGTCCAAACGGCATGACAAGATACTCAAAATGTCCGAGAGGAGTGTTGAATGCGGTCTTCCATTCATCCCCCTCTCGGATGCGAACTAGATGGTACGCGTTACGTAGATCGAGTTTAGTAAAAAACCTTGCGGACTGTAAGGGAGTAAATGCAGAATCAAGGAGAGGAAGAGGATACTTATTCTTGACAGTAATCAGATTAAGAGCGCGGTAGTCTATACAAGGCCGTAGGGACTTGTCCTTCTTTTCGACAAAAAAAAATCCGGCGGCTACTGGTGCGGTCGAGGGGCGAATGAGGCCCGCAGCTATTGAAGTGTTTATGTATTCCTCTAGTGCTTTGAGTTCGGTGTTCGACACCTTGTACAAACGGGTCGATGGTAAAGCCGCTCCGGCTAGCAAATCGATACCGCAATCGTAGGGTCGGTGGGGGGGAAGTGAGAGTGCTCTATCTTTGCTAAACACCGCTCTTAAGTCATGGTAGTTTGTGGGCACGTTTGTCAAGTCTATGTTCTCTACAACGGTGGTAGGTGGCGGTGTGTGAGATCCCGCTGCGGAACGGAGACAATGTAGGTGGCAGGTAACACTCCAATTAATAATGGCCGAACGAGGCCAGTCTATGCTCGGGTTATGCTTCTGTAACCAGGTTAACCCAAGAATGATGGGCGCGGACCGTGATGGCACAATCAAAAAAATTATTTTCTCACAATGATTTCCAGACAAGCGCAGGTTGAGTGGGAGTGTCTGGTGGGTTATGCTGGCTAATAGGCGCCCATCTAGAGAATACACCCTCTTGGGTACATACAGTTTTACAACAGGAATCTTATGGAGTCTCATGAAGTCAAAATCCAAAAAGTTATCATCTGCTCCCGAGTCAATGAGAGCGCAAATGTCTATTTGTTGGTTAGGCCAAGAAAGAGTACCTTTTAGCTGCATTCTGCCTGCGGCCAACGAAGGAGAACGGCGACCTCTGGTGGACGTGTCCTCTGGCGAGTGAGGGCGCGCTCGTGGCCGTGCGGCGGGGCGCGGCAATTTCTTGCAGCGGGAGATGAGGTGATCAGCGCCTCCACAGTATAGGCAGAGTTGGAGGCGAAAACGGCGTTCCCTCTCGGCGGTGGTGAGTCGACGGCCTCCCAGTTGCATTGGCTCGTCTATCTGCCATGAAGGAGAGGTGTCTTCGGGGACGAGTTGCTCCGTCTTGCAGATGGCGGGTCTAGCAGGCGCTGATTGGCTGCTAGGTGGGGCTTGTCTTCCCCGTCGATCCCTCCTCTCCTCTAGTAGGCGGAAGTCGATTTGCACCGCCAGCTCAATTAGATCATCCAGGTTCGTCGGGAGTGACAGCGGGATCATCATATGATGAATTTCGTCCGCGAGACCCAGGAAGAAGGCGTCCAACAACGCCGAGGGACCCCAGTCACAGTCGGCCGCCATGGTGCGGAACTCGATCGCGTAATCCGCGACCCGTCGTGAACCCTGTTGCAGCCGGAAAAGGGATCTCGCTGCCTCTCTACCTGGGAGTCGTCGTTGGAATATTTGCTTCAAGGACTTGGAAAAGTTTGCGTATGTGGAGCTGGAGGTGGTCTGAAGGTTCCATTCGGCAGTCGCCCAGGTGCCAGCGCGGCCAGACAGGTGAGAGATCACAAACGCTACTTTAGCCCGCTCAGAGGTGAAAGCGGACGCGTTTAGCTCAAAATGGAGTTCACACTGCGTCAGGAATTGTCTTACGTCTTCCTTTTCCCCGGAAAAACGTTCGGGTCGGGAAAGCCGTATATTGCTAGTACTAGCGGGTTGTGTAGGCTGGGTGGATGCCTGGTCAGGCACGGTGGTCGAGGTGGGTACGACGGTGGCTAACAGCATGTTGATTCGCTCCAACATGGCGTCTTGGCGCTCCGACATCCCCTGTAGACCTCGGCTCAGGTGGTCAAGCTGGTCCCCCTGCTGGTTGATCCTTTGAGCCTGGCCTTGCAATGCTCTCTTCAAGGAGTCTGTCTCTGCGGGTTCCATCGTTTTGGCCGGAACTTTCTGTTAGGGTGTGGTGATATGGATCCCAAGGATGCAGAGACGAGTTTGGGTTTACAATTGTTCTTCCACTTTATTTGGCGGAAGCACAAGGTAGCAAAAAAACAATGGCGATGGTGGAAAACACAACACACCATGTAACAAACTACTGAGAGAAAAAACACAAAACTAAAAGCGCTAGACAAGGCTAGGAAAAATATACTTCATGAGAGAAGTGATAAAACAAGGTACCAAAATAAAACGCTAGACAAGGCTAGGATTGTACGGGCCAACCTGAGGTGAAAGGTTCGCGACTTAGTGAGTCCTCTTGCACGACCAACCGTTTGGTAGCAATGGCAAAAGTTCCGGCGCTCACCGGCCGTCAGCAGCCAGTTAAAATAGGCTGCTGCTAATCAAGCTCAGGTGTGTGCTGCTGCCTTGCGTCAGCTGCACTCCATACTGTGGATGAGAGAGAGAGTGAACATGGTGCAGACAATAGAAATAGGCAAGGACATTTACAGATTACCACACATTGCCTCACACGATGAACACTACATATATTTTTATATGACGCCATATAACACCCTGGGAGCCGTCACTTTTTCCCGGTACTTTCCGCCGACCGCCGTGTTGCTGTCGGGAGGAAAAGCGGAACGACACACATTGCGGAAATAACATTATTCTCCGTGCGTCGGTTAAATACAAATATATTCCACAACCCCAAACCAGTCTTTTTCAAAGCGTGCAGTGAAGAAAAAGGTTAGTGATGAGCAAAGACAATTCCAGGAAAAGTGGCAGATGCAATATTTCTTTGTTGAGCACAGGGGCACCCCGACGTGTCTTATTTGCACAGAGAAAGTTGCGGTGCACAAGGAATACAATTTAAAACGTCATTATACCACTAGACATGCTGAGGAGTATGCAAAATACCAGGGAGATGAAAGAGTGAACCGGGTTGCACATTATGTATATGTGTATACATTGTTGCTGACTGGAGAAATCAAATTATTATTGTTAGAATAGAATAGAATAGAATAGAATAGAATAGAATAGAAAGTACTTTATTGATCCCTGGGGGAAATTCAGCACCACAGTTCGCTCACAATAGACAAGAATAACAATAAATAATCCATCCATCCATCCATTTTCTACCGCTTATTCCCTTCGGGGTCGCGGGGGGCGCTGGAGCCTATCTCAGCTACAATCGGGCGGAAGGCGGGGTACACCCTGGACAAGTCGCCACCTCATCGCAGGGCCAAACAATAAATAATATAATATATATAATATATAATATATAAATAATATAAATATATTCTACATATACTACATATACTCTACATTTAAGTGCAGTCAAGGAACATATGCATTATACAGTCTGATGGCTGTTGGTATGAAGGACTTCCTGTGTTGTTCCGTGTTGCATTTTGGGAGTCTGAGCCTTCCACTGAACGTGCTCATTCTCCCCGCAAGGTCCGAGTGTAGTGGGTGGGAGGTGTAGTCCATAATGGCAAGGAGTTTTGCTAGACTTCTCCTCTCTTGTTATTACTTATGACTGATTTATTTACTTAATTCTCATTTTGTTCATTTATATTTTGATTTTATTTTGTGTTGAAAATAAAAATAAAGACATTTAAAAATAATTTTTTAAAGAAATCTTTTCTTGCGGCCCAGCCTCACCCAGACTCTGCATCCAGTGGCCCCCAGGCAAATTGAGTTTGAGACCCCTGCTTTAAATCATTTGTACTTTCTGCCACTATCGGAAGTTTCGGCCATCCTTGTCACTGTTGTGCAACTGGGCAAGACACTTCACTCACCTTGTACCTGTCACTCACAGCCACCAACTCCAATCTATAGGTTTCTCAATGTAAAGTGCGTGGAGACAGTTGTCCATATGCAAACCATAAATGGATGCACCTACTGATCTATGCCACAAAGCTACAGATCTATGCAAGCCATCCACTAATCTGTGCTACGAACCTCCTATAGCTCAATACAAAGTTACAAGCGTTGCTCCAAGCCAATCAGTGATCTATGATAGTGTGATTTGACGATGAAGATATGCGGAATGCCCGCGCCATTGACAAAAATGTCAATAAATTCCTACACCCGGACAACGCGCATTCCAAAGTAGCGCCGCACATACTTTCATATAGCGGGCTGCCTTTCTGCTGGGGGCGGGGGCCGAGGTGAATGTGGCCTTTGAGAGTCGGGGTTGCAGGGGGGGGGGGGAGCAAACATGTAGCCGTCAGCTCTCGCCTGGGAAAAGAACATCCAGAGCGAGTGGGGCGTCTTCACAGCGACAGCCTGAGCAAACAACCTGAGAGGGCTGCATGAGCTGGAGGGCTGCTGGGCGGGGCGGTGCCGCCTTGCTTTCAACTCTTGACGGGCTTCTGATGATGAGATATGATCCAACACAATTTTTATACACCAACAGTTTCCATGTGCAAACACTCTGCTTTTACTATTAATTTACTATATGATTTATAATGAACGTCCTCAAATTAACAGTAGCTTCTTTTGAATTGCTGACTATAAATCAACCTTAATGTCGGTGAAATGAGTATTGTTCATAGAATTACAAGCTTTAGGACGTTCCATTGTGGTTGATTCTGCAAAAGGTATAGTTTACAATAATGCAGTTGTTGGGTCCACTTGGGAGGCTACGGGGGTGGTGTCTAGGAGGGCTTTGCTAGTTTGTTTACGCAGCGGTCCAATCGTGACTACCGTCCACTGAGGTGGGATCAGCGTCCACAGATGAGGGCTTTGAGTGTTTTACCCGGCAGATTAACTATTGTGCCCACCGAACACTGCCGGTCCCGCCCTCGCCTCGCGACCCTGACCTGCCACCCACGGCAGCAAAGCCTCCGGTGGGCACCCGGCACCGAAGGGAGTCTAAACCCAGATTAGGACGCCTCATTTAACCAGAGACTATTCAAGATTGGCTTTGTATATTTGGACCGACTCAGTCAACGAGAAATGAACAGATGAGCGTGGTGTTAACGTTAGCGAGCTTTGTTTGCACTTTTCACGCTAAGCTAGGCTAACTCTGGAGGGAACTGGCATAGGTGCCAGGCGGTGTCACGGAACAAGTTGGGTAAGTTTGGTCTGGTAATGAGCTGCAAAAGTGTAAAGCGGCTCGCAGGCTGAGAGGTGCCAACTGTAAAAGTAGTCCACTTCCACATCCACAGAGGGAACAATGGAGCCAACGCGGCCTTCATTCATTCCGCAGCTGGCGGCCAAACAAACCCGCTTCCAAAAAGAACGCCACATTCCGTGCACACACGCACACACACACGCACACACAGGCAGGCAGCCATCTTGCCCCAGAGAGAGTGATCAAAATCATTAGAGGCCCAGTCGAGGAGGGTTTGAGCTCAGACTTCTTTGTGGGACCACCTGTTGTCACTCTCCTATTGTATTGGACAGCCCTGCAAGGGGATTTGAACCCGGTACTCCGGGTTTAAAGGTCATACCAGTACATAATACACTCCGATCCTTAACCACCTCTTTTGTAAACCCTGTTGATTTTGAGCTAACCAAGATGTGCATGGACGGTGAAACACCGCACATGCTGCAGGTCTTTTGGGTGCTCCAACATGTTGACATGTACAGCAGATATTTCTGGGGGACGAGAAGAAGAGTTAATTACAGTAGAATCCAGCGAGCAGGCCTCAACCAAGGCCGGCTCGCTTTGCTATTAAAGTAAACCACAGCCGCACATGTGCCTACAAGTCCCGGTTTTTTTCTTACCTCCATAAAGTCGTACGTGGAGGCGTTTTGCAACTAAATAATGAAATGAGTTTAAAGTATTTAATGCTTGTTGATAATTTAGCTCATGTACAAATTGGCGTACGATGGAACCATCTCATTCCATTCCTCCCTTTGACAGTTTTTAGCATTTGGCCTGATAGAACTTATGTGTTTAAAATTAAATCTTACCAACAGTAAAATTACAATCATCTTGGGGAGTGATTCAGGTCAGTGACCTCTAATTAGACATTGAGTTGAAGAATAAGGACCATTTATGTATGCATTATGTATGCAAACAACCTGTCTGATTGATTCCAAAACTTTAAGGAGATTGTGACAGAAGTAGACAGGAAAAGGTCGCACGTACATATATATATATATATATATATATATATATATATATATATATATATATATATATATATATATATATATATATATATATATATATATACATATGCGGTCCTCTCCAAGGTTTCTCATAGTCATTCACATTGACGTCCCACTGGGGTGAGTTTTCCTTGCCCGTATGTGGGCTCTGTACCGAGGATGTCGTTGTGGCTTGTACAGCCCTTTGAGACACTTGTGATTTAGGGCTATATAAATAAACATTGATTGATTGATTGATATATATATATATATATACATATATATATATATATATATATATATATATATATATATATATATATATATATATATATATATATATATATATATATATATATATATATATATATATATATATATATATATATATATATATATATATATATATATATATATGTATATATATATATATATATATGTGTGTATTTACTTTACATGCAGTCGACCAAATTTATTTTCATAATCTTATATATCATTTTTTTTATAATCCTGTTGATGATGTTCTTTAAACAATTAATGGTTCAACAATATAATAATGATACTATCAAATGTTGTCATGGTAACCCTGCTGCTTGGCAACAACACTACAGTTTAGATTAGAATTTGCTGTATTTAATAGAAATCAAATTCCCTTACAAGTATATATATATATATTTATTTATTTTTTTTAAATTTTGTGTAATTTTTTTTCCAGATCCATTTGTTTTGTTATTTTTTTAGTATGGTAATTTCCAAGCTATAGAGCACACGGGTGAAGTGAAGTTAATTATATTTATATAGTGCTTTTCTCTAGTGACTCAAAGCGCTTTACATAGTGACACACAATATCTAAGTTACATTTAAACCAGTGTGGGTGGTACTGGGAGCAGGTGGGTAAAGTGTCTTGCCCAAGGACACAACGGCAGTGACTAGGATGGCGGAAGCTGGGAATCGAACCTGAAACCCTCAAGTTGCTGGCACGGCCACTCTACCAACCGAGCAATGCCACCCCGGGTATTGAAGTGGCACCCACCAAATTTTAGAAGAAAAAAAAATGTTTCCATATATTAGCCACACCGGACCAAAAGCCATAGATATATACAAAATATTTAGTAAAAGTGTATTTACAAACCGGACTCACTAGCTGCACAAGCTAGCTCTCCAATCAAATAAACAGACTCAATAACTGCATGATGACGTTTTGGTGAAGTGAAACAATACAAAAAGAATGCCATTGTAAGTTAATAATACTAAAACACACTTGTAAACATGTTAGCATATTCGCTAATGCTAACAACGCTAGCTTGATTACATTACGATAGCACGTACAAATAAGCATGAAAACACTCCTACAGACATCACATATGGGACGCTTCAGTGAGTAAGAATTGTTTTAATTATATTGCAAAACTTACAAACGTTGCTTGGAGGGATGAATATAAAACTATTTTGAGCAGAAACGCTAAATACAGTGAGCGAATTCTTCCAAAAGATGGCGCCATGGCACAAACAACAACACATCTTTTCAGTGTCTCTGACAGTGTAATAGGAAAATTATTTGTTGAATACAAATTATTATGGCCGTGAGCAAAGACACATTCATAAAAGCATGGGAAAAAAATTATAGTCCGGTAAATAAAACATGTATTTTTTGTATTAAATTGATCTCAAAGACTCTTCCAATAGGGATTTATTATTATCAATAAATAAAGTTGTGCATAACATAACTTTGCATAACAGCAAAACATTTTTATAGAATAAGTCAAAACAAACTTTCCAGGCCTGCAGCAAAATGTAAAGGGGTTCTTGGTCACAAGACACAGTTGAAAATATTATGTGAAGGAAGTTGACCATTGTGAAATTTTACTAGAAGTAAAAATGTCCCCATTTGGATGCACTTTAATGTCATCAAAATACAGTAGCCAGTCAAACAAGCAGTCCATTATGACGAATCAGCATATTTATGTTTTAGCGCGTTATACGTTTGAGTAAAAGGTGAAGGTGTGTGTGTGTGTGTGTGTGTGTGTGTGTGTGTGTGTGTGTGTGTGTGTGTGTGTGTGTGTGTGTGTGTGTGTGTGTGAGTGTGTGTGTGTGTGTGTGTGTGTGTGTGTGTGTGTGTGTGTGTGTGTGTGTGTGTGTGTGTGTGTGTGTGTGTGTGTGTGTGGACTACAGTGGGGGCCTTTAAAAGCTCTCCAGGGACGACGGGAGGACTACCAGGAGAGGCCCCAGCTCAATGTGAGTGGACTCCTTTATTTTCCAGTGTGCTGAAAGGGTGCCCTGTGGCGCTCCAGCAGGGTTGTCGGCCTTGACCATCCCAGTAATACAACTTGTAATGATTTGTAGTAATGACAGGTTAGCAGAGGGAGCGAGTTCAGTCTAATCAAATAAACAAGCCACTGAAGAAGTCCTTGAAAGTACCGTATTCACAAAGTCCTTAGACACTGATCGCCTGTGCTTCCCAAGGCCAGAGACCCCCTGTCCCCCCTTTTATACAGTATATGCACATAAGGGGTCCTCGTGTTACCACATCCTGTGTGTTTGACGCACTCCCGTTAATAATTCATACTAGGCAAAAATCTAACTAAAGCTGCTCACTTTTGGTTTTTTTAATTCACCTTTTTGACCTTCATCTTCTGATGGCAGTGTGTCAAAGAAAGTGAAGGTGAAAAATCAATGAAATTATACATGGTCAAATGTTGAGAAAGTGTTGAAATCAACATTGGTTACATCAGGGGTATATATATATATATACATATATAGCCTATGTATGTGTAAATATTATATTAATATAATTAAAATATAATTGATAATAAACATAATTGGATATTAAAAGTATGTAAAAAGTTCAACTCCTACCTTGTTTACTTCAGTGACGACCTCCTCATAGTTTTGTAATCAATCAGAAATATCAAGCAGCTAAAATGCGCCAAACATGGATAAGTGTGGAGAGAGTGTTTTGCATTTTTCCCATCATGCTTTGTAATGGGTTTAAATGGGTGTAATTTTGTATTTGTATTTATGGCGCATGAACATTGTTTATAATATCCACAAAGTTCAGTGAGCAGGTTGTGTTATGCTTGACCATATCTGTTGACATTTTGTGTTGGTTGGATTTTTTTTTTTGCACCATGACTAGGGAAGGTTGTTTGCATTGGATTTTTGACGTAAATGTTGCTCATAGGTCCAGTCTGAGCATAATCAAAGGTCATTGGCCTGAATCACTCACATTGTCCACTTGACGATGACAAAATGGTGCAACCATCACGACAGATAAAGATGATATCTTAGAACAGATGATTCTCAAATTGTGGTACGGGGGCTCCATCTAGTGGCACACCAAAATAACTCTGTAAATATGTACAGTATTGTATATGGAGTATCATGGTTGATGGCGTTCATGGAGATTGTGTAATCTTACAGTGGCCAAAAATATAAAATATACTTTTTAAATAAAACCTGTGCCTTGTTTTTTATGAACACTTGGGCCTACTACGCTACTGTATTTTTGTTGGTCATTATGGTGGTACTTGGAGGGCCAAGTGTTTTCTCAGGTGGTACTTGGTGAAAACATGTTGATAACCACAGTCTTAGAACATGCAAAAGGATCTTAACATGTTTACAAAAAAACTACAGAATGTACGGTAAAATAACAAATTATGGCCAATTTTGTGTTGCCAGTCAGCGTCTTTGGAGGTGAAGGAAGCCGGAGTACCTGGAGAGAACCCACGCAGTCACAGGGAGAGCATGCAAACGCCACACAGAAAAACCCCTAGCCCGGGAATCGAACCCAGAATCCTCTCACTGTGAAGCAAGAGCAGTAAACACTGCTCCACTGTATCTAGTATATGCAAAGCACCTCTGTTTCTAAGACATATGAGCAGTACATAAGGATTTTAACTTGAAAGTATTCGTACAACCTTTCACCTGCAACTCACAACACGGCCTTCCGCAACATGTTCCTTCAAGCGAGCTATTAAAAATAAACTGTTTCTAAGACATATGAGCAGAACATGAGGATTTTAACTTGAAAGTATTTGTACAACTTTTCACCTGCAACTCACAACGCGGCCTTCCGCAACATGTTCCTTCAATGGAGTTATTAAAAATGAGCTGTTTCTTAGACATATGAGCAGTACATGAGGATTTTAACTTGAAAGTATTTGTACAACCTTTCACCTGCAACTCACAACACGACCTTCCGCAACATGTTCTTTCAAGCGAGCTATCAAAAAGTAGCCTTAAATGCTCCGTATCTGTTAAACAGCTGCTTGCAATCAGTGCCAACACACTTAAACACGCAGCATGGTTCATTTCCATGCGGTTTGCAATAAAGCACATAAACACAACCCCGCAATGTCTGAAACCACTCGCTGCAAAAAAACAAAGAAACATGTTGCTAGCCAAAAGTTAACTATTGGTTAAAGCTTTGACACAAACTCGTGAAACAATTAAGGAGTGCTGTAAATTTAAATGTACAATCTGCAAAATCTTTAATTTAGACAGAATAATACCTTACATCTTGGAATATTTACATGCTTACATTACAGTATTTGCAAATGCATTTTGTTTACATTTTCACAGTAAAGTCGTGTGTGTTCTACGTGATCTAACCATCGTCATTTAGGTTATCTACTGTTTCTTAAATTGCAGGAATCCACTGCATTTACTACTGTGATAAACCATTGATTTTACTCTGTTTTACGGTAGCATAAAACGTTAGCATGCTAACGTTAGCTTGTTATTACGGGAACAGTCATGTCTCAAAAGTATTAAGGTTTAAATGACCAAAATGTGCTCAAATGCAAGCATAAAATGTCCACATGCTGATGTCGCTTGGTCGCGGTTCTGACGGTCACTTTTTCTACAGTCTACGCAGCATAGTGGTCTCATTGTTGACACTTCCCGTCATACGACGTTAGCAAAGGCCAACAATTTGCGGTGAGATTTCAGCTGACATTCTGCGCACAAAATGGAAGTTGAAAAGCCAACACAAACTTTGTCCAAAACAAGACAAGTCCCACCGAGGGTGAGACGTTTTTTTGTTGTCTTTGGATGCGCTCCACATTCCTGTGGCCGAGCAGCGTTCGTGTTGACGCCATCGAAAAAAGAAAAAAAAGCCTCAATTAAGGAAAGAATAAAAGCGGTCCGGTGTCAGCCCCGTGTGGGTGGTCCCCTGGTTGTGTCACACCGTCATCACACACGTACAGTATGTACAGTATTACAACCTTTTCTGCTTTGTTGTCAGTCTAAATACACACAAATGACTTATCTCTGACTTTGGTCTCCTCGTGAGACAGTTTGGATTATTAATTGCTGTGCAAAGACTGCTCTGCTTGTTTGCCGTGTGCGACTTTTTTCCTCTCTCAGAATTCAACATAAAAGTGGACCAAAGTTACTGATCCACGGGGGCATTGTAGTCAAATCTAGCAAACTCGAAGTCCATATTTTGTCTTAATACAAGTCTTTATTATTATTATACATGTATTCCTGGTGTGCTATGTTATTGTCTTGTCAGGGAACATGTTTTTACAATCTCTGTACATTCACCTTTGCAAGTAAATTAACCCTGCGTGTAAAAGTGCTAAAATGTCGTATTTCAGTGTTGATGATAGGTGCCTAATAGCTTTTTTAATAGCTATTTTGTTTTAAATTCAAATGATGTTTATAAAGTCAGGAAATACGTCCCTGGACACTTTGAATATGACCAATGTAAGATCCTGTAACTACATGGTATCGGATCGATACCTATTTTTGTGGTATCATCCAAAACTAATGTAAAGTATCAAAGAAGAGAAGAATAAGTGATTATTACATTTTAACAGAAGTGTAGATAGAACATGTTAAAACAGTAAATAACCAGATATTAACAGTAAATGAACAAGTAGATTAACAATCAATTTTCATAGTTTGTCCCTCATAATTTTGACAAAACAATAGAATATAAATGACACAATATGTTACTGCATATGTCAGCAGACTAATTAGGAGCCTTTGTTTGTTTACTTACTACTAAAAGACAAGTTGTCAAGTATGTTCACTATTTTATTTAAGGACAAACTTGCAATAAGAAACATATGTTTAATGTACCCTAAGATTTTTTTGTTAAAATAAAGCCAATAATGACATTTTTTGTGGTCCCCTTAATTTAGAAAATTACTGAAAAGTATAGAAAAGTATCAAAAATAAATTTTGGTACCAGTACTAGTACCAAAATAGTGGTATCGGGACAACCCTACAATGAGGTAAGCAAAATTTGCTTGGCTGGACGTCTTAGAAATAGAGTATGTTTTGTGACTTTAAGAATAGAATAAGTCCTAAAATAAGAAAGCAGGTCTAACTTTAAGCAAGTTGTTTTCATCACATCGTAAAATGTCCTCATTACAAAGTAAGATTAAGATGAATGTTCTTTTTAGATTCATAAATTGTGATGTAACACACTTTTATGAGACTATATTTAAGCAAAATGGTATTACTTAGTCTAGATTTAGGATTACTATTATTTTTGGTAAGATAGCTGTGCTCTTAAAATTGCTAGTTGTTGTTTTTAAAAAGAAATATAATGATTCCTGAGGTCAATCTAAAATAAAGACACCCTAAGTTGATATAATTTACAGTCTTTAATTAACCTAATATGCTTTAGGCCACCATGTGAATCTTATTATTCATCCACGGTATCTATTTTACCTTTAATCTTAATCTTTAATCTTTAATCTTTAAATAAATGTTATGAATTACGGCTTGTCCTGATACCAATATTTTGGTACCGGTAAGAAAATGTATTTTGATATTTTTTTATCCTTATCAAAATAAACAGGGGCCGCAAAAAATTTCCATCCATCCATCTTATTCCGCTTGTCCGAGGTCGGGTCGCGGGAGCAGCAGCCTAAGCAGGGAAGTCCAGACTTCCCTCTCCCCAGCCACTTCGTCCAGCTCTTTCTGAGGGATCCCGAGGCGTTCCCAAGCCAGCCGGGAGACATAATCTTCCCAACGTGTCCTGGGTCTTCCCCGTGGCCTCCTAACGGTCGGACGTGCCCTAAACACCTCCCTAGGGAGGCGTTCGGGTGGCATCCTGACCAGATGCCCGAACCACCTCATCTGGCTCCTCTCGATGTGGAGGAGCAGCAGCTTTACTTTGAGCTCCCCCCGGATGACAGAGCTTCTCACCCTATCTCTAAGGGAGAGCCCCGCCACCCGGCGGAGGAAACTCATTTTGGCCGCTTGTACCCATGATCTTGTCCTTTCGGTCATAACCCAAAGCTCATGACCATAGGTGAGGATGGGAACATGGATCGACCGGTAAATTGAGAGCTTTGCCTTACTGATCAGCTCCTTCTTCACCACAACGGATCGATACAGCATCCGCATTACTGAAGACGCCGCACCGATCCGCCTGTCGATCTCACGATCCACTCTTCCCTCACTCGTGAACAAGACTCTGAGGTACTTCAACTCTTTCACTAGGAGCAAGATCGCCTCCCCATGGCACTCCACCCTTTTCCGGGCGAGAACCATGGACTCGGACTTGGAGGTGCTGATTTTCATCCCAGTCGCTTCACACTCAGCTGCGAACCGATCCAGTGAGAGCTGAAGATCCTGGCCAGATGAAGCCATCAGGACCACATCATCTGCAAAAAGCAGAGACCTAATCCTGGAGCCACCAAACCGGATCCCCTCAACGCCCTGACTGCGCCTAGAAATTCTGTCCATAAAAGTTATGAACAGAATCGGTGACAAAGGGCAGCCTTGGCGGAGTCCAACCCTCACTGGAAACGTGTCCGACTTACTGCCGGCAATGCGGACCAAGCTCTGACACTGATCATACAGGGAGCAGACCGCCACAATCAGACAGTCCGATACCCCATACTCTCTGAGCACTCCCCACAGGACTTCTCGAGAGACACGGTCGAATGCCTTCTCCAAGTCCACAAAGCACATGTAGACTGGTTGGGCAAACTCCCATGCACCCTCAAGGACCCTGCCGAGAGTATAGAGCTGGTCCACAGTTCCACGACCAGGACGAAAACCACACTGTTCCTCCTGAATCCGAGGTTCGACTATCCCGCGTAGCCTCCTCTCCAGTACACCTGAATAGACCTTACCGGGAAGGCTGAGGAGTGTGATCCCCCGATAGTTAGAACACACCCTCCGGTTCCCCTTTTTAAATAAATGATAAATGATAAATGGGTTATACTTGTATAGCGCTTTTCTACCTTCAAGGTACTCAAAGCGCTTTGACAGTATTTCCACATTCACCCATTCACACACACATTCACACACTGATGGCGGGCGCTGCCATGCAAGGCGCTAACCAGCAGCCACCAGAGGCAAAGGGTGAAGTGTCTTGCCCAAGGACACAACGGACGTGACTAGGAAGGTAGAAGGTGGGAATTGAACCCCAGTAACCAGCAACACTCCGATTGCTGGCACAGCCACTCTACCAACTTCACCACGCCGTCCCCGCAAAAAGAGATGAACCACCACCCCGGTCTGCCAATCCAGAGGTACCGCCTCCGATGTCCACGCGATGCTGCAGAGTCTTGTCAACCAAGACAGTCCCACAGAATCCAGAGCCTTAAGGAACTCCGGGCGGATCTCATCTACCCCCGTGGCCTTGCCACAGAGGAGCTTTTTAACTACCTCAGCAACCTCAGCCCCAGAAATAGGAGAGCCCACCACAGATTCCCCAGGCACTGCTTCCTCATAGGAAGACGTGTTGGTGGGAGTGAGGAGGTCTTCGAAGTATTCCCTCCACCGATCCACACCATCCGCAGTCGAGGTCAGCAGAACACCATCCTCACCATACACGGTGTTGATAGTGCACTGCTTCCCTTTCCTGAGGCGGCGGGTGGTGGTCCAGAATCGCTTTGAAGCCGTCCGGAAGTCGTTTTCCATGGCTTCCCCGAACTCCTCCCATGTCTGAGTTTTTGCCTCCGCTACCGCTGAAGTCGCACACCGCTTGGCCTGTCGGTACCTGTTCGCTGCCTCAGGGTTTCTATGAGCCAAAAGAACCCGATAGGACTCCTTCTTCAGCTTGACGCCATCCCTCACCGCCGGTGTCCACCAACGGGTTCTAGGATTACCACCACAACAGGCACCAACTACCTTGCAGCCACAGCTCCAATCAGCCGCCTCGACAATAGAGGTGCGGAACATGGTCCACTCGGACTCAATGTCCAGCACCTCCCTCGTGACATGTTCAAAGTTCTTCCGGAGGTGGGAATTGAAACTCTCTCTGACAGGAGACTCTGCCAGACGTTCCCAGCAAACCCTCACAATGTGTTTGGGCCTGCCAGGTCTGTCCGACATCCTCCCCCACCATCGCAGCCAACTCACCACCAGGTGGTGATCGGTAGAAAGCTCCGCCCCTCTCTTCACCCGACTGTCCAAAACATGAGGCCGCAAATCCGATGACACAACTACAAAGTCGAGCATGGAACTGCGGCCTAGGGTGTCCTGGTGCCAAGTGCACATATGGACACCCTTATGCTTGAACATGGTGTTCGTTATGGACAATCCGCGACGGGCACGAAAGTCCAATAACAAAACACCACTCGGGTTCAGATCCGGGCGGCCATTCTTCCCAATCACGCCTCTCCAGGTTTCACTGTCGTTGCCAATATGAGCGTTGAAGTCCCCCAGTAGAACGAGGGAATCACCCGGGGAAGCACCCTCAAGTACTCCTTCCAATGAATACAAAAAGGGTGGGTACTCTGAGATGCTGTTTGGTGCGTAAGCGCAGACAACAGTCAGGACCCGTCCCCCCACCCGAAGGCGGAGGGAAGCTACCCTCTCGTCCACTGGGTTGAACTCCAACATGCAGGCTCTGAGCCGGGGGGCAACAAGAATTGCCACCCCAGCCCGTCGCCTCTCACTGCTGGCAACGCCAGAGTGGAAGAGAGTCCAGCCCCTCTCGAGAGAACTGGTTCCAGAGCCCTTGCTGTGCGTCGAAGTGAGTCTGACTATATCTAGCCGGAACTTCTCCACCTCGCGCACTAGCTCAGGCTCCTTCCCCCCCAGCGAGGTGACGTTCCACGTCCCAAGAGCTAGCTTCTGTAGCCAAGGATCGGACCGCCAAGTCCCCTGCCTTCGGCTGCCGCCCAGCTCACATTTCACCCGACCTCTATGGCCCCTGCTATGGGGTGAGCCCATTGGAGGGGGGACACACGTTGCCTCTTCGGGCTGTGCCCGGCCGGGCCCCATGGGGACAGGCCCGGCCACCAGGCGCTCGCCATCGTGCCCCAACTCCGGGGCTGGTTCCAGAGGGGGGCCCCGGTGACCCGCTAGTAGTAAGTAAACAAACAAAGGCTCCTAATTAGTCTGCTGACGTATGCAGTAACATATTATGTCATTTATCTACCTATTATTTTGTCAACATAATGATGGATTATTAATCTTCTTGTTTATTTACTGTTAATATCTGCTTATTTTCTGTTTCAACATGTTCTATCTACACTTTTGTTAAAATTCAATGATCACTTATTCTTTTGTTGTTTAATACTTTACATTAGTTTTAGATGATACCACAAATGTTGCTATCGATCGGATACCAAGTAGTTACAAGGTGATACATTGGACGATAAAAAAATAAAATAAAATATTGATGTAATCATTGTAGTATTGAGTAGATAGTTGTATAGATCCACCCATTTGTTTACATTCAGGAGAGATAGTTTGCTGTTAGCGGTTAGCTATTGTATCCTATGGTATGTAGTGAAGCATGTTTAGCTATTCGTCGTCCTCCAGTGATAATATACTTGTAAGAAACGTACTTTATTTGTTGCCATGGAGGCGAGGATTAGTGATTTAGATGTAGCTAAAACACTGCCGACTGCGGATAGACGTTAGCTGCTAGCTAGCCAGCCATGTTTTAAAGCACCTCTTACAGAGCGGCGCGTCAGTGTTCATAACCCCTCGTATGTTGTCGATAGTTTTGAAACCAAAATACGTCCATTTTCCCAACAGCAGTGACTCGGATGGCAGAAGCTGGATTCGAACCAGGAACCCTCAAGTTTATGACCGACTGCTACACCATCTGAGCCACACCTCTGTAGTATCACCAGCATTGTCACCACAGCATGTCTCATGTCAAAAAAAAAAAAGTTCCGGTATTTTTCAAGGGCAGTATAATACCTTTTTTAATTAATTAGTACCGTGGTACTTTATTAGTACCAGTCGGTTTTCAAACTTAGAAAGTTAGGTACACAGTTTTGTTCCTAATTTAAGACAAATATGCTTAAGCTGTACTTGAAGAATAATCAAATTAGGTTTTCAGCTTGTTATTAGAAGACATTTTCTAAAAACAAATTCTAGATATACTTTCTTGATACAAGATTATTTTCTTGTGTAAGAAATACTAGAAAAATATATATATTCAAAAATATACATACAGTATATATATTTTCTTGAATTGGGATTTTTTTTTAAAGTTGGGTTTTTTGCAGTAAAAAAATTAAATAAATAAAAGTTGTTGCAGTGTGAGAAAAGCATATTAAGTTACGGCAACGTAAAAAAGCCAAATAATTCACAGGTATACAGGGTTAAAATGAAAAATTTGAATAATAAACGTTTATGTGGATGAATAAAAGTTATTTTATAGTGAAAATTTTATTTTGGCCTACTGATAACAGGTTTATGTACAAGGTTTGTCGATAAAAGCCAGTAGTGTAAAAGTGTCAAAGTAAAATTGTCCAACTCCTCCCAGACGACGTCACAACGACACGTGACTTCTCAGGCACGAACCATTTTTATAGACAAACCTTGTTTGGAAAGTCTTTTTGAAATGTGGTTTTCCATTATTTCAGGTTGTCAATACACACTTTGGTGCGGAGCCCCTAAAGGGACATGGATGTTTTGCGAGATCTCGCAAAAGTTTTTTTTCCTATGTCAGTGAACCGGAAGTAAAAAAGACACAGCGATGGAGGAGCGTGAGCATGCGGGAGCCTACCTACTGTGCTCTGTTGTGGGACCAAAATACGATTTGATGTCTTTATATGTTAGGCCAATACTAAAATAGAAATCAATAAACTCCTCCCACGGATGATGGGTAGGCTCTTCCATCGCTTTGTCTCTTTCACTTCCGGTTCACTGACATAGGAAAAAAACTTTTTGCAAGATCTCGCAAAACATTTTTTTTCCCCCCATGTCCCTTTAGGGGCTCCGTACTTTGGCAAAACGTTGTTTAAATAATTGTTTTTTATTTTATTTGGAAAAAAACTGCCATCAT
Source organism: Entelurus aequoreus (assembly GCF_033978785.1). Taxonomy (NCBI): domain Eukaryota; kingdom Metazoa; phylum Chordata; class Actinopteri; order Syngnathiformes; family Syngnathidae; genus Entelurus; species Entelurus aequoreus. Next base: position 62,580,040 of record NC_084733.1, on the reverse strand, counting down.
GTACTAAAGCTGACTTTTGGTGCGTGCGCCACTAACGGATCGTTAAATGGGGCGGTGACAGTCACTCCCCTTCCGGTGCGTAACCAAGATGGTGACTTCTTTTTCAACCACTGAATTTCATAGCCGAATCATTTTCGTGAGATTTTGCCCATAAACCAGGCCTGGGCAATTATTTTGACTCGGGGGGTCAAATTTAGAGAGAAAAGGGTGTCTGGGGGAACACTAATACAAAACCTCACAATAATTTCTGATGGAAAGCTAAAAAGGTTATGGCAGACCGCCTTAAAAAACAGAATGGAATTTTACGTTTTTTTACTGAATGTACATGAATGTACCTGAAAATAAAGAATGTGGGATTTACAATATTAACTATGACCGATAAAACACTGAATATTGACAACATATGAACGTCACACACCCATCTCGATCGACATATTTTACGATCAAGCGAAACACAACAAAAATGCAATAAACACAGCGAAATATGAACGCGAAGGGTAAAAAAAAAACACCTACAATCTGACATATCTGATATATCACTAAGCTTTAGAACTTTGTTGTAAAAATCTCCTACCCCGTCTGTCCTTGACACCCGCATTTCAGGTTGGCCGCTCTGGAAACACTCTGTGGAAACGCTCCCCACCCACACTGCTTGGTGCCTCGTCTGAGCTTCTGTGACTTAGATTACCATAGTAACTAATTAGATTGCCAAAGTAACTAATTAGATGACCATAGTAACTAGTATATCATGCAAAAGTGTAGATTCCAACCATTGAAATACTTTGTATAGTTCAAGACTTACGGTCATTTGAAAACATCACTGCACATCATAATGGCAGCTACACTTTCCATCTTAAAGATCTAAACATATCATTAAGGAATGTCCGGCGGGCCCCAGGCCTTAATTTGCCCAGGTCTGCCGTAAACAAAGACATTATGACTATGCTAGCAAAGCATGTATGCCAGCAAGAGCACAGCTAAAGGGGAACCACACAAATAAACTAATCTTATGGCGACGTTTTACGCCTTAAAAAGGCTAAAATTCTCAATGAATGAACACGGCTGAGACAGATAGATAGGAAGATACTGTAGATAGACATCAAGTCGTCAGTTAGGTTTAGCAGCTATGGCTAACATTTGTTTTGTACTCTTACCTTGCAGCATTTCTGTCATGGTTGTGTTTTGGGGCATTGTGTGTGTGTTCATTTGGAATACTGTCAGTATTTGTACTATCAGTATTTGTACTAGAAAGTATAGTAAAGATAGTATATTCAAAAAGAAACTGCTACTTATCTTCGGCGAGGTGAAGCGGCCATGTTGTTGTTGTTGTGTTGCCAGTGTGCTGGTCAGCGCTTACCGTAAACCCACTTTTACAGCCCTGCTAACCAGAATAACATGCTAGACGCACACACACACACACACACACACACACTAAGGTTAGCATCATGTGGCTTTCATACAAAACCAACGTAGCTTTTTTTTTTCGGTCCTCATTTATTTTGGGTCAAGGCAGCTGTGTCGTTGGTGGTTGTTTGTGAAGACCAGTTTGGACATGACCGCCTCCTTCTGGGCCACATGCCATTACGCTTCTACCAAGCACGCCGTACAGCAGGGGTGGACAGGAAGCGGCCCTGGAGCCGTTTTTGGCCCACAGCTTGTTTGTTTATTGTCATAGTCTAACATTTGAATGAATTAATTGTTATTGAGATGTATCGATAGGTTACAATTTTGCATTTTTAGCTGTAGCAGAAAGTTAGTTATCCTAGCATAAGTAGGCCCTTTTTTCACCAAAACCTTAGCTTCAGGAACTTGAGGTTCCTGAATAAAGTTTGTAATAAAATATGAACAACCTTATACTGCATATTCCCTAAATTCCGGACCAAAGGCGCTACTTTTTTCCTACGCTTTGAACCCTGCAGCCCAGCTAATTTACAGATTTTTCTTCGGTCAAAGCAATAATTTAAAAAAAAACCAAGCAAAACCACTGACAGTTTTATTGTTTGTGCTACTGTTTTCTGTTGACTGAGCTGCCAGTTTTTGACTGTAAAATCTACGGTTGTTGTTTTTAACGGTGTTTTACTGTAAATGGAAAAACGGTACATTTGTTTTTACGCTAGAAAAACTGGCAGCGAAGTTGCCAGAATAAAAAAAGAACTTGTACTGTTTTTCCATTAACAATATAATGTTGTAAAAACCAATGTAAATTTAACACAAAAATTCTGGCAACTAAGCTGACAGCTATTTCTGTAAACCCCCCACCCCAAAAAAACATTGGTATTGTTTTTCCATTTACCGCAAAATGTTGTAAAAAAAAACAAAAACAAAAAAAACGCTATATTTTGCAGTCAAATTTTTTAAATGTAAAGTTTTTACTGTAAAATCTACCTTAAACAATTTATTTAAGTAATAATGAAATCCAGAGGCAAATTCATACATTATTCGCTGTTACAATCGGCCCTCTGATGGCAGCCATAACTGCCATTTGGCCCTCAATGAAAACCAGTTTGACAAGCCTGCCTTAGTTGATCTATAATGATTACATTTGTTTTGTTTCAAAACCACACACACAAACAAACAACTCATGCATGTCTTCAATAGACAATTGAAACTACAAATCTGAACTTGGACATTCTATTATTTCTCCTGCACTCACCTGAATGCATAATTGCTGTCCTGAAGTGATTGCTAATCCATATTAAACCAGTCATAGTCGTCACTACAACGGACAACTGTGAACACGTAGCACCAAATCTTTTTTGGACAAATTCATTTGTGGGTCCGCCTGGACTGAAAGTCTCTAGTTTTCACTCAGTCTTCACTCTTCATTTTAACAAGACGCGTTAATTACAAGCTTCAAACGTTGTGGGAACACTTTGGGAAAGGCCGTTTTCTGCTCCCAGTTCACAACTAAGGCATGCTTGGGGGAGTTTGGCGTGGGAGAACCTGACAAAACGGACCAAAAAAATGGGTAAACATTCCCACGGAGACACTCTGAAAAGAGGGTTGGTTATTGTTCTGTTATGATTTGATGCCGGTGCCATATGGGTACTTTTGAATCGGTGCTGGTGCTTAAGCGGTGCTTGAACCAGGACTTAAAACAAGGAAAAACATAAAAATGTTGTCCAAAAATAATGCCTTTGTATTTGAAGTAGAGCTTCCAAAGTGAACCTCTAATCCCAAAAAATGATCGCAATAGTCACATAATTTATGCTCACATTTTTAGCTCGGTTGGTAGAGCAACCGTGCCAGCAACTTGAGGGTTGCAGGTTCGATACCCGCTTCCGCCATCCTAGGTACTGCCGTTGTGTCCTTGGGCAAGACACTTTACCCACCTGCTCCCAGTGCCACCCACACTGGTTCAAATGTAACTTAGATATTGGGTTTCACTATGTAAAGCGCTTTGAGTCACTAGAGAAAAAGCGCTATATAAATATAATTCACTTCACTTCACTCCACATTTAGATATAGAAGTTGCCCCGATTTCCATCATGAATCGGAATCAGGGCCAAAATATGCCTTTTTCAACTGATCGGTGATCGGCTGATGTTTTATTCTACTTACGCCTTTTACCCCTTCTGGGGCTTAGGCCATCTACAAGAGTTCTCCAACCATCTCGGTCCCAGGCCAACATCCCTAGCTGTCGCCAAGTGAGGCCCATTTTGTTGGCATCCGCCACCAAGTCTCTGCGCCAGGTGTTTCGCAGCCGACTTCTCCTACTTTTCCCTTGGGGCTTCCTCTTGAGGGACTGCCTTGAGGGACTGCCTTCTGATGTTTTGAGGCTGGTATGTCCTATCCACGCCGTTTGAGGATCTCTTCCTCTGCTGGTTGGTGGGTGCGTTGCAACAGTTCTTTGTTGCTGATGGTGTTAGGCCAGTGTATCTGGAGTATTTGTCGCAGACAGGTGTTGATGAACGAAGATTTTGCTGGTGGTGTTTCCACTGGTCCTCCATGACTCAGCACCGTAGAGTAGGACTGATTTCACATTGATGTTAAATATTCCGATCTTTGTTGTCATGGTCAGTTTGGACTGGTATCTAGGTATTTATTTTAACATGTTATTTCAATCAATCAATCAATCAATCAATGTTTATTTATATAGCCCTAAAGCACAAGTGTCTCAAAGGGCTGTACAAGCCACAACGACATCCTCGGTACAGAGCCCACATACGGGCAAGGAAAACTCACCCCAGTGGGACGTCAATGTGAATGACTATGAGAAACCTTGGAGAGGACCGCATATGTGGGTAACCCCCCCCCCCCTCTAGGGGAGATCGAAAGCAATGGATGTCAAGTGGGTCTGACATAATATTGTGAAAGTCCAACACATCAGCGAAAGTCCAGTCCATGGTGGGGCCAGCAGGAACCATCCCGAGCGGAGACGGGTCAGCAGCGTAGAGATGTCCCCATCCGATGGACAGACTAGCGGTCCACCCCGGGTTGGGAGCAGAGTAGAAAAGAAAAGAAAAGAAACGGCAGATCAACTGGTCTAAAAAGGGAGTCTATTTAAAGGCTAGAGTATACAAATGAGTTTTAAGATGAGACTTACATGCTTCTACTGAGGTAGCATCTCTAACTTTTACCGGGAGGGCATTCCATAGTATTGGAGCCCGAATAGAAAAGGCTCTATAGCCCGCAGACTTTTTTTGGGCTCTGGGAATCAGTAATAAGCCAGAGTTCTTTGAACGCAGATTTCTTGCCGGGACATAAGGTACAATACAATCGGCAAGATAGGCAGGAGCTTGACCGTGTAGAATTTTATACGTAAGTAGTAAAACCTTAAAGTCGCATCTTAGGTGCACAGGAAGCCAGTGCAAGTGAGCCAGTATAGGCGTAATATGATCAAACTTTCTTGTTTTTGTCAAAAGTCTAGCAGCCGCATTTTGTACCATCTGTAATCTTTTAATGCTAGACATAGGGAGGCCCGAAAATAAAACGTTACAGTTATCGAGACGAGATGTAACGAACGCATGGATAATGATCTCAGCATCGCTTGTGGACAAAATGGAACGAATTTTTGCGATATTACGGAGAAGAAAGAAGGCCGTTTTAGTAACACTCTTAAAGGCCTACTGAAACCCACTACTACCAACCACGCAGTCTGATAGTTTATATATCAATGATGAAATCTTAACATTGCAACACATGCCAATACAGCCGGGTTAACTTATAAAGTGCAATTTTAAAATTCCCGCCACACTTCCGGTTGAAAAACTCCTTTGGATATGATTTATGCGCGTGACGTCACAAAAGCAACGGAAGTGGTTGGACCCCATCGGACCCGATAGAAAAGCCTCTTGTTTTCTTTGACAAAATTCCACAGTATTCTGGACATCTGTGTTGGTGAATCTTTTGCAATTTGTTTAATGAACAATGGAGACTGCAAAGAAGAACGTTGTAGGTGGGATCGATCGGTGTCTTAGCGGCTAAGTACAATACTGTAATATCCGTGATATTTGCATTAGTGTACTGTGTCTTTAAGGGTTTGGGGAACGCGCATGCGCGAGTGAGTTGGCGGAGAACTTGAGTGTGTGTGATCGTGACTTTTGGCTAACAGCAGCTCGTGTATGTGTGTGCGTTACTTTTTGAACTACAACCAGTTACCGCTTGTTAATAAAGCGATTGAGCAATTTGTTTAATGGACACTGGAGAATGCAAATAAGAAAGTTGGAGCCGGTGGAGCAGCGGACTACAGCAACACCAACACCAGGAGGTTGTGTTGTGTTTGGAGCAGGATAGCAGACGCACTACGGTGAGTCTAGCTTTGGCTTCCAAACATTTGATCGATTGCCCGTACGTGCGTGTCGATATGTGCATGTGACATACGTAACTTTGGGGAAATATATGTTTCTTGCCGACTCTGATGGCGGCCGGGGTGTCGTCAAAAGCGTACAACGCCCGCCGCCGCATATTAGTTAGCTACGCAGCTAGGTTAGCTTCTGTTTTTTTAGCTTCGCCAAGCTGAATGTTATTAATCGTGTATTTACATGTTCATGGTTTAATAGTATTATTGATCTTCTGTCTATGCATCCAGTCAGGGTTTTTTTTTATTTAGTTTCTATCTGCATTTGAGACTGGCGCTATCACGTTGGCTACGCAGCTAGGTTAGCTTCTGTTTTTTTAGCTTCGCCAAGCGGAATATTATTAATCGTGTATTTACATGTTCATGGTTTAATAGTATTATTGATCTTCTGTCTATCCATCCAGTCAGGGTTTTTTTTTATTTAGTTTCTATCTGCATTTGAGACTGGCGCTATCGCGTTGGCTACGTAGCTAGGTTAGCCTCTGTTTTTTTAGCTTCGCCAAGCGGAATATTATTAATCGTGTATTTACATGTTCATGGTTTAATAGTATTATTGATCTTCTGTCCATGCATCCAGTCAGGGTTTTTTTTTAATTTAGTTGAGACTGGCGCTATCGCGTTGGCTACGTTGCTAGGTTAGCTTCTGGTTTTTTTAGCTTCGCCAAGCGGAATATTATTAATCGTGTATTTACATGTTCATGGTTTAATAGTATTATTGATCTTCTGTCAATCCATCCAGTCAGGTTTTTTTTTAATTTAGTTTCTATCTGCATTTGAGACTGCTGCTATCAAGTTGGCTACGTAGCTAGGTTAGCTTCTATTTTTTTAGCTTCGCAAAGCTGAATTATTAATCGTGTATTTACATGTTCAGTCACTGTGAAAGTCCATTTCGCGTTCTCGACTCTCATTTTCAAGAGGATATAGTATCTAAAATGGTTTAAAATACAAATCTGTGATACACAATAGAAAAAGTAGAGAGTGTGGAATCCAATGAGCCAGCTTGTACCTAAGTTACGGTCAGAGCGAAAAAAGATACGTCCATCACTGCCTTTCAAGTCCTTCACTGTAACATTCCTCATCTACGAATCTTTCATCCTCGCTCAAATTAATGGGGTAATCGTCACTTTCTCGGTCCGAATCTCTCTCTCTCCATTGTAAACAACGGGAATTGTGAGCAGCACTACCGCTTGTGACGTCACGCTACTTCCGGTACAGGCCAGGCTTTTTTTATCAGCGAGCAAAAGTTGTGAACTTTATCGTCGATTTTCTCTACTAAATCCTTTCAGCAAAAATATGGCAATATCGCGAAATGATCAAGTATGACACATAGAATGGATCTGCTATTCCCGTTTAAATAAAAAAAATTCATTTCAGTAGGCCTTTAATGTGTGACTCAAACAAGAGAGTTGGGTCGAAGATAATACCCAGATTCTTTACCGAGTCGCCTTGTTTAATTGTTTGGTTGTCAAATGTTAAGGTGGTATTTTTAAATAGATGTCAGTGTTGAGCAGGACCGATAATCAGCATTTCCGTTTTCTTAGCGTTGAGTTGCAAAAAGTTAGCGGACATCCATTGTTTAATTTCATTAAGACACGCCTCCAGCTGACTACAATCCGGCGTGTTGGTCAGCTTTAGGGGCATGTAGAGTTGAGTGTCATCAGCATAACAGTGAAAGCTAACACCGTATTTGCGTATGATGTCACCTAGCGGCAGCATGTAAATACTAAAGAGTGCAGGGCCAAGAACCGAACCCTGGGGAACTCTGCACATTACCTTAACATAGTCCGAGGTCACATTGTTATGGGAGACACACTGCATCCTGTCAGTAAGATAAGAGTTAAACCAAGACAAGGCTAAGTCTGACATCCCAATACGCGTTTTGATACGCTCTAATAAAATATTATGATCAACAGTATCGAAAGCGGCGCTAAGATCAAGAAGCAGCAACATAGATGACGCATCAGAATCCATCGTTAGCAATAGATCATTAGTCATTTTTGCGAGGGCTGTCTCCGTAGAGTGATTTGCCCTGAAACCGGATTGAAAAGGTTCACAGAGATTGTTAGACGCTAAGTGTTCATTTAGCTGCTGTGCAACAATTTTTTCGAGGATTTTCGAGATAAGCGGAAGGTGGGACACCGGCCGGTAGTTTACCATGAGGTCAGGATCGAGGTTAGGTCTTTTGAGTAGAGGATGAATAACCGCTTTTTTGAATGCTAGGGGAACAGTGCCAGAGGAAAGTGATAAGTTTATAATATTTAACACTGATGGACCTAATAATACAAAAAGCTCCTTGATAAGTTTCCCAGGAATTGGGTCAAGTAAACATGTTGTTTGTTTTGTCCCATTTACACATTTTAACAATTCCTCCAATGTTATTTTATCAAAGAGAGATTTATTGTTTGTATTGTATTTGAACTGTACCTAACAGAGTAGCCACGTGTATTTTCGTTTTGCTCTCATGTTGGATGACAATAAAGCGTTCTATTCTATTCTACTATTAATTTATCAAAGACATGTGGCACTGATATCTATTTCGTTTTCTGATGGGCTTACTACCAAGTTTGGGTACGCATCCCTTTCTACAACGTTGAAGAAAATCTTCCTCGATGAATGGACTCCACATTTAGGTGTCCCAGTACTTTTGTCCATGCAGATTCTGGAAGCAGGCGTGTGTCAGTCAGTCAGTGCAAGAAGTAAAAACACGGCCTCTTTGTGTGTTTTTACAGATATAAATACACTCTGGTCTGGTCTGGTCTAGTCTGGACTGAAGCAGCTTTTGTTGGGACATTTTCCATCAGCGCCACACCAGTGCTGCTGCTCAAAAGACCTCCAGTCTGCCTCTAAGAGGACTTAGTCTGGACCATAACCACAACCTTCTCATTGTTTTTTCTGAAACGTGCTTAAGGCCAGGAGCATATAGAATACTTAGAGGATCCATAGTTGGTTAAGTGGCCAGCTTGATTTTGATCTTTTTATGAACATCAAACAAAGCTTGCCTGTGCGCCAGAACATACTAAGTAGTGTTAGAGAGCAAAACCAAAAAAAACCTTGAAAAATGATTCAAAAAGTCACGGTATTAGAAATAGTAGTAAAGTATTGGATTTGATATTGAATCATTTAATTACATTTGCAATTTAAACCTTTTAAAAAATAAATCTAATATTTACCAATTTTTAAAAATCACCGACTTAATTTATTAAATCATATAATCTAATATTTACCAATTTTTAAAAATCACCGACTTAATTTATTAAATCATATATTAGACTTAACAGTCATCAAAATCACATGAAGCATTTTCAAACCTTTTGACTTGGGGGCCATAGTAGGCTAAAAAAAAAAAGATATATATATATATATAGGTTGATTGGCAACACTAAATTGGCCCTAGTGTGTGAATGTGAGTGTGAATGTTGTCTGTGTTGGCCCTGAGATCAATCAATCAATCAATGTTTATTTATATTGTTAGCGTTTGTAGTTGACGAACCCCAAGGTGCAGAGATGATGGCAGGCATAGAATGGGAAAACATGATTTAATTCAGCTCTATAGCAAAAAACAAACAAAAGGGAACAAACAAAAGGCGCGCACAAGGCGGAGAACAAACTAGGCTATAAACTAAAATAGCACAAAGGCTAACTGTGGACAAATAAACAAAAACACTTACTGTGACACGAAGGAACTATGACTAAAGCGGAGTGGACAAAAGTAGACGGAGCTACAACGACAAATAGGTAGAAGTGACAAGTGACAAGTATTCTAATGACATTCAGGTAGATACTACAATGACAATGATCCAGCCGTGACTGGAGGGCAGGACAGGTTTAAATAGCAGCTGGCTGACTGGCACCAGGTGTGGCCAGGTGCCAATCAGCCACAGCTGAGGGGACAAAACACTCAGGGAACATAATCAGGAAATGAAGACAAAATAAAAGCACTGACAGGAAACTAAGACAAACGCAGAGGAAAAACTAAAACATAGCCAAACTGTCAGGGACAAGCCTGACAGTAGCCCCCCTTCCCATAACGGATGCTAGACGTTCTAGCAAATCCCCCCGCCCCCCAACAAAAACAGTCCAAAGTCACGGGAGGGTGGAGGGAGGACAAGGAGGTGGGCCGCCAGGCCAAGTGTCCCCGCAACCAGCGGGGAAGAGTCATGTGGCGACGGCGAGTTGAACGCCGCCGCAATTGTCGAGGCGGCTCGACCGCCGGCGTGGGAGGGCCCACCGGGAAGGATGGTGCGGCGCCCTCTGCTGGCCACCCGGAGAGGGCGGTGGCGGCGCCCTCTGCTGGCCACCCGGAGAGGGCGGTGGTGGCGCCCTCTACTGGCCACCCGGAGAGGGTGGTGACGGCGCCCTCTGCTGGCCACCCGGAGAGGGTGGTGGTGGCGCCCTCTGCTGGCCACCCGGAGAGGGTGGTGGCGCCCTCTGCTGCTGGCCCACCGGAGTGCATGGTGGTGGCGCCCTCTGCTGCTGGCCCACCGGAGTGCATGGTGGTGTCTCAAAGGGCTGCACAAGACACAACGACATCCTCGGTACAGAGCCCACATAAGGGCAAGGAAAAACTCACCCCAGTGGGACGTCGATGTGAATGACTATGGTGGGTAACCCCCCCTCTAGGGGAGACCGAAAGCAATGGATGTCGAGTGGGTCTGACATCCATCCATCCATCCATTTTCTACCGCTTGTTCCCTTCGGGGTCGCGGGGGGCGCTGGAGCCTATCTCAGCTACAATCGGGCGGAAGGCGGGGTACACCCTGGACAAGTCGCCACCTCATCGCAGGGCCAACACAGATAGACAGACAACATTCACACTCACATTCACACACATAATATTGTGAAAGTCCAGTCCATAGTGGATCCCACATATCAGCGAAAGTCCAGTCCATAGTGGATCCAACATAATAGTGAGAGTCCAGTCCATAGTGGGGCCAGCAGGAAACCATCCCGAGCGGAGACGGGTCAGCAGCGCAGAGATGTCCCCAACCGATGCACAGGCGAGCGGTCCACCCCGGGTCCCGACTCTGGACAGCCAGCACTTCATCCATGGCCACCGGACCTGTGTAACTCCCCCTCCACAAGGTAGAGGGGGGCAGAGGAGAAAAGAAAAGAAACGGCAGATCAACTGGTCTAAAAAGGGGGTCTATTTAAAGGCTAGAGTATACAAATGAGTTTTAAGATGGGACTTAAATTCTTCTACTGAGGTAGCATCTCTGACTGTTACCGGGAGGGCATTCCATAGTACTGGAGCCCGAATAGAAAACGCTCTATAGCCCGCAGACTTTTTTTGGGCTCTGGGAATCACTAATATGGTACAATACGATCGGCAAGATAGGCTGGAGCTAGACCGTGTAGTATTTTATACGTAAGCAGTAAAACCTTAAAGTCACATCGTGATGAGGTGGCGACTTGTCCAGAGTGTACCCCGCCTTCCGCCCGAATGCAGCTGAGATAGGCTCCAGCACCCCCCTCGATCCCGAAAGGGACAAGCGGTAGAAAATGGATGGATGGATGGATAAATAATTAATAATCAATATAATTGGATATTAAGAATATGTGAAAGTTCGACTTCTACCTTGTTTACTTCCGTGACGACCTCCTTAAAGTTTTGTAATAAGTCAGAAATAACAAGCAGCTAAAATGCGTGTGGAGAGTGTGTTTTGCATTTTGCCCATTTCTGCTTCAACGTGCTTGCATCTACACTTCTTAAACTTGACTAAAAACCACTTTCTTGGTGTTGTTTAAAGCTAGCTTAGTGGTTCGCTTTATGATGATTTTAGGATGAATTATGTTAAAAAATGTGTCCTCCTGCCTTGTCGCTGATGGAGATATTGAAGGACCAATCCTTGCTGGAACGTCAATACCTCCATTCAGTTGATAACATATTTGCATCCAGTTTGTCAGATTTTTCCCATATTCATATGTTTTATTGGCGCTGCGTTGAGTCATGCTGCCAATACAATAGGAGTAAATTTCACACCCGTCGAGTCCCACAGTAAAACAATGTGTGGAAACAGCTGGACTCTTTCCAGCATTGTTAGCGGCCCGTCACATGTCCATTCCACAATGTCGCCGTCTCTTTACGATTGTGCAGAGAAGGCTGCTCTTTTTTCTTTTTTCCAGAAGTTTCTCTGACTCCCCGGTGGAGAGCGTCGTCTTGTTCGGACATGGCGGCCCAGCAGGCACAAGACATTGATACAACGCTGATTATATATGCACGTCCTTTCAAACTGACTTTCAAACAACGTTGCAAAATAGTTGTGTTTGTAAATTACACAACGTTGATGTCTGATCTACGTTGCTTGTTGGGAAATTACCAAATTTCAATGGTCAAATCAACGTTACAACTTGACATTGAATAAATGGCAAAAACATGTTGTTTCAACGTTTTATTTGTGTTGTAGAATGTTGGTTGGCAAATGACCACATTTCAATGGTCACCTGACATTGAATAAATGTCATCGAAAACCATGTTGTTTTAACGTTGTATTTGTTTTGTACAATATTGATTGGTAAATGACCAAAATTCAATGGTCAAATCAATGTCAGAACCCAACATTGATTAATCGTTGTCAAAAAGCATGTTGTTTCAACTTTGTATTTATGTTGTGAATACAAATGTGAAAATTCAGCAATTTTGAATAAAAATAATCTAAAACTAGTGAAGTTAAATGGAAAATAACTTTATAGTATAAAAGTATAGTTGAGAAATTACCAAATTTCAATGGTCAAATCAACGTTGAGAACTTGACATTGAATAAACGTCATCAAAAAGCATGTAGTTTCAACGTTGGGTTTGAGTTGCTCCTAATTCAACAAGTGCTCAACATTGTTTCAATGTCTTGTGCCTGCCGGGAGCTGCCTGTCTAAGCAGACGCCTCGTCGCTGCACTTATCAGCCGACTGCACAGGCCTCCACGCCAACCGCCCCCCCCCCCCCCTTCTGCTGTAATGAAGTTAATTGCTATTAAACGAGGCCGCCGTTACCGTGAAATCATTAACACGGCGCCAGACGGCAGGTGGAGCGAGACCAATTATAGAGGACACAAGGAGCTTAAGAAAGTTGGGTCTTAAGTGCAATAATCCATTGTGGGGACGTGTGTTAACACTTATTGTAACATACAGTATCTTAAAAGGTACTTTTTGACTTCCTTGTATAGCTACTGTAGCTTATTATAACACTTTTCATCACACAAGCGTGGAACATCACCAAATGACTCCTTTACTGTAGTCACTAATAAACCGATAAAGTCAGACGCTATGTCAACACCTGTCAAAGATCCTTTATATCAGTGATTTTCAAACTATGGTTCCATTTAGTGGTACGTCAAAGAATCACTTGTTTTATGTTCCTATAATCCAACACAGCGTTACTGTTCAAACTGTTCAAAAATATTAAATATACTTGTTAGACAAAACCTCTGCCTTGTTTTTTAATGAATACTCAGCCCTACTACACTATTTCAATGTTGGTCATTATGGTGGTACTTGGAGAGCCACGTTTCTTCTGAGGTGGTACTTGGTGAAAATAGTTTGAAACCACTGCTCTTTGTTAAAGGACCCACTGCAATAATGATAGCTATTCAAAGATCCTCCATATATGACAAGAGCACTTGGTGTATTACGAGGACAAAGATCCTGAATGTGACAGGAGAGTCCCGCGGTTTTTGAGGATTTACTGCAAAAATACCAGTGAGAGATTTTCTACAGGAGCGCTCTGCTGTTTTATGAGACCAACTGCAAAAAAATTCATCAAAGATTTTATATATAACACTTGTAGGAATATTTTGCAAAACAGAAGCCCTCCATCCATTTTCTACCGCTTGTCCCCTTCAGGGTTGCGGGGGGTCGCTGGAGCCTAGCTCAGCTGCATTCGGGCGGTAGTCAAAGATCTTCTATTTGAGAGGAGACATTGTGCCATTTTTTATCTAATGTAAGAATGACAGTCAAAGGTTATCCATGTGACAGGAGTGCTCTGCTGTTTTTCAAGGATGTACCGGGAAAAACACCAGTCAAAGATTTTTTATTTGACAAAAAATGTTTACTGTTTTAGAAAATCTACTGAAAAAACGGCAGTTAAAATTTTCTATTTGACGGGAGGTCTCTTCTGTTTTTGAGAACCAAATGCAAAAATGCTAGTCAAAGATTCCCAGGTTGACAGGAGATTTTTGCTGTTTTTGATTATCAACGATAACAAATGCCAGTCAAAGATTCCCAGGTTGACAGGAGATTTTTGCTGTTTTTGAGTATCTACAATAAAAAATGCCAGTCAAAGATTCCCAGGTTGACAGGAGATTTTTGCTGTTTTTGAGTATCTACAATAAAAAATGCCAGTCAAAGATTCCCAGGTTTTCAGGGGATGTTGGCTGTTTTTGAGTATCAACAATACCAAAATGCTAGTCAAAGATTCCCAGGTTGACAGGAGATGTTTGCTGTTTTTGAGTATCAACGATAAAAAATTCTGGTAAATGATTCTACAGTATATGACAGGAGCGCGTTGTTGTTTTTTAAAAGATCTCTTGCAATAATGCAGGTCAAATATCTTCTATATGGCAGATGCACTTTGCTGTTTTTGAAGATCTCCTGCAAAATGTCAGTCAAAGATCTTCTATTTGACGGGGGACCTCTGCTGTTTTAGAGGATTCCATGCAAAAACGCTACTCAAATAGTCCCAAATTGAATAAAAAAATAAATATATATATATATATATATTTTTTTTCCATAAAGAAATACAATCCTGTCTGCTTACGGACTGTATCCCTGCAGACTGTATTGATCTATGTTGATATATAATGTATATATTGTGTTTTTTATGTTGAATTAATAAAAATAAAAAATAAAAATAAAAATTTAAATGTATTTTTATTTTTTTATTTTTTTAAATTTCTTGTGCGGCCCGGTACCAATCGGTACCACTGCTCTAGAGAACAAAAGTGCGCAGCTGTTTTTGAGAATCTACTGCAAAAACGCCAGTCAAAGATCCTCTGGTTGACTGGAGACCCCTGCTGTTTTCCAGGATCCAATGCAAAAACGCCAGTCAAAGATTCCCAATTTGACAAGGGATTGCTGCTGTTTTTGAGAATCTATGACATAAATATGCTACTCAAAGAGCCTTCTTCTGGCAGAAAATGTGTTTTGTTTTTAAGAATATTACATAAGAATGCTCGTCAAAGATTCTATATATCACAGGAGCGCTTTATAGTTATTTAAAAATCTCTAATATTGACAGTCAAAGATAATTTGTATACGATAAAAGTGCTCTGCTGTTTTTGAGAATCTAAAGCAAAAACGCTAGTCAAAATTTTCCAATTTGACAAGAGATTAATGCCAGTCAAATATTACAAAATTTACTAGAGATTTATACTGTTTTTGAATATCTACTGCAAAAAACGCCAGTCAAAGATCCTGTATCTGACTGGACCCAAGAAAACAGGTCAAATATTCTTTCTATGACTTGTGTGCTGTGTTGTTTTTAAATTCTCTCCGGTAATAATGCTAGTCAAAGATCCTCTATAGAACAGATGTGCTCTGGCGTTTTTGAGAATCTACTGCAAAAAAACGCAAGTCAAAGATCCTCTATTTGACTGGAGACCCCCGCTGTTTTAGAGGACCTAATACAAAAACACTAGTCAAAGATTCCCAATTTGACAAGATATTGCTGCTGTTTTTGAGGATCTGCTAAACAAATATGCTAATATCTGACAGGCTGTGCTGTTGTTTTAAAAGACATCTAGCAATAATGCTAGTCAAAGATCCTCTATAGGACAAAAGTGCTTTGCTGTTTTGGGAATCTACTGCAAAAAACCACCAGTCAAAAATCCTCTATTTGACTGGAGATCCCCGCTGTTTTAGAGGATCTAATGCAAAAACGCCAGTCAAATATTCCTAATTTGTCAAGAAATTGCTGCTGTTTTTTAAGATCTACTAGATAAATATGCTACTCAAAGATCCTCCTTATGACAGACAATTTATGTTGTTTTTAAGAATAATACATAAGAATGTGAGTCAAATATTTGACAGGAGCGGTTCATAGTATTTAAAAATGTCTAATATTGCTGGTCAAAGATCACTTTTATACGATAGAAGCGCTTTGCTGTTTTTGAGAATTTAAAACAAAAAGGCTAGTGAAAATCTCCCAATTTAACAAGAGATTACTCCTGTTTTTGAGGATCTGCTACACAAATATGCGAGTCAAATATTTATTTGACAAGATGTGCTGTTGTTTTTAAAAATCTCTGGCAATAATGCTCGTCAAAGATCTTCTATAGGACAGAAGTGCTCTGCTGTTTTTGAGAATCTACTTCAAAAAAATCGCCAGTCAAAGATCCTCGATTTGACTGGAGACCCCCGCTGTTTGAAGATCTAAGCAAAAACGCCAGTCAAACATTCCCCATTTGACAAGAGATTGTTGCTGTTTTTGAGGATCTACTACATAAATATGCTACTCAAAGATCCTCCTTGTGAGAGAAAATGTATCTTATTTTTAAGAATATTACATAAGAATGTGAGTCAAATATTTAATAGGAGTGCTTTATAGTTTTAAAAAAATCTAAAATGTTGCTAGTCAAAGATAAGTTCTACACAATAGAAGAGCTTTGCTGTTTTTGAGGATCTAAAGCAAAAACGCCAGTGTAAGATTCCAAATTTTACGAAAGATTGCGGCTATTTTTGAGAAACTACTACATCAAATATGCTAGTCAAAGATCCTCTATAGGACAGAAGTGCTCTGCTGTTTTTGAGGATCTACTATACAAGTATGCTAGTCAAAGATCCTTTATAGGACAGAAGTGCTCTGCTGTTTTTGAGGATCTACTGCAAAAACGGCAGTCTAAGATTCCCAATTTGAGGAAAGATTGTGACTGTTTTTGAGGATCTACTATACAAATATGCTAGTCAAAGATCCTCTATAGGATAGAAGTGCTCTGCTATTTTTGAGTATCTACTGCAAAAGCGCCAGTCTAAGATTCCCAATTTGACAAAAGATTGCGGGTGTTTTTGAAGATCTACTACACAAATATGCCAGTCAAATATCTTCTATAGGACAGAGGTGCTCTGCTATTTTTGAGGATCTACTACACAAATATGCCAGTCAACGATCCTATATAGGACAGGACTATCAGTAGAGAGTCTAGTCAATAGACCGTAGCTTTAGTGTTACCTAAACGAAGACTGGCCAATGATGACGCACGCCCTCGCCGCAGCGTTCAAGGTGTGTCGAATCAGCAGAAAAGACTTACAGCAACACGACAAGAAGAAGAAGAAGCCTCCAGGGGAAGAGGCGACAGATTCAAATAAGCACATCAATCACCCCGCTAGGTGTGCAATGGCAGCAAGAAGACGCCGTGAGTGAAGTCAGGTGTTCACCATCATGGAGTGTGTGTGTGCGTGTGTGTGTGTGTGTGCGCGTGCAGATTCCGATGTTTCTGAGACATGGTCTGGCTCCGCATCAGAAGCCTTCAGCTCGTCCAAAATCAATCATGTTCTTGTCTTATGGAAACAAAATTTTCATGAACATATGTGAAGTATGCACGCTGTGGAACGCATGACTTGATGATATCATCGCATCACTGCCCAGCCTGCGGGTGGCTCTCCAAGCAAAGCCAGTCCATAATTCATATTTCAAAAACTGCTGTTTGTGTTACGGTACAGAGGGAAGAAGAAGACGGCACATAATGCAGGACATCGTTTTAGCTGTATTTATTAAATAACAATATTATGACGTGTGTAACTAATCCAAATATGTCTGGTGTGCGACTGTGTGTAGCGATTAGCTGAGTGTTATCAGCAGTGTTGAGCAAGAGGCGGAAGTCCAAGGGGACAAAGCAGGCTCGAAGGTCCAGAGACAGGTAGGAGGTCAGGGGCAAGAGTGAGGCGTCAAAAGTCTGTGTCCAGGCGGGAGGTCGAGATCCAAAATGGGCAGCCAGGGAACCAGAGGGGAACACAGGGAGACGAGACACACAGCTCGTAATCAGGGGACGGAGGAATGCTGCTGGAACGACACAACACAGGACACAATGAGCACAACAGGGAAGAACACAAAGAGCGAGAGAGTGAGCATAGAGCTTGACACGAGTTGGCTTACTGTACGGAACAGGAAACTACGTTCCTGCCCGGAACGCAGGTTTGCTCTGGCTTAAGAAGCCCAGGGAGCTAGTTAAGCGACAGGTGTTGAGTGCTGAATGATTGCGGATTTAACGCAGCCGCCTGCTGCAGCCGGAGTGGCGCGCAAGTGCGTGCTTGGAGGTGTGCTCAGGGCAGCGCACAGATGAATGCACATTGGGATGTGCCCGGGCCGTGACAATTTGAGCCGGACCACGGACTGTTTTTGAGGAGCTACAAAAACACATGTCAAAGATTGTTTATGTGACAACAGTGAAAACACATTGAAAAAAGGCTGTGAGAAGCTATCAAAAGACACCATGTTGGCGTCGTTGAGCTGTTTTGGGACGGCGTGGGCGTACAACGTCACGTGGCTTTAGCTCAGGTGACAGAATGTGTGGTGTCTAGCTGGTTTGGATGGAAGTAATACGGCCTTTGACCTCGGTTAACTATGATTTGGCAATAAAACAGGGATGCAAACATAAAATAAATTAAAGATAGTCCAAGGTTGATTCACAAGAATCAACTAATGCAATCCAGATAGTTTTCCTATTAGTTTGCTAGCTAGCCTATTAGTCGCTAGTGGCTAACTAGTCTATTAGTCACTAACTAGCATAATATTTGTTAGCTAGTCTATTAGTCACTAACTAGCGTAGTATTTGCTAGCTAGCCTATTAGTCGCTTGCTGCTAACTAGTCTATTAGTCACTAACTAGCATAGTATTTGTTAGCTAGTCTACTAGTCACTAACTAGCATAGTTTTTGCTAACTAGTCTATTAGTCACTAAGTAGTATATTAGTTGCTAGCTAGTCTATTAGTCATTCAATCAATCAATCAATGTTTACTTATATAGGCTTAAATCACAAGTGTCTCAAAGGGCTGCACAAGCCACAACGACATCCTCATCTAAGATCCCACATCAGGGCAAGAAAAAACTCAACCCAATGGGATAACAAAGAGAAACCACTAACTAGCATATTAATTGCTAGCTTGTATATTAGTCACTAACTAGCACATTTGTTGCTAACTAGTCTATTAGCCACTAACTAGCATGTTAGTTGCTAGCCGGCCTATTAGTCGCTAGCTAGCCTATTCGTCGCAAGCTAGCCTAATAGTCACTAACTAGCATATTGTTGCTAGCTAGCCTATTAGTCACTAACTAGCATGTTTGTTGCTAGCTGGCCTATTAGTCACTAGCTAGCCTGTTAGTTGCTAACTAGTGTATTGGTCACTAACTAGCATATTATTTGCTAGCTCGTCTATTAGTCACTAACTAGCATATTATTTGCTAGCTAGTCTTTTAGTCACTAACTAGCTTATTATTTGCTAGCTCGTCTATTAGTCACTAAATATATATATATATATATATATATATATATATATATATATATATATATATATATATATATATATATATATATATATATATATATATATATATATATATATATATATATATATATATATATATATATATATATATATATATATATGTATACATACTAGGGCTGCAACTAACGATTAATTTGATAATCGATTCATCTGTCGTATGTGGTATGTGGGCTTGTATTAAGCCTCAGGGAGTTGAACGCCCCTGCCTTACATAGTTCCGGGTCACCCTTGGGCAAGGTGTAGCACCCGAATGCCCCCCCACCCCCACATCAGGGTTACGATACCCCCCATGAACCAAACAAAAAGAGGATGCGATACCCGGCCCGGAGGAAGCCCGAGGCCCTCCTCCGGAGCTAGGCCCAGAGGTAGGGCTCGTCAGCGAGCGCCTGGTGGCCACGGAGCCCGGCCGGGCACAGCCCGAAGAAGCTACGTGGACACACCATCTTCTCCGCCACGTGGGCCCACCACCCGCGGTCGGAACCAGTGGGGTCGGGTGCGGTGTCAAGTGGATGGCAGTGAAAGTGGAGGCTCCAGGCGGACCAATTCGGGGCAGCAGAGGCTGACTTTCGGGACGTGGAACATCTCTATGCTGGTGGGGAAGGAGCCTGAGCTGGTGCGAGAGGTGGAGCGCTACCGGTTGGATCTGGTGGGGCTTACCTCTACGCATAGCAAGGGCTCTGAAACCACACTCCTGGACAAGGGATGGACCTTGTTCACTTCTGGAGTTGCTCAGGGTGTGAGGGCACAGGCGGGTGTGGGGATACTCGCGAGTCCCCGGCTGAGTGCCTGTACGTTGGAGTTCACCCCGGTGGACAAGAGGGTCGCCTCCCTTCGCCTTAGGGATGGAGGGGGGGGAAACTCTGACTGTTGTTTGTGCGTACGCACCAAACAAGAGTTCAGAGTATTCGGCCTTCTTGGATACCTTGCATGGAGTCCTGTATGGAGCGCCGGCAGGGGATTCCATAGTCTTGCTGGGGGACTTCAACGCACACATGGGCAATGACAGTGATACTTGGACTGGCGTGATTGGGAGGCACGGTCTCCCTGATCTAAACCTGAGTGGTGGATTGTTATTGGACTTCTGTGCTAGTCACGGACTTGCGATAACAAACACCATGTTCAAGCATAAGGATGCTCATAGGTGTACCTGGTACCAGAGCACCCTAGGCCAAAGATCAATGATCGATTTTGTAATCGTATCAGCTGATCTGAGGCCGTATGTTTTGGACACTCGGGTGAAGAGAGGGGCTGAACTGCCAACTGATCACCATCTGGTGGTGAGTTGGGTTGGATGGCGGGGAAACCTCTGGACAGACCTGGCAAACCCAAGCGTGTAGTGCGGGTGAACTGGGAACGTTTGGAGTAGTCCTCTGTCCGGAAGGACTTCAACTCCCACCTCCGGCGGAACTTCTCTGCCATCCCTGTGGAGGTTGGGGCATTGAACAGGAATGGGCAATGTTCAAAGCCTCTATTGATAAAGCTGCAGCTGCGAGCTGTGGCCAGAAGGTCTTAGGTGCCTCAAGGGGCAGTAACCCTCGAACACCCTGGTGGACAGTGGTGGTCAGGGAAGCCGTCCGACTGAAGAAGGAGTCCTACCAGGGTATGCTATCCCAGGGGACTCCGGAGGCAGTTGCAAGGTACCGACAGGCCCGAAGGGCAGCGGCCGTGGCTGTGGGCGAGGCTAAGCAGAGGGTGTGGGAGCAGTTCGGGGAATCCATGGAGAAGGACTATCGGGCGGCACCAAAGCTGTTCTGGAAGACAATACGGCACCTCAGGAGGGGGAAGCAGGGAACCATCCAAGCTGTGTACGGCAAGGATGGGACTTTGCTGACTTCAAGTGAGGAAGTCGTAGGGCGTTGGAAAGAGCACTTTGAGGAACTCCTGAACCCAAATACATCAGACACACCCTCCCTGATAGGAGCAGGGCCTGAGGATGATGGGGGATCGACGTCGATCTCTCGGAGTGAAGTCACTGAGGTAGTTAGACAACTCCACAGTGGCAAAGCTCCGGGGGTTGACGAGATCCGTCCAGAAATGCTGAAGGCTCTGGGTGTTGATGGGCTGTCTTGGTTGATACGCCTTTTCAACATTGCGTGGAAGTCTGGGACAGTGCCGAGGGAGTGGCAGACTGGGGTGGTGGTTCCCCTTTTCAAAAAGGGGGACCAGAGGGTGTGTGCTAATTACAGGGGTATCACACTACTCAGCCTCCCTGGGAAAGTTTACGCCTAGGTACTGGAAAGGAGGGTCCGGCCGATAGTCGAACCTCAGATTCAAGAGGAGCAATGTGGATTCCGTCCTGGTCGTGGAACAACTGACCAACTCTTTACTCTTGCGGGAATCCTGGAGAAGGCCTGGGAGTATGCCTATCCAGTCTACATGTGCTTCGTGGATTTGGAGAAGGCGTATGACCGGGTCCCCCGGGAGATCTTGTGGGAGGTGCTGAGGGATTACGGAGTGAGGGGAACCCTGCTGAGGGCCATCCAATCTCTGTACAACCAAAGCGAGAGTTGTGTCCGGGTGCTTGGATGTAAGTCGGATCCGTTTCCGGTGGGGGTTGGTCTTCGCCAGGGCTGCGCTCTGTTACCTATCCTGTTTGTGATTTTCATGGACAGGATTTCTAGGCAGAGTCGTGGCCATGGCGGAGAGGGTATACGTTTCGGGAGGCTAAAGGTTGCGTCACTGCTGTTTGCAGATGATGTGGTCCTGATGGCACCTTCGGTTCGTGACCTTCAGCTCTCACTGGATCGGTTCGCAGCCGAGTGTTCAGCGGCTGGAATGAGGATCAGCATCTCCAAATCTGAGGCCATGGTTCTCAGTAGGAAACCGATGGTTTGTACAGTCCGGGTAGGGGACGAGACTCTGTCCCAGGTGGAGGAGTTTAAGTATCTCGTGGTCTTGTTCACGAGTTAGGGAAAGATGGAGAAGGAAATCAGCCGGAGAATCGGAGCAGCTGGGGCAGTATTCCAGTCTCTCTGCCGCACTGTTGTGACGAAACGAGAGCTGAGCCAGAAGGCAAAGCTCTCGGTCTACTAAGCAATCTACATTCCTACTCTCACCTATGGTCATGAAGTGTGGGTAATGACCGAAAGAATAAGATACAAGCGGCCGAAATGAGTTTCTCAGAAGGGTGGCTGGCATCTCCCTTAGAGATAGGGTGAGAAGTTCAGTCACCCGAGAGAGACTCGGAGTAGAGCCGCTGCTCCTTCGCTTGGAAAGGAGCCAGCTTAGGTGGTTCGGGCATCTCGTGCGGATGCCTCACGAGCGTCTCCCTAGGGAGGTCCTCGTTGCACGTCCCACTGGGAGGAGACCCCGCGGCAGGCCAAGGACCAGATGGGGGGATTACATCTCCTCTTTGGCCTGGGAACGCTTCAGGATTCCCCAGGAGGAAGTCGCAAATGTTGCTCTGGTGAAGGAAGTCTGGGGGTCTCTGCTGGAGCTGTTGTCCCCGCGACCCGATTCCGGATAAGCGGTTGAAGATGGATGGATGGATGGATTCATCTGTCGATTATTACTTTGATTAATCGATTAATAATCGGATAAAAGAGACAAACTACATTTCTATCCTATCCAGTATTTTATTGGGGAAAAAACAGCACACTGGCACCATACTTATTTTGATTATTGTTTCTCAGCTGTTTGTAAATGTTGCAGTTTATAAATAAAGGTTTATTAAAAAAAAAATAATAATAATTTAAAAAAAATTGTATTAAAAAAAAAAATCTCTGCGCATGCGCATAGCATAGATCTAACGAATCGATGACTAAATTACTCGGTTTTAATCGATTTAATCGATTAGTTGTTGCAGCCCTAATACATACATAAGCAAAGCGCCTCATTAAAGCACAGAATCAATTTCCCACAAGTCTCCTGGGAGTCGGGATCGTCAGCGGCGGCAACGCTTAATTGGAAATCCATACAAAGGCAACACATACTTACACGTTAGCATTGTTTATGTTGCATTAGCACACTACTATGCCAGCGACTGGTTACTATGGCAACAGCTGCGGATAAGCCCATAAAACCAAGCGGCTGCTGCTTGCATGTGCAATAATAAGGACTAATTAGTGTATGTTAATATTGTCAAGATAAACAATCCATATTTATATATATATATATATATATATATATATATATATATATATATATATATATATATATATATATATATATATATATATATATATATATATATATATATATATATATATATATATATATGTATATATATATATATATGTATATATATATATATATATATATATATATATATATATATATATATATATATATATATATATATATATATAAATATGTATATATATGTATATATATATGTATATATATATATATATATATATATATATATATATATATATATATATATATATATATATATATATATATATATATATATATATATATATATATGTGCAATAATAAGGACTAATTAGTGTATGTTAATATTGTCAAGATAAACAATCCATATTTATATATATATATATATATATATATATATATATATATATATATATATATATATATATATATATATATATATATATATATATATATATATATATATATATATATATATATATGTATATATATATATATATGTATATATATATATATATATATATATATATATATATATATATATATATATATATATATATATATATATATATAAATATGTATATATATGTATATATATATATATATATATATATATATATATATGTATATATATATATATATATATATATATATATATATATATATATATATATATATATATATATATATATATAAATATGTATAAATATATATATATATATATATAAATATGGATTGTTTATCTTGACAATATTAACATACACTAATTAGTCCTTATTATTGCACATGTATATATATATATATATAAATATGTATATATATGTATATATATATATATATATATATATATATATATATATATATATATATATATATATATATATATATATATATATATATATATATATATATATATAAATATGTATAAATATATATATATATATATATATATATATATATATATATATATATATATATATATATATATATATATATATATATATATAAATATGGATTGTTTATCTTGACAATATTAACATACACTAATTAGTCCTTATTATTGCACATGCAAGCAGCAGCCGCTTGGTTTTATGGGCTTATCCGCAGCTGTTGCCATAGTAACCAGTCGCTGGCATAGTAGTGTGCTAAAGCAACATAAACAATGCTAACGTGTAAGTATGTGTTGCCTTTGTATGGCTTTTCAATTAAGCGTCGCCGCCGCTGACGATCCCGACTCCCAGGAGACTTGTGGGAAATTGATTTTGTGCTTTAATGAGGCGCTTTGCTAACAACTCCCATTCGTCAGTGGGAGAGAAAGCTGCGCAGGAACATAAGCAACTGTGATTTGTTTACTGCGCTCGTGCTTCTTCTTCCCCAAGCATGCCTCCACGCCGGAAGTTACTGCTAACGCAAACATAGCTGCTTTTGTGTGAGGTCTGAGCGGGGGTCAGGACTTGTCGTACCGGTACTAAAACAAGTCAGGACTGTCACGTCACATTCCTGGCTTCTCTTACTCGACGGTCACATGAAGACTTCAGCTTTAACGTTCTGATCCTTGTTTAATCTTAACCATTCTGACCACATTGTTAGTAGTAGCAGGAGAGTGGAAAACAACTCGGCTTTGTTTACTTCATTGTGTTTCATTGTGTCCATTAAACCATAACCAGTTGTAGTTACGATCCCAAAGTATGTGAAAATACCCTCTAAACATCACAAAATGCCACAAATTCAGACGACCATTTCCGAATATCCGTAGATTCTACGTCATTATGCTTCTGTACTCTGACCATATTATTAGATCAGTCATACTGGAAAAACGCAAACATTGAAAAGATACTTGACAATCCACATACGCTCGGCTTTTTTGATGCATTCAAAATTGTTTATTTACAATTAAGTTAACAGATTGAAGGTCCTCTAATGCTACCATTAGCATGTTCAATTGTTTAAGCTAATTAAGAGTCACATGTTGTTACTTGGCGCTATTTTGTGAGAATGCTATCTGTTAGCGTGTTAACACGCTAACTTTTTAAGGTGATTGGATAAAGTGTCTGTCAGCGTCCATCATTATCCTGACGGAGGAAAAACACCTTGTCCAGCAAGAAGAACCTTCTGTCGGGTTCCTTCAAACTCAGCAAACCTCTAATCTCAGTAAGATCGGACCCCCTGCTCTCCACAGTCAAACACAGTTGTCCTTTTTACCAAACAATTTGGTGTTGCTCAATTAGTCGTGATCCCTTTGTTGGCCTCATTTTGTTTTATTGTAAGTGTCACGACGGGGGGATTTTCGCAGTTTACTGCAAAAATAACAAAAACATAATCCACACCACAGATCATGACAGAGTCTACCACCCTTAAGGACAGATACTAGATGTCCAAAAACAAAAACAAAAAACAAGATCAAGAGTCATGGGAGGGCGGGGGGAGGGACGACTTGGCGGTGGGTCGCCAGACCAAGTGACACCCCGCAACCAGTGAGGGAGAGTCAGGTGGCGGCGACGCGTTGAACGCCGCTGCACTTGGCGAGGCGGGCGACCCAGGAACGGCCACATGCGTGGCCGACGGGGAGTTGGGTGCACTTGGCGAGGCGGGCGACCAGGAAACGTCCATGGCTGACGAGGAGGTGGGTGCGTCATTGGCGTGGCAGGCGTGGAAGCAGGGCGCGTCGTCGGCGTGGCAGGCGTGGAAGCAGGGCGCGTCGTCGAGGCAGACGTGTAAGCAGCGGACGAGGCAGGCGTAAATGCCTAAGACGACGAGGCAGGCGTGGGTGCAGCAGACGGCGCTTGGTGTGGTGCAGCAGACAGCACTTGGCGTGGTGCGGCAGACAGCGCTTGGCGTGGTGCGGCAGACAGCGCTTGGGGTGGTGCGGCAGACGGCGCTTGGCGTGGAGCTTGCCGTGGAGCTTGGCTTGGAGCTTGGCGTGGAGTTACGACTGGAGCTGGCCGTGGAGCTGCGACTGGAGCTGGCCGTGGAGCTGCGACTGAATCTAGCCGCAGAGCAGCGACTGGAGCTAGCCGTGGAGCAGCAACTGGAGCTAGCCGTGGAGCAGCGACTGGAGCTAGCCTTGGAGCAGGTGCAGGATCTAGCCGTGGAGCAGGAAGGGTCGCTAGCCGTGGAGCAGGAAGGGTCGCTAGCCGTGGAGCAGGAAGGGTCGCTAGCCGTGGAGCAGGAAGTGTTGCTAGCCGTGACTTTGGCGGAGGTGGCCTCGCTGGAGGTTGTGGCTTGACATGCCGATGGACTGGTGGTGGTGGACGGGCCGGAGGTTGCTGCCTGGCTGGACGCAGTTGAGTCACCCCACTAGCACAGCTCCCGGCCCTAGGCCCCCTCTCAAGGAGCGGATACCATCCATCTCCTTGCGGTGTGGAACTGTCTTTAGGGGTGGGTGGAGGGAGGACAGGAGGGGGGTAGACTCCTCCCCTTTAAATTGTCCAAAATGTCTTTTTGTATCACCCACCTGAGGTTGTGTGGGCAGACAAAAACAAAAGGTCCGTGACGTGGACGGGGCTTGAGTCTTGGGGGGCGACTGACAAAAAAAAACAGAATTCAGAAGAAAGAAAAAATCCTGGTCCATGACGTCATCAGCAGAGGACGGGGGTGACGTCACCGCAAGGCGGCCGGGCTGCCTGCCGCTTGCTTTGGTCCGGAGGAGGAGGGGCTTGCGGGAGCGACGCGTCCTGACGGCTAGGAGAAGCCCTTCTGGACTGCTTCCGTCTTTGCCGACGCGTCCGGTACTGCGGTGGCGCACTAACGTCCCCGGGCCACAGAGAGCTGATGGGGATCAACTTGACATTAGGACCCCACATCAGGTCCTGGCGCTCCATAGCACGTAACACCTCCCACGTGCCTTCATCCATCTCCTCTAGGTTAGCTGCGGGAAAACTGACGGCTGGCTTCGTTCTGTCACAACTGGGGGGTTTTCGCAGCTTAATGCGAGGTTTGTTCTCCCAGGAAGCAAAACTGACGGCTCCAGGCAAACAACAAAAAGGCAAACGTGCCGACTGCACGAGAGGCTAAGACTTAGCATAGGCTATGGCATGAAACAAACAAAACTTACTTGGTATAGGCGTGACGCAAACAATGAAGCCAGGGCGAGTGATCAACAAAGGCAGGCTTAAAAAGTGTCTCTTGATTACAAACAGGTGTGTCTCGAACGCAAGAGGCAGGTGAAAATCAAAAAGGAACCATGGTGACTAAACTCAGGAGGAGCACAAACAGGAACTAAAGGAGTCCAAAACAAACAGAAAATAACAAAAACATAATCCAGACCACAGATCATGACAGTAAGCATTCACACATGGTTTTCTACACAAAAATGCATCTATTTATTCTTCTTCTTCTCCAGATTTTGGGGCGCTCTACTTTCCACATCCGATTCAAACCATTCCATTTCCCAGAATTCCAGGTTTCACGGGACATTTTTCCACATTCAAAATTAGTTGGTCATTTTTCAGTCTTATACCATTTCCACATTTTTGAACCGATTCAAACCATTACACCTTCAACATATTCCACTCATCCTGGACAATAAAACTAATGCTGATTTTTTTAAAATTCTATAAAATTCCAGGAATTCCCAGAATTCCCGTTTTTCAAACACTTATTTCACCTTTCTTCTGTCAACAAGTCTTTCCACATTTTTCAACCCACTTCAACCGTCCCACCGTCAAATCATTCCTCTTAATAAGGAAAAAACACATAGTTGTTTTTTGAACTGGAAAAAATCCAGTTTTTTCCGAAATTCCAGGAATTCCGTAATACCATTTCTCGATTAAAAATGTTTCCACGTCAACATTTCTCGACCGATTTAATAAATTCCAACACCAGAGCAATCAAATGTTTTAGCATTTTCGAAAAAAAATAGTTTTTACTGAAATTCCCAAATTTCCATGAAATTCCCATTGAAAAGAATGAGACATTTTTCAAAGTTCCACAACTCCCACATTTTTTATCCCATTCGAAACGTTCCAACTTTAAAGTATTCAGCCTGTTCAGGAATTGTGTGCTTCCTTCCAACAATTACAAAATAATTCCCGGATTTTCTAGAATTCCCAGTTTTTTGGAATATTATCCTCATTCAAAATTAATTATCTATTTTTCAAACTTCCACATTTCCCACATTCTTCAACCGATTCAAACCATTACACCTTCAACACATTCAATTTATCCTGGAAATTCAAACAACCATTTTTCCACATTCAACAAATTTCCAGGAATTCCTGTTTTTTTCTAACCTTATTTCCAACCTTTTTTAGTGTGATGACTCCTTTCACATTTGTCAACCCATTTCAACAAAATATTCCTCTTAGTCAGAACAAAAAACCAAGTTGGTTTAAGAACTTGAAAAATTCCCGGTTTTCCCAAAATTCCGTAATACCATTTTTCAATTCAAAAACTGCTACTACTTCAACATTTCTTGACCGAATTTAACAATTCCAACACCAACCAATTTAGCTCATTCTGCACATTCATGCTCTTAATCATTTTCCAAAAAATCCTGCTTTTACCCAAATTCCAAAATTTCCAGGAAGTTCCATTTGAAATGAATGGGACATATTTAGAAGTTGCACAATTCCCACATTTTTCAACCTATTCAAACGATTCCAACATCAACACATTCCACTCATCCTTGACATTTAAACTAACACTTTCCCAAGTTCCAAACCAAATTCTGGTTTTCCTGGAAATTCAAACTCTTCAACATTCAAACCATTCCAACATTCAAACTATTATTACATTCATACTACATTCTGTCAGCATTTCAGTTCAAATTCAGCATTGGAGCATTCACACGCCATTCCTTCAGAAATTGCCTCATCTAGTTAAATATAATTCCATGTTTAACTCTGTGTACATACATCTAGACTTAGACTTCCTTTTTATTGTCATTCAAATTTGAACTTTACAGCACAGATAAGAACGAAATTTTGTTACATAAGCTCATGGTAGTGCAGGATAAAAAAAAAGCAATAAGGTGCATATATAAATAAATAAATATATATAAATAATATATATAATATATATATATAAAATAAATAAATATATATATATAAATATATATAAATAAATAAATAAATAAATAAATAGATTACTGTTCAGATAAATATATCTACTGATGCCTAGTCTGAACACATCCTCAGTGACCTCTTGGATTCACCGGGCGTTTCGGGTCCCTCAACTGGTCATACGCCCTCCTCCAAGTGACCCAACCAGGGGTGATCAAATCCCCCGGCTTGTGTCCAGACGGCTAGCTAGCTACCATGACTCCAAGGATCTCCTCTTTTGAGCCACAACCATCTCGAGGCCCTTTCCACCGCTTCCGTGGTACTGCGGATGGCTCTCCTCTTTCTCTCTCCATCGATGCCCAAACTGCTAAAGGCTCTGACCAAGGAACGGGCTGAAAATCCTCTGCATCCAACCTCCACAGGGAAACACCTTGCTCCCCACCCAGCCTGTTGACAGTCGCTGACCAGTCCTGCATACTTGGAGAGCTTCCTCTCGAAGGCTTCTTCCAGGCGATCTTCCCACGGGACTGTCAGCTCCAGCAGCACAGCTTGTTTAGTGGACTCAGACACAAGGACAATGTCTGGTCGCAGGGTGGTGACTGCGATATGGCTGGGGAACTTCAGCTGGTTTTCAAGGTCCACCAACAACTGCCAGTCTTTTGCAGACGTCAGGATGCCTGCTGATGATCTTCTGGCAGGAGTTGGCGTGTCCCCAGCTCTGACAAAGGCGATGGTTTTCTTGGAGGGGTGGAACTGTTTTGCCCATGCCAGTCCTGCGCTAATGGCTTCAGCGATGGTCTTCAGGACTTGATCATGCCTCCACCTGTACCTTCCATCTCCAAGTGCTTTTGTACAGCAACTGAGGATGTGTTCCAGGGTTCCTCGCTTGGAGCACAGTGGGCATGCTGGTGTGTCTGCTATGCCCCATGTGTGCAGGTTTGAAGGGCTTGGGAGCACATCATACACTGCCTGGATGAGAAATTTGATGCTTTGCGGCTCGGCTTTCCAAAGCTCAGCCCAGGTCCCTCTCCTCTCAACCGCATTCTTCCATCTTGTCCAAGCTCCCTGGTGCTTCATTCCAACAGCCTTGCAGGTTCTCGTCTCCTCCACTGCCGCTCTCACCTCATCCTGAACAAGACGTCGACCTTCATTCCCCCTGGTGTTCAGTTGGGGAGTTGGAAAGGATCCTAGCCCAACTCGAGCCCATGTGACTACTCCAGCCAGGCTCCTATGCCGCAGCCTTGCATCTGTCTCTTGAACTGCTTCCTCTGCCCTCCATTTCCTGCCAGTCCTCACTTAGATCCCTGCTTTGGCCACCTTCGGATCGCTTGAGTCCCTGTACTGAACCACTTCTATGGCTCTAGTTACCTTAAATTCCTCCTCCAAGGATTTGAAAGGCAACTGCAGTTTGTTGCTCTTCCCGTAGAGTGCAATGCTACTCAGGCTCTTAGGTAGTCCCAGCCATCTCCGGAGGTGGTTGCTGACCCTCCGCTCTAGGATCTCAACTGTCGAGATGGGGAACGAGTAGACGAGGAGGGGCCACAGATTCCTGGGAAGAATGCCATGCTGGTAAATGCAGGCTTTAAACTTCGCAGGTAGGCCTGACTTGTCCACGGATTTCAGCCAGCCATCCAACTCAGCGTATGTAGACTGGATGGATGTTGTGTCTCTCAAAGAGCAGTCAAAAACCTTGCCCAAGCTCTTGACTGGCTTCTCTGAGATAGTTGGGATGGCCGTGCCTGTGATGTTAAACCGGAAATTATCCTCCACCTTCCCCTTCTTCAGCACCATTGATCTGGATTTGGCGGGTTTGAAACGCATCCAGGCCCACTCCACCAACTTTTCAAGTCCCTTCAGAATCCAACGGCAGCCTGGGACTGATTCTGTCATGACTGTGAGGTCATCCATGAATGCCCTGATGGGTTGTTACCTTTGTCCGGAATTTGTGCGGGGCTTTCTGCACTCTGGCTCAGCAGAATTGGTGAGCATGTTCATGGCTAGTGAGAACAGTGTCACAGAGATAGTACACCCTGTGATAATACCAATCTCCACCTTGTGCCAACTGGATGTTGTTGCTCCGGAAGAGACCCTCATCCTGAAATTGCTGTAGTAATCAGCAATGAGGTCTCTACACCTGCTGGGTACATGATGTTTCATCAGAGTGAGTTGAACGAGCTTGTGCGGAATGGAGCCGAATGTGTTTGCCAGGTCAAGCCACAGTACTGATAGGTTGCCCTTGTTCTCTCGAGCCTCCCAAATGAGCTGCGTCACCACACCGGCATGCTCCATACATCCTGACATTCCTGAAATGCCGCCTTTCTGGACAGATGTATCAATGTAGGTGTTCTTTGCCAGGTAGGTACACAGTCGTTTGGAAACGGTGCTGAAGAAAACCTTTTCCTCAACACACAGCAGGGAGATAATGCGGAACTGGTGTAGCTGAGTGGAGTTTTCTTCCTTTGGGATCCATACCCCATCCGCCACTCGCCATTGCTCAGGGATCCTCCCCCTTCTCCAGAAGACTCGCAGGATTTTCCACAGACTCTGCAGGAGTTTGGGACAGTGCCACACGGTCCCGGCGCAGAGCATGCCCTGGCTCTGCGGACAACCTCCCTGACTTCCTTTAGCTGCAGCTCCGACATGTCAAACTGCATTTCTGGTTCAGGGGGGTCTATGAGGTTGTTACACTCTCCCAACTCCTGATCTCTTGCGGGGTCACTGTACGTCTGCTTCAGATGTTGATCTATGTCTTCCTGCGAGGAGGCCAGTTTGCCACTGCGCTTCTGTCCCAGCAAATCCTTCGTGAACTTGAAGGGGTAAGCGATGAAAGCAGCATGTTTACTATTTAATTCTACATTTTATATTACAACATTATTCCATTTTAACTTTAAATATCTTGTAATTGAATTGACATGGTCAATAGTCATACAAGTAGGTATGGGTACCGAATTTGGTACTCTAATAGGTACTGACCGGATTCTATCTGTGCTACTGGGTACCATTCACGTAAAATCAAACGGTACCGTATTTTATTACCTTTGTTGCACGTGACGTCACGTCTGGTTGAAGACTCAGCACCGACTCAAGCACTTGGTGGGGAAACAAGTACTCAGCGTGGACTCTGCTGGTCGGCCTCGAGTTGCAATTTCCCTGCCAAAAGAAAATCAAGCATGCATACAAAAAACGCTTGGAAACACATTAAGGCTCCACTAGCCCAATGCTAATTTACATTGCATATGCCATATTGGTTAGCATTGCCGATTTTACATGATAATTTCAAATGGCATATTCAACTTAATGGCAAAGACTTATTCCTTGCTACCGCAACACGCCGTAGTCCAGAGCTAGTCGACTACACAAGTTTCAGGAGCCCAAGGTCTCAGGGGCCGGACAAAGGAATGTGGATGTTTCGTCAGAAAGTGCCTCCGCAGGTTATATTCCTTTGGGACTGCATTTACTTAATTATAAAGTCAACAAATCGGCTTTCACACCGCATTGTCAATACATTCATTATTCTGCCCTCACTTCTCCTTTTCAGCATGTGAAGCTAGACAGATAGTTAACAGTATGAAGAAACAGAAGCTCCAGAAGTTTTGATAAAGATTGATGTTCCTTCTTTAGAATTGTTTTCCTTCCTCAGTTTTATTTCTTTACACTTCTTCCTTCATTAATAACTTGCAAGACTGAAAATATAAACATAAAATAAACATTACAAAAGAATAACGTTCATTGTGTATTTTACATGAATAAAATAGAAAGTTTCGTGTCAAAATACAATTTACACATGTACAATTTAAACAACGTCCACATCAAACATAGCACACAATGAACGTGACTCATCGCAATTAAACCTAAGGTGAAGCATTATCGCCCTCTACTGGTCAAATTTAGCACTGCATGTATTAAAAGAGCTTTGATCGCCACAAAATAACATGAACACGAATACAAAAGACATCACAAAGTCAGCAATTTAAAAAAAATAAATAAATAAATATCTACTTACAAAAATGTGACCAAGTTTCGTGATGAAGCTTCCAGGTGTGGATTTCTACTGTCGTTTTCCGCTTGTCTGCAACAGTGTCCGCCACTTAAAAGGTTCAACAGGAAACCATGACCAGGCCATCTCTGAATGCTGCCATCTTGTGGACAATGTTAGTAAATCAGATCATTGACCCTTGAAAGTACTTTTGAATCAAAGCACGGCATTTAATTATATGGCATAATCCAAACAACCTTCCCTAGTCATGGTGCAAAAATGGGAAACATTTTAAACACTCTCTCCGCACAAATCCATGTTTGCCGCATTTTAGCAGCTTGATATTTGTGATTGATTACAAAGAAGGTTGTCACTGAAGTAAACAAGGTAGGAATCAAACTTTCACATACTATAAATATCCAATTATTTATCCATTATATTAACTATATATCCATCATATTAATATAACATGTACACACACAAACACACGTTTATTTTAAGTTAAAGTACCAATGATTGTCACATATATATATATATATATATATATATATATATATATATATATATATATATATATATATATATATATATATATATATATATATATATATATATATATATATATATATATATATATATATATATATATATAAACATACAGTATGTAAATACGTTATGAAGAAGATTTTTGCAAACCTGACGTCGGAGCATAAATCTTGTGATGTTAAAGTTAAAAAAATAAATATATAATTGAAACACCTTCAAGTGTTGATATTTCCGGACTTTTAACTGTTTCCTTCCAACACATTCCATCTTTGCACTGGTGGAAATACTGACCTGTTGGCCCGCATGACAGCTGACGGCCGCCCTGGTCATCAATAACGATCAAAAATCCATCCTCCTCCGCTTTAAAACAAAGGTCTCGGAAGGACAAAGAGCTCCAGCGGGGAATAGTAAGAATTTCTCCTCAAAAATCTATAAAACATCTTGACGCTGAGCGATGTTGAAGTAATGTTCATCCGGAGACATGTTTCATGCGCACGTAGCACTCCGGCTGATAGGAGAAAGTAAACATCTGGAAGCTTTCACCTTTGTACATTAATCACACGGAAGGAATTTCATTCACAAAAGTCCTGAAAGAAAGAAAAAAAGAAAGAAAAAAGATCCCTATTACGGTATTTTACACCAGCTAAAAGACAACAAAAGACACAAACGTTAGCTAGCATAACGTGCGTTCGTTACGTCTCGTCTGGATTACTGTAACATATTATTTTCGGGTCTCCCTATGTCTAGCATTAAAAGATTACAGTTGGTACAAAATGCGGCTGCTAGACTTTTGACAAGAACAAGAAAGTTTGATTATATTACGCCTATACTGGCTCACCTGCACTGGCTTCCTGTGCCCTTAAGATGTGACTTTAAGGTTTTACTACTTACGTATAAAATACTACACGGTCTAGCTCCATCCTATCTTGCCGATTGTATTGTACCATATGTTCCGGCAGGAAATCTGCGTTCAAAGAACTCCAGCTTATTAGTGATTCCCAGAGCCCAAAAAAAGTCTGCGGGCTATAGAGCGTTTTCTATTCGGGCCCCAGTACTCTGGAATGCCCTCCCGGTAACAGTTAGAGATGCTACTTCAGTAGAAGCATTTAAGTCCCATCTTAAAACTCATTTGTATACTCTAGCCTTTAAATAGACCCCCCTTTTAGACCAGTTGATCTGCCGTTTATTTGCTGCTCTGCCCCCCTCTCCATCGTGGAGGGGGAGCACAGGTTCGGTGGCCACGGATGAAGCGCTGGCTGTCCAAAGTCGGGACCCGGGGTGGACCACTCATCTGTGCATCAGTTGGGGACGTCTCTGAGCTCGGGATGGTCTCCTGTTGGCCCCACTATGGACTGGACTCTCACTATTATGTTAGATCCACTATGGACTGGACACTCACAATATTATGCTAGATCCACTCAAGGTCCATTGCACCGGTCGCCCAGGGGGTCCCCACATCTGCGGTCCTCTCCAAGGTTTCTCATTGTCCCATTTGGTTGAGTTTTTCCTTGCCCTGATGTGGGATCTGAGCCGAGGATGTCGTTGTGAGACACCTGTGATTTAGGGCTATATAAGTAAACATTGATTGATTATTGATAGCATAGCTACGTTAGCTACAATGCTAACATGTGTCACATTCCAACAACTGTAGGTCAGCTAACTAGCTTAGTGATTTGCTGAAGTAAAAGAAAAGTATCGAACTTAATGAGAATTTACTTACTTATCTTTTTTTTTAAGTACATTTTGAAATAAAATTCCCCAAATATGTAATTAATAAAACAATAAAATAATATAAAACTTACTGAGAGCAAGCGTTCCCAACAGTGAACAACTGTGTTTTGCAAAATGTTTAGTTTTTTTGGCCCGGAATTTATAACTGACTATGTGACGGTGCCATAAATAGTAATAAAGTTGATCAACAATTCATTCAAAAAAAGCATTAAAACAGCAAAATACCTTATTGCACAATCTTTGCAGCCAATCGCTAGCTTACTATAACCGCAAACAATGATGCGGTATGCGCAATCAAGTGTGATAGTGGGACTTTCAAAATAAAATAACTGGAATACAAAAAATAAAATGTATGTCATTTTCTAACAAATGTGTTTGTGGCCCAAAAGCACTTCACGGACCACTGATATAGAGGATCTTTGACAAGTGTTTTAGCAGCAGATTCTTGAAAACAGCAGACAGGGTCGTCAGCTAATGTTTGTGCACGCAGCTTAGTACTTCTGTCACATAGAAGATCTTTGACTCCAGTTTTTGCAGCAGATGCTTGAAAACATCAGTGCTCTCGAAACATTCGGTGGATTTTTGACCAGTGTTTTGGGGGCGGGTCCTTAAAAACAGCAGCTTGCTCCTGTCATATAGAGGAGTGGTTCTCAAACTTGTTCCACCAAGTACCACCTCAGAAAAAACATGGCTGTCCAAGTACCACCATAATGACCAACATTAAAATGCAGTAGCGTAGTAGGCCGGAGTATTCATTACAAAAAAAAGGGAAGAGGTTTTATTTGTAATATTTTTGGCCACTGTAGCATTACACACAGTTTGAACAGTTAATATGAATATTTAAAAGTAAAACACAAGTCACATAATCAAGTGCAGTTTTTTGTTGCACTAAGTGGAGCCCGTGTACTACTAGTGGTACTTGTACTACAATTTGAGAATCACTGATCTAGAGGATCTTTGATCAAATTGAAAACAAAACCAGCCATTGCATGCATATTTACTTTGTCCAGAGACGTAAAGTGACGCAAGATCACCAGCCACTGCTTGCTCATTTACTTGTGATTTTGTCCAGATAAGTAAGGAGAATAGATAACGATAAATTATATTTGTTGACATGGTTTTCCTCCATTTTTAAAAATGTTTATGCATGATATGATATTTTATACCCTTAGCGAACTGAGTTGCTGTGGTTGTTTTGACTACTTATATATATACTGTATATATATATTATGAATACATAAATACTGTATATACTGTATATATATATATATATATATATATATATATATATATATATATATATATATATATATATATATATATATATATATATATATATATATATATATATATATATATATATACTATACTTTACGCTGAACAGGAAGTCACTGTGTGCCCGCTGTAACACGTTAAAACCAAAACCAGCCACTGCTTGCTCATTTACTTGTGATTTTGTGCAGAGAAGTAAGGAGAATAGATGACAATAAATAATTTTTGTTGACATGGTTTTCCTCCATTTTAAAAAAAAATTTGTATGCATTATATTATATTTTATACCCTTCGTTAACAGAGCTGCTATGGTTGTTTTGACTACTCATATTATATATATATATATATATATATATATATATATATATATATATATATATATATATATATATATATATATATATATATATATATATATATATATATATATATATACATATATTAGGGATGTCCGATAAATGCGTTAAAATGTAATATCGGAAATTATCGGTATCGGTTTTTTTATTATCTGTATCGTTTTTTGTTTTTTTTTGTTGTTTTTTTTTGTTTTTTTTATTAAATCAACATAAAAAACACAAGATACACTTACAATTAGTGCACCAACCCAAAAAACCTCCCTCCCCCCATTTCTTTTTGTTATCAATATTCTGGTTCCTACATTATATATCAATATATATCAATACAGTCTGCAAGGGATACAGTCTGTAAGCACACATGGTTGTACGTGCTGCTGGTCCACTAATAGTACTAACCTTTAACAGTTAATTTTACTCATTTTCATTAATTACTAGTTTCTATGTAACTGTTTTTATATTGTTTTACTTTCTTTTTTATTCAAGAAAATGTTTTTAATACATGGTTGTCCAAATTAGGCATAATAATGTGTTAATTCCACGACTGCATATATCGGTTGATATCGGTATCGGTTGATATCGGTATCGGTTTTTAAAGAGTTGGACAATATCGGAATATCGGAAATTGGCAAAAAGCCATTATCGGACATCCCTAATATATATATATATATATATATATATATATATATATATATATATATATATATATATATATATATATACACGGATGTGTTTTTAACAGAGACTTCGCCGGCTGACAACTTGCTCCTCCCTTTAAAATTTCAGACAAGGGCCCTCGGTTAGGCCGGTTTTCTCTCTCTGGACCTCTTAATAAGACGCCCCCCCATCCCTCCCCCGTTCATCTCACGACCTCCCTCTTTAAAACGCCATGAACGCAACACGTATTGTTTCACAAGGCATGGAATCCTACACACTCTTATAAAACATTATACGGCGTTGTGTTGAATAGGATACACACACGTTGGTATTCTTTGTCTCGCACACACACACACACACAAACACACACAAACACACGCACACACACACACTGTCGGGGGGGTAAAGTGTGCGTTCAAAGATGTAATTTGTGTTTTGCCAACAAAGGCCGGCTAATCCAGCAGAGGCTTTGTCACAGCTCTGTGTGTGTGTGTGTGTGTGTGCGTGTGTGTGTGTGTGTGTGTGTGTGTGTGTGTGTGTGTCCCAGCTGTGTGTGCATGTGTGTGTGTGTGTGCGTGTGCGTGTGCGTGTGTGTGAGTTAGGGGAGGGGAGTTCAGTTTTCTGCATGGCAGAATCCATTGGCCTCCCCAGCAGCGGTCAGTCCACCAGACCTCTGCTCCTTGTACCCCCTCGGTGCCGGAAGGGTCACGGGGGTCACAGGGGGAGGACGGGGCGGTGATCAGGGTGGGAGGGGGCCGGGGTGGCGACGCTTGTTGGAGTGGTTTAGCTTCAGACGCCGATGATCCCTGTGATATCTGAGGGAGGGGGTGGAAAATAAAGTCACCAATGTGTGACAGGTGGAAAGAGAGACAGCTAATAGCCTTGGAAGACCACCACCCCGCACCCCACGCCTCCCCTGACCCCCACCACCAGCATTCAGAGAGAGCCGAGGATCAACCAACCTTCCTCAGAGAGGAGGGGGCTTATCAGAATCAGTCAAATTGACAAGCTGTCAGGTGGTCTTCAAAGAAGACCTCCATCATGATGCACTTTGGAGAAAGATCTCCTTTAGGAGCTTAAACTGCAAAGATGGCCGCCTCCTGTCAACACTAATGAACACATACAGTGCATCCGGAAAGTGTTCACCGTTTAACTTCACTTTATTACACATTTTGTTATGTTACAGCTTTATTCCAAAATGAAATACATTCAATTTTTGTCTTCGATATTCCACACACAATACCCAATAAAGACAATGTGACGTTTTGTATTTTTATTCTGTATTTTTTTGCAAATTTGTTAAAAATGAAAAAAATGATATGTACAGCCTTTGCCATGAAGGTAAAAAAGTGAGCTCAGGGGCATCATCCTTGAGATGTTCCTTCAGCTTCATTAAAGTCCACCTGTGGTAAATTTAGTTGGCTGATTTTTCTCCCCCATTTTATTTATTTGTAATACATTCGCAAAATTAAAACAATTTTTTAACATTGTCATTATGTGATACTGTGTGTAGAATTTTGAGGACAAAACTTAATATATTTCATTTTGGAATAAGGCTGTAACACAACAAAATGTGAAAAATGTGAACTGCCGTGAAAAATTTCCGGATGTACTGTAGTATAAAGTCAAACCTACGTTTTTTTTACAATTATTATTTTTATATTTTATAGGTTATACACTTATATTATTTTTTTACCCTGTAAAGTATCTTTGAGTTCTTAAAAAGTACATTCAATCTATTATTATTATTAGTAGTAGTAGTAGTAGTAGTATCATTATTGTGTTTATTATAATTATTATTATTATTATAATTGCTGTTATTATTAATATTAATAATATTATTATTATTACTATTATTATTATTATTTTTATTATCAATAGTGTTTTATTGTTAGTATTGTTATCATTATTATTAGTAGTAGTAGTAGTAGTAGTAGTAGTAGTAGTCGTAGTCGTAGTAATATAATTATAGTTTTTATTATTATTATGATTATTATGATTATGATTATTATTGTTATTATCCATCCATCCATTTTCTACCGCTTGTCCCGTTCGGGATCGCGGAGGTGCTGGAGCCTATCTCAGCTGCATCCGGGCGGAATGTGGTGTACACCCTGTTATTATTACTGTTATTATTATTATTATTATTATTATTATTAATATTATTATTAGTAGTAGTATTATTAGGGATGTCCGATAATGGCTTTTTGCCGATATCCGATATTCCGATATTGTCCAACTCTTTAATTACCGATACCGATATCAACCGATACCGATATCAACCGATATATGCAGTCGTGGAATTAACACATTATTATGCCTAATTTGGACAACCATGTATGGTGAAGATAAGGTACTTTTTTTTTTAAATAATAAAATAAGATAACTAAATTAAAAACATTTTCTTGAATAAAAAAGAAAGTAAAACAATATAAAAACAGTTACATAGAAACTAGTAATTAATGAAAATGAGTAAATTTAACTGTTAAAGGTTAGTACTATTAGTGGACCAGGAGCACGCACAACCATGTGTGCTTACAGACTGTATCCCTTGCAGACTGTATTGATATATATTGATATATAATGTAGGAACCAGAATATTGATAACAGAAAGAAATGGGGGGAGGGAGGTTTTTTGGGTTGGTGCACTAATTGTAAGTGTATCTTGTGTTTTTTATGTTGATTTAATAAAAAAAAACAAAAAAAAAAACGATACAGATAATAAAAAAAACGATACCGATAATTTCCGATATTACATTTTAACGCATTTATCGGACATCCCTAATTATTATCATTATTGTTTTTATTATTATTATTATTACTGTTATTATTTGTATTGATATTATTATTATTATTACTATTATTATTAGTATTATTATCAATAGTGTCATAATATTAGTATTGTTATTATTATTATCATTATTATTATTATTACTATTAATATTATTAGTAGTAGTATTATTATCATTATTGTTTTTATTATTATTATTATTACTGTTATTATTATTAATAACATTATTAATATTAATATTATTATAACTATTATTATTATTATTATCAATAGTGTTGTAATATTAGTATTGTTATTATTATTATTATTATTAGTAGTAGTAGTAGTAGTAGCATCATTATTGTTTTTATTATTATTATTGTTATTATTATTATTTTTTATAGTTATTATTATTATTGATATTATATTTATCATTATCATTATTTATTATTATTATAATTATTAAGTCTCACTCTCAGTTTTACGTAGCACACTAATTATACAACACAAATATTACTCATTTAACGCAACACTTTCAATATTATTACAAGACTTTCTGGTCCCTTTTCAACAGTTACTTCTTTTTTTCATTACTACAGTAGATTTTTCCGACTAAAAATCAGTTGGCGAGTAAAGTAATAATCTGTTCCAGGGTTAAACTGTGGTAACCGTAAAAAGCTTGATGAATGTTTTACGTATATTATCTGTTTTACAAGTGTAAAAAGAAGTAAAGCCATGTAAAAGAGTTTGAATGTGAGTCATCTTAAAACCGCTGTTGGTGTACTGGTACTTTTGCCTTTTATAGTAGAAGGCGCGGGTTCGATTCCCGGCCGGTGTAAAACCAAGCCAAAACCAAGCCAAAACTATTTGTGCAATTGTTTTGCTGGGTTGAGCCCAAACTGGGGGGAAAAATATGTATGTCATCATCCATCCATCCATTTTCTACCGCTTATTCCCTTCGGGGTCGCGGGGGGCGCTGGAGCCTATCTCAGCTACAATCGGGCAGAAGGCGGGGTACACCCTGGTCATCATACTCCACGTAACTTTCTGTCCAAAGTCTTCATCTCCTGGCACTCTAAGCAAAAAAAAAAACGCAACAGATGTGCAAATTTACATTTCGCTACCCCCTAGGGATGGTATTTCATTTTCGGTTCTTTATTGGTTCTCTCATCGATTTAAACGCTGTGAATACGTATGTATATTTAAATTCTTTTTTTTTTTTTAATACATTTGCAAAAATATTGTTTTTTAAAAACAATAAGTAATATTAATTTAATGAATAATAATAATAAATAATTGTGATGTTTTTTTTAAGTATGTTGATGAGACCTTGTTTCATAATATCCACAAAGAGCAGGTTGTATTGAATTTTTGTGCTGTTTTTTTTCTTTCTTTTCTGCACCATGACTAGGAAAGGTTGTTTGGGTTGGGTCATATGAGTAAATGCAGTGCTGTATTTTCACGCCAGCACAGTTAATGGTTGAGTTACTTTTGTTGGCCTCTAGATGGCAATACAACGGCAGCTCCCAAACTATTACTTTAGGATATGAATATGGCCATATTGCTGAGTGAACTTGCGCCGTTTCGCGGGGCTTTAGTTTGTACACCCCAGTTATTAAGTACAGGCCAGAAGTTTGGACACACCTTCTTCTCATTCAATGCGTTTTCTTTATTTTTATGACTATTTACATTGCAGATTGTCACTGAAGACATCAAAACTATATATGAACACATGTGGAGTTATGTACTTAACAAAAAAAAGGTGAAATAACTGAAAAAAATGTTTATATTGTAGTTTCTTCAAAATAGCCGCTTTTGCTCTGATTACTGCTTTGCACACTCTTGGCTTTCTCTCGATGAGCTTCAAGCACACCTGTGAAGTGAAAACCATTTCAGGTGACTACCTCTTAAAGTTAGTCGAGAGAATGCCAAGAGTGTGCAAAAAAGTAATTAGAGCAAAGGGTGTATGTATATATGCATATTTTTATATATCTATATATAAATATAAATATATATATATATATTTTTATATACACATTTTTTTATACACATTTTATTTATCGTGATCTTACGTCACTTTACGTCTCTGGACAAAGTAAATATGCATGCAATGGCTGGTTTTGTTTTCAATTTGATCAAAGATCCTCTATATCAGTGATTCTCAAACTGTAGTACAAGTACCACTAGTAGTATGCGGGCTCCATTTAGTGCAAAAAAAACTGCTCTTGATTATGTGACTTGTGTTTTACTTTTAAATATTCATATTAACTGTTCAAACTGTGTGTAATGCTACAGTGGCCAAAAATATTACAAATAAAACCTCTTCCCTTTTTTTTGTAATGAATACTCCGGCCTACTACGCTACTGCATTTTAATGTTGGTCATTATGGTGGTACTTGGACAGCCATGTTTTTTCTGAGGTGGTACTTGGTGGAACAAGTTTGAGAACCACTCCTCTATATGACAGGAGCAAGCTGCTGTTTTTAAGGACCCGCCCCCAAAACACTGGTCAAAAATCCACCGAATGTTTCGAGAGCACTGATGTTTTCAAGCATCTGCTGCAAAAACTGGAGTCAAAGATCTTCTATGTGACAGAAGTACTAAGCTGCGTGCACAAACATTAGCTGACGACCTTGTCTGCTGTTTTCAAGAATCTGCTGCTAAAACACTTGTCAAAGATCCTCTATATCAGTGGTCCGTGAAGTGCTTTTGGGCCACAAACACATTTGTTAGAAAATGACATACATTTTATTTTTTGTATTCTAGTTATCTTATTTTGAAAGTCCCACTATCACACTTGATTGCGCATACCGCATCATTGTTTGCGGTTATAGTAAGCTAGCGATTGGCTGCAAAGATTGTGCAATAAGGTATTTTGCTGTTTTAATGCTTTTCTTATATGAATAGTTGATCCACTTTATTACTATTTATGGCACCGTCACATAGTCAGTTATAAATATTGGGGGGAAAACTGCGGGGGACATGTGTTCATTCATAGTTTTGATGCTGTGGAGGGGGGTGTGGTCGGCGCGCCTCCTGCGGGAAGGGCGTGTGTATGGACCGGCTTCGAAGCAGCTGACAGGTGCGTTGATTGCCCAGCTGAGGCGGGTTATCTAATCACCTGTCTCCTTTTTCAGCAGAGGCCGAGGCCATGAGAGGGGAGAGGGGAGAGAGGAGAGCGCAGACACGAGCGAGCAGGAGGCCGCAAGCGAGACAGCCCTGAGTATTAAAAAGAAGCAAAATAAAAGACTTTGTTGCACCCTGGACTGCGGGTCCCGCCGTGTCTATCAGACCACAGAGAGCCCACACACAAGAGACTTTCACAGATGCCTTCAGTGACAATCTACAATGTAAATAGTCATGAAAAAAAACGAAAAAATATTGAATGAGAAGGTGTGTCCAAACTTTTGGCCTGTACTGTATGTATATATATATATATATATATATATATATATATATATATATATATATATATATATATATATATATATATATATATATATATATATATATATATATATATATATATATCCACTTTCTACCGCTTGTCCCGTTTCGGGGGCGCGGGGGGGTGCTGGAGCCTGTCTCAGCTGCATTCGGTACACCCTGGACAAGTCGCCACCTCATCACAGGGCCAACACAGATAGACAGACAACATTCACACTCACATTCACACACTAGGGCCAATTTAGTGTTGCCAATCAACCTATCCCCAGGTGCATGTCTGTGGAGGTGGGAGGAAGCCGGAGTACCCGGAGGGAACCCACGCAGTCACGTATTGTGAGGCAGACACACTATCCCATCTGCCACGGTGCTGCCTATATATATATATATATATATATATATATAAATATATATATATATATATATATATATATATATATATATATATATATATATATATATATATATATATATATATATATATATATATATATATATATATATATATATATATATATATATATATATACACACACATGCA
The DNA here is from genome assembly GCF_033978785.1 of Entelurus aequoreus. NCBI lineage: Eukaryota > Metazoa > Chordata > Actinopteri > Syngnathiformes > Syngnathidae > Entelurus > Entelurus aequoreus. The sequence goes on along the minus strand of NC_084733.1, from coordinate 62,535,342 downwards.
CACACACACACTCCTTAAAAGTCATAAGACAGAGAATGTTTGTCACAAGTCTGGCCAAAAAAAAGCCAAAGAAAAAGCACATACACGCACAGTTTTGGAGCAACATTTTGTCAAATCAGTGGCCTAGTGGTTAGAGTGTCCGCCCTGAGATCGGTAGGTTGGAGTTCAAATCCCAGCCGAGTCATACCAAAGACTATAAAAATGGGACCCATTACCTCCCTGCTTGGCACTCAGCATCAAGGGTTGGAGTTGGGGGTTAAAGGCCTACTGAAATGAATTTTTTTTATTTAAACGGGGATAGCAGATCTATTCTATGTGTCATACTTGATCATTTCGCGATATTGCCATATTTTTGCTGAAAGGATTTAGTATAGAACAACGACGATAAAGATTGCAACTTTTGGTATCTGATAAAAAAAAGGCTTGCACCTACCGGAAGTAGCGTGACGTAGTCAGTTGAACATATACGCAAAGTTCCCTATTGTTTACAATGATGGCCGCATGAAGTGAGAGAGATTCGGACCGAGAAAGCGACAATTTCCCCATTAATTTGAGCGAGGATGAAAGATTTGTGGATGAGTAAAGTGCAAGTGAAGGACTAGTGGGGAGTTGAAGCTATTCAGATAGGGAAGATGCTGTGAGAGCCGGGGGTGACCTGATATTCAGCTGGGAATGACTACAACAGTAAATAAACACAAGACATATATATACTCTATTAGCCACAACACAACCAGGCTTATATTTAATATGCCACAAATTAATCCTGCATAAAAACACCTGCGTGTTTGTTATGCTAGCTCCTAGCTCCTCTGCTAGCTCCTAGCTCCATAGAACACGCCAATACAATTCAAACACCTGATCAACACACAAAATCACTCAGCCCAAAAGACCGTTTACCTAACCCAAGGTTCATAAAGCTTATATATTTTTAAAAAGTTACGTACGTGACGCGCACATACGGTCAAGTTATCGAATGTTTAGCAGCCAAGGCTGCATACTCACGGTACCTGATATTCAGCTGGGAATGACTACAACAGTAAATAAACACAAGACATATATATACTCTATTAGCCACAACACAACCAGGCTTATATTTAATATGCCACAAATTAATCCTGCATAATAACACCTGCGTGTTTGTTATGCTAGCTCCTAGCTCCTCTGCTAGCTCCTAGCTCCATAGAACACGCCAATACAATTCAAACACCCGATCAACACACACAATCACTCAGCCCAAAAGACCGTTCACCTAACCCAAGGTTCATAAAGCTTATATATTTTTAAAAAGTTACGTACGTGACGCGCACGTACGGTACGGTAAGTGTTATGCTAGCTCCTAGCTCCTCTGCTAGCTCCTAGCTCCATAGAACACGCCAATACAATTCAAACACATAATCAACACACACAATCACTCAGCCCAAAAGACCGTTCACCTAACCCAAGGTTCATAAAGCTTATATATTTAAAAAAAGTTACGTACATACGCAAAAAAAAGCCAAAGCTGCATACTCACAGTAGCACGTCTGCGTCTTTGTCATCCAAATCAAAGTAATCCTGGTAAGAGTCTGTGTTGTCCCAGTTCTCTACAGGCGTCTGTGTATCCAAATCAAAAGTCCTCCTGGTTAGAGTCTCTGTTATCCGAGTTCTTCCATCTTGACTGCATCTTTCGGGAATGTAAACAAAGAAGCGCCGGCTGTGTACTGTTGTGGCTGACTACGTTCGAAAAATACGTCCATTTCGCACCGACAACTTTCTTCTTTGCTTGCTCGGCTTCCTTCTCCATAATGCAATGAACATGATTGAAACAGATTCACGAACACAGATGTCCAGAATACTGTGGAATTATGAAATGAAAACAGAGCTTTTTCGTATCGGCTTCAATGTGGAAGGCATACCCGTGTTCGTCGGGCTACGTCACACGCATACGTCATCCTCAGAGGCGTTTCGAACCGGAAGTTTAGCGGCAAATTTAAAATGTCACTTTATAAGTTAACCCGGCTGTATTGGCATGTGTTATAATGTTAAGATTTCATCATTGATATATAAACTATCAGACTGCGTGGTCGGTAGTAGTGGGTTTCAGTAGGCCTTTAAATCACCAAAATGATTCCCGGGCGCGGCGCCGCTGCTGCCCACTGCTCCCCAAGGGCATGGGTCAAATGCAGAGGACAAATTTCACCACATCTAGTGTGTGTGTGACAATCATTGGTACTTTAATCTTAATCTTTTAATACTTGTGTATGTTTAGTTAACAAACAAACAGCGTGTCCGACCCAACAATAACACCTACTTTGATTGACAGCTGGCTGCTTTCCACCTGCACTTCACCGACAGGTCTGACTGGCCGCGTGGAGCGCCCCTGTCCTCCCACACACACGCACACACACACACACACATGCACACACACACACTCCTTAAAAGTCATACGACAGAGAATGTTGTCCGATGCGTTGTGTAAGAAAGCAGCAGCATGAGTTTCAGTGGGTGACATCATCACAAACATGCACAGGATGAGATGCTGTGGCCTTTCATGTGATCTCTCTCTCTCCCCGTGTGATGTGGCCAAGAAGCAGGCAGCCTCATGAAAGTGAGAGCGGGGTAAAAATAGCCAGGGGATGAAAAACGGGCAGAAAGTCGCCTTTCATCTGCTCCTTCAACGCACTTTTTTCGCTGTCTCCTCCATGCACAGAAAATGAAACGTGGTGCTGACAAGGCGGAAGATAATAGATAATAGATTACAGGCCGCCAGGGGGGATCGCTGCGGAAGTTAGCTATAGAAATGTAAATGACGCGAGCGTATGTGTTTTATGTAGGCCAGCTCATAGAACCACTGCAGTTTACTGCACTTTTTAACCTTGTATTGTTGCATGACAATGCATGGCCCCATGTTGCAACAATTCCTAGAAGCTGCCAATATCCAGCAACTTGGCACAGCCATTGAAGAGTGGACCAACATTCCACAGGCCACAATCGACAACCCGATCAACTCTATGCCAAGGAGGTGTGTTGGAAATGGTGCTCAAACCCAATACTGACTGCTTTTCTGATGCCCCTCCAGACCCCCAATGAAGCAAAACTGCACATTTCAGAGTGGCCTTTTATTGTGGTCAGCCTAAGGCACACCTGTGCAATAAACATGCTGTTTAATCAGCATCTTGATATGCCACACCTGTGATTTGGGATGGATTATCTTGGCAATTAAGAAATGCTCACTAACACAGATTTAGACACATTTGTCAACTATATTTGAGAGGACTAGGACATATATACATATATATACACATATAAATATATCCATCCATCCATTTTCTACCGCTTGTCCCTTTTGGGGACGCGGGAGGTATATATATATATATATATATATATATATATATATATATATATATATATATATATATATATACACATATATATATATCCATCCATCCATTTTCTACCGCTTGTCCCTTTTGAGGACACGGGAGGTATATATATATATATATATATATATATATATATATATATACATATATATATATATATATATATATATATATATATATATATATATATATATACATATATATATATATATATCCATCCGAGGTCGGGTCGCGGGGGCAGCAGCCTAAGCAGGGAAGCCCAGACTTCCCTCTCCCCAGCCACTTCGTCCAGCTCCTCCCGGGGGATCCCGAGGCGTTCCCAGGCCAGCCGGGAGACATAGTTTTCCCAATGTGTCCTGGGTCTTCCCCGTGGCCTTCTACCGGTCGGACGTGCCTGGTGGCATCCTAATCAGATGCCCGAACCACCTCATCTGGCTCCTCTCGATGTGGAGGAGCAGCGGCTTTACTTTGAGCTCCTCCCGGATGACAGAACTTCTCACCCTATCTCTAAGGGAGAGCCCGCCACCCGGCAGAGGAAACTCATTTCTGTCATAACCCAAAGCTCATGACCATAGGTGAGGATGCGTACGTAGATCGACACCGGCACCAGGAGGCGGGGTTATGAGACGAGCCTCACACAGTGTGTCTTGGCAGCAGATTTATGATCGCTCAGCACTAAAAATACGTTACACACATACAGTTGTTGACAAAATACACTGTACATTATATACCTCAGCTAACTAAACTATGGAAATGTATAATATAATTCATATAGCAATACAGTCTCACTGCACAGCAGGCCAGCAGTTAGCCGAGTCATTGCGCAATCCATGGTGAGGCACAAGTGCCTCAACTGGCTGCTGATCACTGCACCGTCTCCTCAGTATTTGAACGGCAAATGTGAAAATAAAAATAAAAATAATCTAAAACTGGTGAAGTTAAATGGAAAATAACTTTTGTATAATCACTGGATACATATAACAATTTAATTTTTTTTTTTTTCTTTTTACTTTTTTTTTTCTTTCCATGATGGCAGGGGAGGCCCCGCCTCCCCTGCCTCTAGTGACGGCACGCCACTGCTACATACATACATACACACATACACTACCGTTCAAAAGTTTGGGGTCACCCAAACAATTTTGTGGAATAGCCTTAATTTCTAAGAACAAGAATAGACTGTCGAGTTTCAGATGAAAGTTCTCTTTTTCTGGCCATTTTGAGCGTTTAATTGACCCCACAAATGTGATGCTCCAGAAACTCAATCTGCTCAAAGGAAGGTCAGTGTTGTAGCTTCTGTAACGAGCTAAACTGTTTTCAGATGTGTGAACATGATTGCACAAGGGTTTTCTAATCATCAATTAGCCTTCTGAGCCAATGAGCAAACACATTGTACCATTAGAACACTGGAGTGATAGTTGCTGGAAATGGGCCTCTATACACCTATGTAGATATTGCACCAAAAACCAGACATTTGCAGCTAGAATAGTCATTTACCACATTAGCAATGTATAGAGTGTATTTCTTTAAAGTTAAGACTAGTTTAAAGTTATCTTCATTGAAAAGTACAGTGCTTTTCCTTCAAAAATAAGGACATTTCAATGTGACCCCAAACTTTTGAACGGTAGTATATATATATATATATATATATATATATATATATATATATATATATATATATATATATATATATATATACACATGTATGTGAGGTGGGATGGATTATCTTGGCAAAGAATAAATGCTCACTAACACAGCTTTAGACAGATTTGTCAACAATATTTGAGAGGAATAGGTTTTTGTGTTTTAAATCTTTGAGTTCAACTCATGAAAAATGGGAGCAAAAACAAAAGTGTTGCCTTTATATTTTTGTTCAGTATATCTCTGCAATGCCCCCGCGGTTTGAATTCAAGTTTTGGGGACTTAAGCGGATCCCAAATACAGATAAGCAGGTACCAATAGATAGGAACAGTTATAGGCCCCTTTACGCTAGCGATGTTCGACTTCACTGAGGGATATTCTTGTTCATCATTCTAGTTGTTTGCACTCATCTTTTAGTTACCAATATCAAAGGGAGCCGACACGGAAACATGAATGAGTCACAAAGAGATTCAGTTGTTCCTATGTTTTGGAACTTGGAACCCTCTGAGCCGTGCGAGGGAACAAAAGAAGCTTCTTTGTTTTGTTTGTCGCGTTTGTTTGTGTGGCCAACGCAAAGGCAAACACAGCTGAAGGCTGCTTTTGTTTGTGTTTGTCCGACTCCCGCTTCTTTGAAACCTCGGCCCCCGATCCAATGTCCACTTTGGGCGAGGCGGCCCGCAGGTCGGCGTAGGGGACTTTGGACAAGCGGCTGGTGTGCAACGGAGGGAAGATTTAACGTCTCAGTCTGCTCCGTAGCCAAAGTGCGAGCGAATAATCTTTTTATTGGCTGGGAGGAAGGGTTCAGGGCGGCTGTCGTCGCAGGGAGACTTGTTTACTGCAGATGGAAAAGTCAGTTTGAGCGAAAACCCTAACCCCAACCCCAACCCCAACACTAACCTCTAACAATAACACTCTAACCCTAACCCTAACCCTCTAACCCAGTGGTTCTTAACCTGGGTTCGATCGAACCCTAGGGGTTCGGTGAGTCGGCTTCAGGGGTTCGGCAGAGCCTCCGCCGCGGAGGTCAAGAAACACTCGACTCATTGTGTAAATAAAAACTTCTCCCTATCGGCGTATTATGGATGCCCCCAAACAATGTTCCCTCTAATTTTCCATCTGATTTGCAAGTGTGTAATTTGTTGTGGTTCATGCACGGTTCATTTTGTGCACCAGGAAAAAAACATATAACTTTGTCTTGAATTTGAAAAAAAACAACATTACATTTTTCACTAAAGAAGGGTTCGGTGAATGCGCATATGAAACTGGTGGGGTTCGGTACCTTCAACAAGGTTAAGAACCACTGCTCTAACCCTAACCCTAACCTCTCAACAGCGTTTGATTTGTTGACACTGATAAACCTTTAAAATGATGCTACAAATGTAACTCTCCCAAAATAAAACTCTCTTTTTCTGCTTTATATCTGACAATAAACATAATGCATGTGTATTTTTTTCATTTTGGCACTCGTTTAAGTAACAGGACTTAAGGAAACAGGAGTGCGTTTTCGGCACATAATTAGCAAATGCAGGAAATATGTCCAAACCACAGCCCAATCCAAACAACCTTCCCCAATCTGGCGGAAAATAAACACAACCAAAACAAAAAAGTCAACACACGTGGTCACACATTACACAACCTGCTGACTGAACTTTGTGGGTATTAATTATAAAATTCAAAATGACTCCCATTTATATCCATTGCAATGCATGATGGTAAAAATGCAAAACACTTTGACCACACGCATCCATGTTTGCCGCATTTTAGCAGCTTGGTATTCCTGATTGATTTAATTTTGCAGTGTCATTTCAAACGACTCGTTTTTGATCAAATGAAAGCAAAACTTGCCATTTATTGGTTTCTTTAAAAAGTAGGGGGTAACAATCGTTAATCAAACTTTTTGTGAAAAAATCTGAGACTTTATTTTCAGGCCGCATCGCAATCCAGTATGTAGACGAGAGCGGCCAATAGCTGCTTCCCTTACTGAAGAGTCGGCCACATGCGGCCAGGCGGAGGGCAGTCTCCAGTGTTCATGACGGAGAAGGGCTTTTACGCGTGTCTGGGCTGCAGGCTGGGTAAACACTGGCGTGGCAAACATGAACATAAATGCAACTCAGAGTGTTCCTACATGATAAATACAGTCTGGTAAATAGGAATAACTTTTGATTGACGTATATATATATATATATATATATATATATATATATATATATATATATATATATATATATATATATATATATATATATATATATATATATATATATATATATATATATATATATATATATATATATATATATATATATATATATATATATATATATATATATATTTGTATATATATATACATACATATATGTATGTGTGGGAAAAAAACACAAGACTACTTCGTCTCTACAGGCATGTTTCATGAGGGGTTCCCTCAATCATCAGGAGATTCTCCTTTTAAATCGGTCCTGTCCACCCGCTCACACTTTGAAGACACTACAATAATATATATATATATATATATATATATATATATATATATATATATATATATATATATATATATATATATATATATATATATATATATATATATATATATATATATATATATATATATATATATATATATATATATATATATATATTGTTGGAAGCAGATCAGAATCATATCCATATTTAAGTGTTACTTCTTTCTAAAAACTCCTATAGTCATATTTACATCAGCTAATGTCTCGTGTGGTACAAAGTGCTTGGATTCGAGTGTCCTTGGTTAGAGTCAGAGCGCTGTCTTTGTTGAGACTGCCATTACATTCCTAACATAAGGAGCACAGCTAGACTGGGGAAACAGCAGGTGGGGGGGGGGGGACAGGAGAAGGAGGAAGTAGACAGGAGTTCCGGGGTTTTGGTAGACCGATCTGGACCGGGCTAGGGAACGCTTGGGTGCTGGGTTGGTCTCAGGTTTGTCCTCTAAGCTTTGAGAATAAACTACAAAATACCAACTATTTCCTGGAGATTGAATATAAACATCAGCGTATTGCCATAAAAATAATCTGGGAGAGACTAGCAATTTGAATTCCCCATTGGAGGAATGCTGGTCGACGCAACAATATATATGTATATATATATATATATATATATATATATATATATATATATATATATATATATATATATATATATATATATATATATATATATATATATATATATATATATATATATATATATACGGCGTGGCGAAGTTGGTAGAGTGGCCGTGCCAGCAATCGGAGGGTTGCTGGTTACTGGGGTTCAATCCCCACCTTCTACCATCCTAGTCATGTCCGTTGTGTCCTTGGGCAAGACACTTCACCCGCCATCAGTGTGTTAATGTGTGTGTGAATGGATGAATGTGGAATTACTGTCAAAGCGCTTTGAGTACCTTGAAGGTAGAAAAGCGCTATACAAGTATAACTCATTTATCATTTATCATATATATGTGTGTGTGTGTGTGTGTGTGTGTGTGTGTGTGTGTGTGTGTGTGTGTGTGTGTGTGTGTGTGTGTGTGTGTGTGTGTGTGTGTGTGTGTGTGTGTGTGTGTGTGTGTGTGTGTGTGTGTGTGTGTGTGTGTGTGTGTGTGTGTGTGTGTGTGTGTGTGTGTGTGTGTGTGTGTGTGTGTGTGTGTGTGTGTATATATATATATATTAGGGCTGCAACAACTAATCGATTAAATCGATTAAAATCGATTATTAAAATAGTTGCCGATTAATTTAGTCATTGATTCGTTGGATCTATGCTATGCGCATGCACAGAGGTTTTTTTTAAATTTTTATTTATTAATAAAAAAATTAAAAAATTCTTTTTTTTTAATAAACCTTTATTTATGAACTGCAACATGTACAAACAGCTGAGAGACAATAATCAAAATAAGTATGGTGCCAGTATGCTGTTTTTTTTTCAATAAAATACTGGATAGGATAGAAATGTATTTTGTCTCTTTTATCCGATTATTAATCGATTAATCGAAGTAATAATCGACAGATTAATCGATTATCAAATTAATCGTTAGTTGCCGCCCTAATATATATATATATATATATATATATATATATATATATATGCTGTGCTGGCTGTCCAGAGTCGGGACCCCGGGTGGACCGCCAGCCTGTGCATCGGTTGGGGACATCTCTGCGCTGCTGACCCGTCTCCGCTCGGGACGGTTTCCTGCTGGCCCCACTGTGGACTGGACTCTCGCTGATGTGTTGGATCCACTGTGGACTGGACTTTCACAATATTATGTCAGACCCACTTGACATCCATTGCTTTCGGTCTCCCCTAGAGGGTGGGGGGGGGGGGGGTGTTACCCACATATGCGATCCTCTCCAAGGTTTCTCATAGTCATTCACACCGACGTCCCACTGGGGTGAGTTTTTCCTTGCCCGTATGTGGGCTCTGTACCAAGGATGTCGTTGTGGCTTGTACAGCCCTCTGAGACACTTGTGATTTAGGGCTATATAAATAAACATTGATTGATTGATTGATTGATATATATATATATATATATATATATATATATATATATATATATATATATATATATATATATATATATATATATATATATATATATATATATATATATACATATATATATATATATATATATATGTCGCAACCTTTGCCTTATTTTTATTTGACTTTATTAAATGTTTGGGTAGAATTTTATTCAACTAAACCAGTTTTCTTTTAAGTCATATAGACATGTATCAGAGCTGTTTATCTATTTTATGGAGGAATGTAGTTAATCAAAGAACTGGCACCCGATGTTATCAAAAAAAGTATTGATTTTGAATCGAGAATCGATTTTGAATCGAATCATGTGGTGCCCAAAGATTTGCAGGCCAATCAATTGGGAACACAGCCTAAGATTATTGACACAAGACCATGCAGGATGTTCTCTGCACGTTACATGCTGTTTATTTCCATCTCATCACGTCTTCTCATGTCCTCCTTGTGATTCATGCCAGACTTGGACTCATATTTGTTGAGTTGCTCTAGCTCCTACTGTTTTTTCTGTCCCCGGGCGCAGGATTTGTTGTTTTTTTTTCTCCTCACACTGAAAATAACGCTTGCTTACTTACTCATGCTTGGGCCAAGTAGAAGACTTGCAGCCTTGGAGGTCCTCCAAACAGCAATCTGCTAAATTGGCCTGTGGAGAAAGTGAGCTTGGCTTCTTCTGCGCTGTGAAAGCAGACGTTGCATAATGTGGACGCGCGCCCTAAACGCCACTTGCTGTCGTGAAACGCTACGTTAGCTAGCTACATCTTGTTCTAATTGTCCTCACTGAATAAGTTGGCTAAAGACACTTGATTTCACCCAAGCTTTGGGTCATGTCAAATAGAACAGGGGCTCCGAACATTTTTGACCCAGGGGCCCAACATTTCCACTATAAAGGGGCCCGGGACACACTCAAATATTAACACTGAATTAGTAATATTACTCTTGGTTTTAATCGTATTCAATAATTATATCTAACTTACTTACAGTTTACAACCTTGTCAAATTATATGATTATTACATTAAAGCACATCAGTATTTTAGTTGGAATTTAATTATTTTAACACAGTAAAATGCGTACATACATAATTCATATATATACAAATATACTCTATATACGTATTACACAGTGCTAAAATAATAACATTCTAATTAAAATACTGATGTATATATACATATATAAATATATATACTGTATATATATGTTCTAACAAAAATATGTATATATTTATGATATATATATGTGTATGTGTATATGTATTTTAGTCCGAATTTTATTATTTTAGCACTCTGTAATGCGTACATATATATATATAATTTTTTTATATATATATGTATACATATATACGTATTACACAGTGCTAAAATAATAAATATAAATGTATATATATATATATATATATATATATATATATATATATATATATATATATATATATATATATATATATATATATATATATATATATATATATATATATATATATTTGTTAAAATATACATATAGTATTTATATCCTGTATCCTAACAAACATATATCCATCCATCCATTTTCTACCATTTTCTACCGCTTGTCCCTCTCGGGAGATCGCCAGGGTTGCTGGGGACTATCCCAGCTGCATTCTGGCAGAAGGCGGTGTACACCCTGGACATGTCGCCATATATATATATATATATATATATATATATATATATATATATATATATATATATTATATATATATATATATATATATATATATATATATATATATATATATATATATATATATATATATATATATATATATATATATATATATATATCTTAGTATTTTAGTTACTTGTATTATTTTAGCACTAAGTAATAGTTATATACAATATATATAAAACAGCTGAATG